>NC_064671.1:49032847-49393472 GCF_943734685.1 Anopheles coluzzii | reverse complement strand
TAAAAGCAATCTCTCTCAACTTTTCTTCCTCGTCATGTGCTTTTTTAATTTTGTCTTTCAAATATTGTGAACGATTCTCGGCCGCCCGTTGTAGTCGTTCTTCCATACGCAGTCGCTTCTTTTCTATCAAACACTGTTTTGCCGCTTTCACGTCCTCAACGCGCGCTAGGAGATGCTGAATTTTAAGTGCCTTTTCTTTTTGCAAAGCTTGCCGTTTCTCTAAGGCTCGTGTCTGCTTAGCCTGGTACTTTTTTAGCGTTTCATGTAACGAACGCCTTCTGGAGGGACTTGACAGTTTGGCGTGCAACTGCTGCGCACGGCCTGGATGGCGGGCCACGATGGCTTTCAGTGTATCGAGCGTTCGAGCTCGATCCACCCAATTCATACCAGCCAGCACGTGTTCATATCGGGCTTCTAGCGTAATGTCTTCATCATTTTCACCTTCGATACCCGTAACATCAGTCGGTCGCTCGCTACCACTCTCCACGGTGGCATCCGTGTCCTCAAAGTCTATAATCGCTTCACAATCCGTTTCATCTGTCTCCGTGTCGAAATCAATTTCTACAATTTGAACCATAATGTATCAACTTCTATTCAATATGACAATAGCAAAGAGTAAACGCGCAACTTACCTGTATTTTCCAGTTCCCGTATTTGAGCTTCCAAACTCTCCTGTTCCTCCAACAGCTTTCGCTGATCTTCATCGCTTTCCAAGTCATCCCGCTCTTGCTCCTCCTGATCGTCACTGGTGCATTGACTGGCGATGTCAACGTATTGTGCAACTCGTTTTTTCCCATTGCAAATTATTTCCGAACGTTCGTCCATACAGGTCGCGTACAAACTATCAATTGCTGTAGTAGCTATGTTTGTTTGTATGTTCATATCAACCATATTTAGATGAATGAGATTATCTCCTTCTTGCGCAGACGAGCTTATGGTCTGCCACTTACGTTCATTACCGTTTTTAAGATTCATGTCCATAAAGCCCGCAGTGGTTTGTGGATCAAAATGTTTGGACTTCAGTTTTTCATTACGTAAAAATTCTTTGTGTAATGTTTTTAGCTTTAAGCCAGTTAAGTCAGACTTCTGCCTCGATACGGTAACACGACTGGATGGAGCCATTGACTGCTGGTTTTTTGCTCCCGTATCTGACGAGACAGGTGACGGTTTAACGAGCTGTGTTGATTGTTGTTTCACAGGCTTTGAAGCTGCCATTGTTAGTGCCAACGGTGCATTCAATTTCGGTGCCGCCCCCCTTGCTTGCAGTGTTGGCTTCGCAGGCTTTTCCACCGCCCGCTTAGATCCCCGTTGCGTATGACCGATTTCGTTGTCGCCCTCGATATTGTTCATGTTTTCTTTTGGTGCCTGTGAATCATTTTTCTCCAACTGCGCTTCACTGTTAGTATTTTCATCCAATAGCGCCAAGGTGGGTAAGCTTGCATAACCAGTAGGTTGATTGAACCGCGTGGCCCAAAGCAAACTCGATCGCCGTTTTGTTTTAACTGTGTACCACCCATCGTTATTTGTCTGATCGCTTGATGGCATAGATTTCGGCTCTGAACGACGATCACCTGCTTTGGATTGAAGCGAGTGTGGAGGTTTCCCCGTGCTACCGGAAACAATCGAGTTTCGCGAACCCAACCGATCGGTTGACGCTTTTAACGTCGAGGTAGAGCTATAGATATCTTCTTTTGAATGATTCGCTGCGGATGAAAGCTTCGCCGTCGATCGCCTCTGTAAATCGTTACGACCCCCATTCGCAGGGGCATAAACACGATTGCTGCGGCTAGTAACCTCTATCATGGTTTTCGATCGAACTGACAGTCGTGACGCAACACCTGGCACATTGTAGTTACCTGGTTGGGTTCGAGACGCACTACCGGGTTTCAACACATGTGTTTGCTTGATGCCATTTCTATGCTTTGTAGTGGAAACGTTCGATGACATATTGGATACTGTTGCACTTTTAACGGGTAGTGATGCTGCCATTTTTACATTCATAGGAGACAACCCCGTTGCTGTAGCTGATTTGCGAACAAGGGCTTGATTTGGACCGGGTCGGACAACGTTTCCGCGACTTCCAACCAATTTTGGTACCGTTAGTGTTTTGGTCTGCGTTTTCCCAGATTTTAAACTCGCAGTATTCACGCTCGGAACATTCTTCGTCAAACTTTTGACCGTCATTTGTTCGCTCTTTGTATCGCTTGCAACGGGTAACTTTTTCTCTTCCAGACCAACATCTATGTTTGGCTTATTCTCCACCTTTTGATTACTTTCTCCATCAGTATCAACTGTAATGGTTCCGTTACAAAATTGTTTATCGTACTTCTCCAAATACTCCGCCAAAGTAAGATTTTCGTCTTCCAGATTAGTTTGAGTGTACTGATCTAGTTTGAGCACGTACGATTCGACGCTTGCGTTGTCACACAGCGTAAGTGATTGTTCCAACGGTGCTGAAGTTTCCGTTGTTTCGTGGCGGGAAGCCTTTGCCAAACTACATCGTTTACTCAGGCTCTCCGTAGACGAGTTTGTTTTCTTCGGAGAACTTACACGCCCGGTTTCTTCCACTACGGGACATGGACTATTTTTTCCAGAAAAACTAGGACTAGATTTACCCGACATCCCCGGACTGGAGAGTTGTTTCCGGACACCTGAGCATGAAAACAAAGATTCTAAATATGCTTTTAAGATTGACGCTGACACTATTTACTCACGTGGAACGGGATTACTTTTGCGCACTTCCCAAGCCAATGAGTGGGGACGCTGCGGTAATGGGGTAGCCTCATAATCCCAGGACACCTTGAACCATTCGGCAAGAGCTTTGAAATCCCGAATATAATTTTCCAACACCAATATTGCTTCCTTGCATGAGGATAAATTCTCGTAGCATTCGACGGTTAAATAGATTTCGTTGACCTGTAATTACAGCGTTAAACCGAGTGTCACGATCGATTTTCGTCGAGCAATGATAGGTACTTACCGAACGCTCCAAGTTGCCAAACAAAAAGGCCCAGTACCGGGCCTGTAGCTCGGATTTTTTATCACGTCCTGTAGAAGCGCTACGTACACGGGGTCCTGATTTCGACAACGATTTTTGACGTTGCGATACATGTGACTGTATACAACGTGGTCTTACGCCAATCGGAGGTCTCTTAGGAGGAGTTCCTATTGGTTAAAGAAATAGAAATGTATAATAACCATAATAACAGACCACTTAAGCATCAGTATTCGATGAACATATATGACACCCCCACTTTTCCATCACTTACTCTGCGGCTCCCCACCATCATCCGACAGGTGGTAGAAATTTTTCGCCTCCTTGCCTTCCTGATTGAAGAACTTTCGATTATCCATTTCCCTTGTAGGAGGCTTTCCTTCATTCCTTTTATTAGCTAAACTGTAATGAGAAATAATATCCGCCCAATCTTAAATCGGGCAAACAGCTGAGCACATCACCAACGCGAACAAAGAATACTTCAGAACGCACATAAACAATGCCTAATTTGGTAGCATTGCTTCAAAGCACACTTGGTTTTAATTTCGCGTTTTCTTTACAATCAAATTTGCACGAAAAGAATTGCAGCTAAACGTAACTGATTTAAAAATTACATAAAAATGATACCTCACTAAAGCGGTACGTAAAAACCATTTAGAAATCAGTGAAACTCGAACTGCTTTACACAACACAACAATGATCACACTTTGGCTTTTTTTTTGTTAGGAGCCGAAGTAACACAAAACAACAACAACAACAATTCACGGACTCAATCGGTCATATGGTTTGACATTAGTCGAGTGTATTTTAAATTCATGACAGTCAATTCTCAAGCTACGCGAGTAATTTTCATGGAAGCATGTTTTGAATAAAATGAAAATTTAACATGAATATAATAAGTGATTTTTAGCTACCAAAATGGCAACTCTCAACGAAACGATTGTTTGATGGCTAATCTTTCCCGTTCCACCGTCAAAAAAAGATTCACGAACCTTTTTGCGTTTCCATGACACGATTCTTCTGTTGATTCAAAAATGGCGAATTTATGAACGTATCTCCACAAGTACCGCAAATCCACCGAACGACCACTAAACGGATTCTAAACGACTCGAGCTCTCAATCTAAAAGAGAATCTTAAAAGACTTCGTTTAGCCGACGGTGAACGACTGATGCATTCTAAAAATAGTAAACAAGCTGGTTGAGCCATCTGTTGGTGGGATATAGCCACACAGTGGAGCTTTCCTCGCTTTGAGAGCTTTCTCACTCGTTCTATACTCTTGTATGGTTTCGCATTGAAGTTATGCATCGCTAGAACTGTAACGGCTATAAAACCAAAATAACCAGCTCGAATTCTATAGCTGATTTGATGGTATTTAACGAAAAATCGTTACGATGTCGTACTTTGTGGCTGATTAAGAGATATGGAGTACTTTGCGGAACTATGACGCTTTTTAACAAGCACTTGGTACTCTCTGGAACCTTGCGGCTGATTCACCCCAAGTGCCACAAATCCACTAAACGACCACTAAACGGCTTCTAAACGACTCAAGCACTCTACCTAAACGGAATATAGAAAGACTTCGTTTAGCAGACGGCAAACGACTCATGCATTCTAAAAATAGCAAAAAAAGCTGGTGGCGCCATCTGTTTGTGGGATACCCAACCAGTGGAGCTTCATCGCTTGGAGGAGAGCTTTCTCATTTCCTCTGTACTGTTGTATGGTTTCGCATTGAAGTTATGCATCGCTAGAACTAGAACGGCGATACGATTGTTTAAATACTAAACTCCAATGGAAACCACCAGCACTGAAGCAAGTGAGATTTGAGTAATGGTCGTTGGTGTTGATACCCGCGTATCTGACCACACGACCATTCATAGAGATTTTTGCTCTGAAAGTTAGAAGGCTATATTAGGTCATGATAAGATGAAACTTGTCGAAACACATTGCAAGAAAAGGATAGCAATATAATAATCAGTTTTAATACGCCATCTATTGATCAAACCAATGAAGCTGTGGAGCTTTCATTTTTTCTATGGATATTCAATTTTCCAGTCGTTTAAGCTTAATCTGTGGCGCTTGGGACCTGATGTGTATGGTTCACGATGGAACTTTAAGGCTTGTTAAGAAGGTGTACCGAACTTCGTGGAACTTTATAGCTTTTTAATGCATGAAATCGGTACGAGGTGGCTCTTGTCAAAGTGTCAAAGGACTGGTGCCGTCAAATATCTAATTGCTGCTGCACAAATTAGATAAGTTAAATGAAGAAGGGAATATTAAATGAAATGATTATGAATGTTTAGTAAACTATGTGAAAGTATGTGAAACTCAAGACCTTTTAGAGTTTTAAAATAAACCTGCACATAAAAAACACAAAACGTGTATAAACTTCTCTGATGACGCCTTGCTTGAAAATAAAATGCAAAGAAAAATAATCCCTGGCACCGTGGCACACGGAAGCTGCTTAGGCGCTATTTAGAAGGACCACCTGGAACTTTGATGCTGTTTATCTACTGCAAAAGGCGAATTCAAGCAGCGATCTTTTGCATGCCAAAATTAGCTGCTTAAGCAATTTTGGCTATTTGGGGTGTATCTCGGGGACCGCCTGTATTAGTTTTCTTTAAACGAATGAAGCAAACAGTGCTCTATTAACGATAACCAAAACAGCTGTAGTTCAAACAAACATATTCAATTAAGCAATTTTTTTAAACATAACAATGCAGTTTCATTACTATCAATAAATTCAATACTCGCCTGATGCGCAAAAATTACAAACACATTTATGGGCTCGGTCCCCAACAAAAGCGTATGTTGAATAATAACCGTACAGTTTAACCGTTTCTATAGCCATTTCGTTAAAACGGTTACTTGGGTCGAAATGTCAATTTAGTAAATGCTGTTTTCAAGTCCAACGGGTTTCCTTGTTTTGTTTGATATTTTTAAAGTCGCTAGTTTGTGCTGAAAAATGACTTCATGTAAATATTCCGAGCAGCTCGCTAATATGAAGCGACTAAAAGAAAAAATGAAGGCATTGTACCATGGTAAGAAGTCGTCCGTATTTAAAAAATGTTGCACTATTTAGTTAAGTTATTTTGGGTTGACTTTTCCTTCTACAGAAACAGTGGAACAGGAGCCGACAGATTCGCACTGGGACACCGTTTACTGTAACATTAATAACGTGATGGAGCAACTCAAAATACACAACCTGAAAGCACAGCAACATCAAAGCACTGACCCATGGTCCGAAAAGGATATGGTTAATTTAAACAAAATACTTGCACTTACTTACGCTTGTATCAAGGATTGCGGTAACATCAAGCAACATGATGGCTACGACTGTACAAGCAAAGATGGTAACTCAGCAGTCGTTCCTGGATTTGGAGAGCAAATGGTCAAAATGAAACAACAAATTGATTTGATTTCATTCGAAATAACTAAACTGAAAGCGGTCAAGGACGCTCTCGACAACATTTACTCGAACTATAATGTGGAAATGGCTGTTTCATCAAATGAGCAAGATAACGAAGAAGAATGTGATGAGGCAGTGGACGATGTTTTCATCTAATCCTTGCGCAATGATATGAGTAACATGTAAATATTAAAGGTTCTCATTGTAAAACAATTAATTTTATTCGTGTTATGGTGATCCTACTTAAAGATAAGGAACATCGATCAATGTACCTTTTACCCAGATTTAATTATTGCATATATTTAACTCCCTCAATTTATGTTCCTTCTTTCGGTTGTAGCCATTGTGTGTTGTTGATAAAGCCGTGGTCGAATGAAGTGTTTTCTGTCATCTTCACACCACCAAGGTAAATATAGTGCCCAAATAATCGATTTGAATGGTGCAATATGTACAGTCTGCTCCCGAAATACGCGATTTATGCGTTCCCGTGGCATCCGCGTAACCGTCCAAATAGACATACAGCAACAACGTCGCGCGCGAAAAAAAGTAGCTCAATTTTGCAAACAGAGCTACTCGGCTCGCGGGACATTTTTGCTTCATCCGAAGTAATCGAATTATCTACTTTGTTTACAAGCCAGATTAATGCTACACGCAAAACATAGATTTGAACACATTTTAACCTATTTTTGTGTGTTTTCAAATAAAAAACAATTTGGTTGGTGAGTCAAATGAGCTACTTTGATCTACACCGAGTGAAACTTTGAGCTATTTTTTGTCGCGCGCGACGTTGTCGCTCTATGTTTATTTGGACGGTAATAGGCTTATTAGACGATGGAATTCTCGTTTGGTATTTTTTGTCAAACTCTGACATTGGCACAAAAAAACTGTCGTATTACACAAGTCATGAGAATACTTCTGTCAGTTTTCACATTTTTCAACCATTGTTTTTAATTTCTTGAGCTTAACACAAGCAATTAAGAAATGTTTATCATTCACATTGTTTTTATCAAAGACCAACTATAAATTCAAATATTCTTTTCGACTTTGACAGAAAAATCCTCTCCAGAGCAAATTGGAAATGAGTACAGTCTGTTCCCGAGTTACGCGCTTTGTGCGTTCCCGAGATCCGCGTAATTCTAATATTAGCGTATGTCGAATTTCGCGGTTTTCGGCCAAAATACAATTTGTTACTCGGTATTTTTTATTCAATTTAATACCTTTATACACTTTATCATTTGTGCGATATGATTTGCGAAAACATTCTGATGTTTTTGGCTTTTAAGTGGTACAGGCGGTCCCCGAGATACACGGTACCTCTTATACGCGGATTCGGAGATACGCGGTTTTCCAAATCTGACAGTTCTTTGAGCAAATTGTACTGATTTGACACATCCATTGTGAAATACCAAATAATTTCCGTATTGATCGAATGTTAAATACCATTTCAAAAGGTTTAAAACTGTGCAATTCATTAGAAACATATCAAATAATTAATTTGGTGGCTAAAACCACCCCCTACTTGCAAAATTGCACGAAAATTAGTGATATTTTGGCTGGAAATCACAAGATTCGACTTACGCGGAAATTCGAGATACGCGGTATTTTGCGGCCGATTTTGGTCCCCATTAACCGTGTATCTCGGGGACCGCCTGTATAAATGTATTAGCAAATATGCAATTTATACTGCATTGGACAATTCTTGAAACAAATTGTACTGATTTGACATTTGATGTGTCTAATTAAGAAATCTACGTATCTGCGAATCCGTGTAATGTCGCGATGTTGTCGCTATATGTCTATTTGAACGGTTATGTCGGGAACCACCTGTATATCGCGCGACAAAAATTAGCTTCAAATTAGCAATTTAGCTAAAAGAGATATAGCTTCATCCGAAACCGTCAAATTATCCAGTTTGTTTACAGATAAATGCCCAACTCAAAAAATTTTGACCACATTTGACTTTTTATTTCCTAAAAAAAGTAGGTTGACTGGGTGAAATAAGCTATTTTAATCTACGCGGTGTGAATTTTATCAACGCAATTCATAGAAAACCAACGTGAGACGTTGTCGCTGTACGTCTTTAATAATGAGGCAATCCGAATTTATTGAGCCATTATAACTTCTGTCAAACGCGCTTTGACTTACCGATTCCAATTCTATCGATCAAAGCTAATAGCACTTATAATGTTTCTCGGAACCGCCTGTCGGTATTAACACGAATATACCGACCGCCGGATAAAAAGTACCTTTATAAACAGTGTTCAATTGTATTTAACATACATTGGAGCGCCGTTTATCCGGGTACCTTTTATCCGGCTTTCCGTTTATCCGTGCTGTTGAGAAATGACAGTTCAATACAAAAGTGACATTGGGTTATGAGGAGGGTATTTGAAAAAGCGGTCATAAGAGCACATTGTCATAACAAAAAACACTGTAATTCATGGCAAATTTTAAAAATTCTCTTTCGAAAAACATGAAGTTAATAAAAACTGGGTTATTTTTATCAAAAATAAGAAAAAATTTCAAAAAATAGCCAGGAATTGGTGATAAAATATATCATTTGACTCATTATCCGTGTTATTCGCTTATCCGGGCCAAGTCTAGTCCCGAGAAGCCCGGATAAACGGCGCTCCACTGTACTTGGGGTGAACTGGGGATGCCAGCGCCACCGTTTGACAGGTCGTGTGCGTGAAACTTCATAGAGAAAAAATAGAAGTAGAAGACAAAATATGCAACAAAAGTTTTTTTTTATATTGACTTTTTAGAAAACCTCATCGTTTCCAGATGTCGCCACTGCGGCGCCGCCAGTCCCATTGTAGAAGCGCTCGGAGGTTTACCTGAAAACAGTTGTTTGCAATCGCGTTTCCAATCGCACCCAATGTGTGAATCGCATTTGAAACTCGCCTAATGTAAAAGCGGCATAATGGCTTAACTGACAGTAGGTTCGGTACAAAATTTGATATTTGGGAAATTTGCGTTCCGTCTCGCACTCTGCCGCGGTGGCCAACAATTTCTAGAGCAAGTGTTACCGAGAGAAAAACTACAAGAAGGTTTTCCTGTTTTGATATTTTTTAAGCTGACTACAACATCTGTGCTACGTGTGGTGTGCTCCTGCACCATTGCTTTGCCGCGGTACTAGGACACGCTTACGCTGATTTACGCTGGAGATTATCGTTTTCGATGTTCGGAGTGAAAATAGAAAAGAGAAACGGCCAATGTCACCCAATCGTTTGAGGTGGCACAAGTGTAGCGCACCTCCCAATCCATGAAAGGGGAAAACACAGTGCTTTTAACCTCTAGTGTAATGACCAGATCAGATTTCTTTTATCGTAAGGACGCATAAAGCTCGCATTCCGCTACACCGTGGGTGACACATTCCTTTGCGTAACCCTTCGGCCACATTGCCATTTGGCTGGCCCCAAACGAAACCCCATCGCTTCCGACAGAAGTACCACCGATTCGAGACTGCTCGCTCCAACCGTCGTGCCTCCCCGCTGATTGTTGCTCCTCCGCTCCTTCAACGGAGAAGAGTGTTCTATCAGGAAGCCAAAAAAAAGGAATACACCGATACCGAAAATGACATCATCGGCGGAACTAGAAACCTTGCGGTCCGAAATCGAGCGTCTAACGCGAGAGCTGGATCAGGTGAGCAGCGAAAATATTCAATCTGCCAAATACGGTCTAGGATTGTTGGAGGAAAAGCAGAACTTGCAAGTGAAATGCGAAGAACTGGAGTCGCTGTACGAGAACACCAAACATGAGCTCGACATTACACAAGAGGTAAGTTCAACATGTTTGCATAAGTAACACGTATTTGCTTGAGAGCAGTGCTAATATCAACGCAAAACGCGTAAATTTTCTCTAAGAAGGAATTAGTAGCGTCAGGTGCAACTAATACATAGTGCGTGAAGAGCTTATAACTACGCCAACCGCTCTGCACAATTACAACAATCTAATGATTCACCGCACATTTTGGTCTCATTTCGTTTTATTTCATTTCACCTCGTATGGCAGAAGCGAAATGGGTGAAATTTTCCTTCGTGTTTTCGGTTACGCACCGGGGTAGTAGGGCGATGGAGGCAGCCGCCGAGCTGTGGGTGATTGCTTTCTGTTGTTGTTGTTACTTCCAGCGCTAACTACGATTTCATTTGAAATGCAATCGAAATCAGAAACGGCCAATTGGTGCAGCTCCACGCCTTTTTTGAAGACTGTTTTTTTGTCTGGATGGGAAAATGGCTGTTTTCGTCATCGAATAATTGCACCGTTTTTACCTTCACGTGTGACATAGATGAGCATTGATGGTACTTATCTATTTATTCTTTCTTTTCTCGAACTAACGAGACCCATCGACCGAATCCTCACGTGCATGGCGGTTCTTGAATTGCTTTCCAATTAGGCGGTAAGTGCTTCTTGGATTCTGCTCCAGAGCTATTGATCAACTTCATTACTGCATTGGGAATAGAGTTGTGCAAATAATTGTTTCCATTTCCTCCACACCACTTTCCACACTCTTCCGTGGGTCATCTTCGCGCTTCAGCACACATCGGCTGTCGTCGGCTCCGGAGGCTCTCAATACCTACGAATTTTCCCTGCAAGAAAGTCGATAACGTATCCGGCCGATATTACCGGATACCTGCCGTTGGAAAAATCATAGCAAACCATGGCGAAAACGAAATAACGCGTGAAACATGTGCAACATGAGAGTGTGTTGTGGTTGAATAGATTTTCGCCACTTGTTGTTTTACCTCTTGGCTATTTTCTTTAATTTTCTCTTACACGCCAATAGATTTTGAGATAAAGCTTCGCGTGTGCACCGGTGTGCTTGGTTGTCGATACCACCCGGTACTTCTTGTGCAATACATGCTCTTAACGGCAGGTCTAGGAAACGACCGAGTGGTTTATTTTGAAGGTCAATTATGCGTTATGATACGATTACCATAAATACTATCATAAACATAATTTGTTTACATAATTTCACGTGTTTTCGGATATCGTATCGATAGAAGAAGAATGCATTTGACACAATGGGCATCTTATTCATTCTAGGTACCATGAGGTGCAATATTTAAAAAAAAACTCTTTTGTGTGCGCTGCTGGTGTATCTGTACCTGCGCTTTATGCATGCATAAATTGTAATAAATATAATAACATTAATGATTGTTTTTTAGGCTTTACAAAAATTTCAAAAAACCCAACAAGTCACCACCAAATCGGGCATCGAGCAAGAAGATGCATTGCTCAACGAGTCGGCCGCGATGGAAACATCCCTCAACATGCAGATTGTGGAGCTGGAAAATGAAACCAAACAGCTACGCCACGAACTAGATCGTGTGACAAGTGAACGTGATCGCATGCTGCAGGAAAATGCCGAAATCGGGCGCGACAAGTCCGGTACGGAAGCAGAACGGGCACGGCTTAAAGCTGAGCTGAAGGATATGAAATATCGCGAAGCTCGCATGCTGGCCGATTACTCGGAGCTAGAGGAGGAAAACATTTCCCTCCAAAAGCAGGTGTCCAGTTTGCGAAGCTCCCAGGTACGTGTTGACATCCAACAGCAAATGAGTATAGGAAATCATTAGGGGTACACAACATGTTCGATGTTGTTTCTTCGTAGGTGGAATTCGAAGGCGCTAAGCACGAAATCCGGAGGCTGACAGAGGAAATCGAGCTGCTGAATTCACAGGTGGAGGAGTTGGCTAGTCTTAAGAAAATTGCTGAGAAACAAATGGAAGATGCCTTGACTGCACTACAAGTGAGTATCATTTAGTTTCACAATTTAAACAATCATATGTCAGGGTATTTAAAACTATTGTCTTTGCGTTTCAACATTGTTCAGGTTGAAAGAGAGAATAAATACGCTTTGAAGAAAGAGCTTGATACACATATCAACCGTGAATCAATGTACAATATTAGTAATCTGGCATATAGTATACGTAGTATGGAAGAGAATGCCCTGAACAGCAGCGATTGCGAAGAGGAAATTCCAGCACTGAGGTAAGTTATATTTTGCATGAGTGGCAGTGGCATAGTATGAGATATAATACCTTTAATTATGGATATACAGAGACTCCACCCTGAAAAGATTGGAAGCAACCCTTGAAGCAGAAACTGCGGACCTGAAATCACCCGATGGCACAAAGGGCGATCTATTCTCGGAGATTCATCTGAATGAGCTTAAAAAACTCGAAAAGCAGCTGGAAACAATGGAAACTGAAAAGTTATGCCTGACCGCAAATCTTCGTGATGCCCAGCAGAATCTTGACAAAAGCCAAAACGACTTGCAAAACTTTATGGCTAAGCTGATGTTACTGGCAGCACACGTTGATGCGCTTCATACGCTCAAGAAACAAATTCAAATTGAGGAAAATATAACCGGTAAGTTGGGAAAGTAAGGTGACGACATTGCTCAAGTCGCATTTTTGTGAAATCTTCTATCGTACGCTTGCATTGTTTGTAGTATCTACAGCAAAGGACAAGGATGTGAATGATAAATTGAATGAAGCTATCATGCAATACTCGAGCTGGTTCACCTTAAGCTCGAAGGAAATAGATACTCTCAAAGCTGACCTGGCTGAATTGCAGAAGGGCTTGAACTGTTCTGACGCAATGACTGTACTGCGCAATGAAATAACAAATCTCAAGAACAAGGTAGTGTGCTTACTATATTAACTGTCCGTTTATCCGTGCTCTAAATTAATTCATTCAACAACTTAAATACTTTGTTTCTGTTTCGTAGCTGTTGTCTGTTGAACAGAAATCATTGGATTTGCATAGTGACATCCAGGTACTTACGACACTCTCACAAACAGCGGGCCAGAGCTTGAACACGACGCGAACTAATTTAGTTGCACTAAGCGACGACCTGGCCCAGTTGTACCACCTGGTGTGCACGGTAAATGGTGAAACTCCAAATCGTGTACTGTTGGACCACAAGAACGACGACTTAAGGTATGTTGAATGTCAATCATTTTAAAGCGTATCCTATTTTAGCCATATTGTTGTTATGTGCCTGTTTTGTTTTTCCATATTTAGCTTCGAGAACGATTCCTTAACGGCAATTCAATCACAGCTGAAATCCGACATTCTTACATCCAAGCCTCATGTTTTTGAGGACCTGCAAGCACTCAGCGATGCTGTCGAGATTCGCAAGTACGTTGACACTGTGAGCGATCAAATTCGGTACCTCAAGACAGCCGTCGAACATACGATCGAGCTGAACAAGGATAAGGTGGTGACCGATTCCTCCGCTACATCCTCGGGCGATGTAAAGGAGGCAAAGGAAGAAATAGCAGATCTGCACGAACAAATCATCAAATTGCGCAGCTTGCTGTCGACGAAACGCGAGCAGATCGCAACGCTGCGCACCGTGCTCAAGTCGAATAAGAACACCGCCGAGGTGGCGCTGACAAATCTTAAATCCAAGTACGAAAACGAAAAGTTGGTCGTCAGCGATACGATGTCAAAGTTGCGAAACGAGCTGCGCATCTTGAAGGAAGATGCGGCCACATTTTCAAGTAAGTTGGAGCAAAATCAAACTCGATGCAAACGGCGTCAAACCCCATTCTTCTACCGTTGTTTATTCCTGTTTTTTTACCAGGTCTCCGCGCTATGTTTGCGGCTCGCTGCGAGGAGTATGTCACTCAGGTTGACGAACTCACGCATCAGCTTGCGGCGGCTGAGGAGGAGAAGAAAACGCTTAATCAGCTACTTCGATTGGCTGTGCAGCAGAAACTAGGACTGACGCAAAAGCTCGAGGAGCTTGAGATGGACCGGTAAACATTAGCGTCTGTTTCTAGTTAGTGCATAGTGATGAAGTAATTATTTGTTCTCGTATTTATAGTGAAATGCGCCATGTGCGCCGGCCGGCAGCTTCGCAGCGCGGCGGTGGTGGAGGTGGCGGCAAGTCGGCCTTCTCTCGTGGGCAGCCGGCCCGGAACAGCCTTCAGAATCCGAACAGCAACAGCAATAGTAACAATCCGAACCAAGCTTTCTTCTAACATAAGGTGAGCGTACAGCGTAAAATTCTAGCGTTCCTTTACACACTTCTTAAGCTGTAAAGGGGGAAGCGCTAGAGGAAAGAGTTTGTAGTTTTAGTTAATACAAAGTGGCGGGACGAATAACAACCAAAAATTATCACCATCATATGTGAATCTTTCATCGATCTCCCGTGTGTTATTGAGTTGGTTGTGCATTGTTTTACGCTCTTTTTCTTTGCAAAAGATTAGAAAAACGGAGAGCTATGACTAGGTGGTCCGTCCCACCATTTAAATTGTATAATCAAATTCCCACATGGAACGTAACTGACCAGCAGTGAGCAACACTGTTTGAAAAAGAAAACCATATTTCCATCCATTAATGAAACGAACGAGAAATGAAAATAGTTGCAATTTATAAACTCGTTGTAAAACGTACTGATCAGCGTTTGGACGAATGTCGAAGCAAAAAAAAAACACACAGTATGTCCAGTTAGCCTGTGTGAAAGTCCGAAGAACACAAATGAACGCGCAAGAGATATATTTATTTTCACCGATAGTGGCAGCTACAATAGTGTTGAAGGAATTATTGTAACTAGATGACTAGCTGAACGAACGAACGTGGCAGCGGTTCACCGAAGAACACACAGACAGATGACTGATCGATAAAAGAACTCTGATGAAGGTATGGTTCGTTTATTACACTATCTATCGATTATTAGAAATTGATAACAACACAGTTTAGCAACTTAAAATGTTGAATGGTGTTGGTGGTTGTGGCTTGCATACCGAATGATTATGGTAACACAAATGTTGCTACCACATCTATTTCAAACAGGTATAGATAGAAATTATTTATGAATTCTCGAGCAAATACCAATACGGTTATGAGCCCGTTATCTAATAATTTACTGCGATGATGATGATAGTGCGAATGTGCTACAAACATAATGTTCTTTTCTGAAACAACGTTCTAATGTCACTTACAGTTCGTGACAAGAGAGACCTTTTTGTTTATCGGTTGTATTGATGGTATGGAAAAAAGCACACAAAATTTGGACCAACATTTTTATGGCAACTTTCCACACGTTCCTGATGACTAGAAGCATCAACGTATTTTACAACATATTTACTTGCCGATGCTGCCAGAAACATTTGCAATGAAAAGAAAAGCATCTACGACGTCATAAAACAGTCAGCTATTTGTCTTGCTATCGGAGTGCAATGTGATTTCATTGGCAATAAGAATGTTTCGTTGTATTGTCGGCACCGCTGCATCTTACATTGGTGGCTGTAGTAGAAGGATGATTAATAGTAAATTCCTAGAAGTAGGAATTAGCACACATCAGTAACTAGCAGTGCGCAACATTTTATAGTCTATTAGGACGTCTTCCCTTTGCGTTCCAAAGTCAGTACGAAACATGATTATCAGTAGTGTGTTAAACATTAGACAGCTCTAATGAGGGAAAAGTAATAGAAGAACAATATGTTCATTGGTTCATAGCAACTAACAATTATCTGTCCAAAATAGTGCAGGTTAGATTTTGAAATTTGTGATTTTTTTGTCAGTTAAGATACACGAAATATAGCACCAGACTCAAATCGAGCAAGTGAGGCAATATGTCAGCAGTGTCAAAAATAATGATAGCAAAACGAATGAATGAGAACACAATAGGAGTTTCGTCGATGTAATCCTACGAAAGCATGTCCTCATTGAAAAAAAATCTTCTAATCGTCCAAAATTTATTATTAGAATGTTATTATATCCTTTGATTAATCCATTTGCCAATATTTTTGAGAAGAAACAGGTTATGTGAATAATAAAGATATTATAGCATCAACTCTACATGGAAATTGAGAGTAGCTCTGGTATTGTTGTATCTGACTTGGGGGACAACAGAAACAGACCACACGCGCATCATGCGTCGTAAATCTGGTGCGAAATGATTTGTGCCGGCAGAAAGAACATCCAATTCGTATGATGTGGTACTGTAGAATCTCCTATTTAATGTAAAAGAAAACTATCATTTAGCATAACTTATACAAGTCTACCGAGCCATATATTTATTGTAAAAACATTTAAAATAAACAGAAAAAAACGTGGAATAGAAAAGCAAAATTTATTGCACGGAAAATTATTAAGATTAAGCGAAATGGCCAGTGATGAAAAGGAAAATGAATGAGTCAACAAATGTTACTTCAAAACCGACAGCAAAGATAGACATACAAGTCGACCATTTTCCCCCAAAAAACACTGAAGGATAAAAGAACAAAACACACTTACAAAATACGACACGACATAACAATATGAACTACGAAATTAATAATAATTAATCACCGTCCCTTTTTTGAAATGAGGTTTGAGCGGTAGGAGATAACTCGAAAGAGTGGTAATAATTAACTATACGATGGTACGAAGCCACGATAAAGCATTTTTGGTACTTACCCTAGTACATGGAGGCAAAGAATGCTACTCAATGCAGTAGCCAAATTGTTACAGGAATCCAGAAGCGTTAGCTTTTGGAAACTTCCGTTTGAATAATTTGTGAATTTTGTTATATCTCGTCTTTCTTTGCGATTATACGCTTTTTTGTGTTTAAAATTATTGTGTGTTAATCTTTATCACAAACAAAAAGTAAAAAGAGATTGCAACCTGTTAGAGAATAGTGATGTTTCTGATATTTGATATTTTTGTTGTAGGATCTTAGAGAATCGTAGTGAGTTAAAGACAAACAACATGCAAGCTATGCAATCTGCATGATTAAACATTTGTAGTATACTTTCGCAATACAGAAGAAATAGCGGCACTTGATTCCTTTTAACGTACATCAATGATGAAACAAGGTAACAAACGAAGATCTTAGATGCCGAACGGTGTAACACGGAAAATAGCAAAAGAAGATGGACATACTTAATGGTGTAGTCGTAAAATGAGTAACATCTTTCAATCCCGTTAAGTTGGATCATACATTTGTTTTACTATAGTGCTAGGCGGCCTGCAGAGTTCGGTCGGTTGTAGAGTGCGAATCCCTCCTTTCGTATCCGTAGACATAAGATATCCATGAACTAAAATCCGCATAACGGTAGTGTCCATTTGATTAGCAGTTTAGTAGGTGTAGCGATAATCGTAAGTTAATACCAGAAACAACAATCGTATTCCCTCCTAGCGTAGCGCAATTTCTACACGATACAATCCCCTTCCCCGTTGTTCATTACTTTAAAAACGTGCAATCAGAGTGAAAGGTTACTCTCGAATGTTGCAAAAAAACACTTATTGAAGGAAATGTAAGTGAGAGAGAGAGAAGCGAAGAGAGAGAGAGAGAGAAAGAAAGAGAGAGAGAGAGAGAGAGAGAGAGAGAGAAATTGTGGAAATTAAGAAGGCAGTAGAAATCCACACATGTCCATTTTGTGACTATTCTTTGACAAGTTTGGGTATTAATTGTGTTGGGTAAATAGCAATTATATTAAACTGGTAACCAGTGGTAAAAAATAGCATCATGTGTTTTATTCCACTTTCGTTTGATGAATTTTCATTATTATTTCAATTTAAAATGTATAAAATAATAACATTTTGCCAGTAGATGTATTGAGATGAATTGTACTATTCACTTACTGTAACATCGTCAAACAATGCTACTAGCGTGGTTCTCGATCGTAGGTGTCCCGCAGGTCTTACACAGTTTAGCGTCAGACATTGTTTGTCAAATATGTAAAAGGCACGATTTGTTTTTCGCATTCATCGTGTTTTTATTAGTCTTTGCTTGCGATAAAGCGATGAATACGCTAATATTGTATGTTCTTGATTATTGTACGGCGAGAGAGTGTTCGAATGAACAACTTGCTAGAACACATACACGATGAACATCAGCAGATACATCGTAAGCATGGCACAGAACAGGATGCGATCCACTGGCTGCACCATGTCCTGCCACGTAACATCACTATCGTCGTTTGTGGTGGAAGCCGTATCGTCATCCTGTGGTAGATTACGTACCTGTGTTTGCCTATTCGCTTCCGGTAAGTTATCTTCCCATTCAGGGGATAATGTGTCTTTCTTGATGCTTCCGTTTAGATATCCGATGGACAAGAACGATGTTAATGGTCGATTTTTTCTTAAACAGCTTATGGTCTGAATTACCGCTAGCGGACACTCAGTGCATCCCTTGCGGGAGGTAATCTGACCTCTTGCATAATACGTCCATCCGAAAGCAATAACGCCGAGAGCAAACGAACCAAGAAGCAGGTGTGCCAAAGTGATAACTGGTTTCATCTTCACCATGCCGTACCAGTAGAGGATAACAAGAAACATACCTTGCATCACGGTACCCAGGACGACGGCGATCGTTCGAGCGCTAGTGTCGATGCTAAACCAGAGACTAAACAAGTTCAGGAAACAAAACACTGCCATAGAATGGAGAAACATATTTCGAATTAAAGCACAATTAAGGCGATTCAAAGGGATGGTGAGTGTGTTCGCACTTACTGACGATCAGTACGAGAAAAACGACCAAATGCGAACCAACTAATCGCTCGATGACAATATCCATGCGAAACTCGGGACTCATCGTGCTGTTAACAGTGGCCATCTGAAACGAGGTAATTTTGTACGGCAACAGCGAATAGCTCGGGTACGAGAGGCGGCGTTGGAAGTGAAACAGCGACAATTGGTTGGTATCGTACTCGACGGAATAAATACGCAGCGTACAAATCTTCGTATCGAATGCCCAGTATCTTGCCTCGGTGTAACAGTCGACCGTGAATGTACACAGCACCGTATAGATAACTTCTCCATCGTAGCTAAGATGGCACTTGACACGGGTACACTGTTTAGTGTTTTGGATGCGAGGCGATCTAGAACGATACCAGAACTTGTGACGCGATGCTGCTGTGATAACGGTTTTCATTTAAATATCAAACATTTACATACCGTTGAAACGATTTTGCTGCAAATGTTGGCGTCCAGAGGTCTTGCTCAGCTACATTAATCGTTTCTATATTGCCACTCGTACGCTTGTTCCAGTGTAGAAAAGCGTCGTACCATTGCTGCAATATAGGTGAGCTTCAAATGCATCGAAATGCTTCGAAATAATTATCACACCGTTCACTTACCATCAGCAGCTCTAGCGTTATCTCCAGCCTAGAATCGTAATTGCGCACCTAATTTCAAATAATTTAGCCAATGCGTTAGATAATTAAAAATAGTTAAACACAACTTGCCATACCTTTTCGACATTGATTACTTCAGCCCCGATGTACATTGCAAGTCGATCTTGCTGATACTTCACTGGCCGATAACGCGGGTTGTAGCTTGTCCCACAAAATAGGGCATTTTTTAATGCAGCTTCAGTGCTATTAATTTCCATCTGAGCCGCACAAACGAATGGTTTCGGGAGCTCTGCGCAGGAACGTGCATGTTAAATTGGTATTGGAGGACTCATTTTTTTGCAAATCACGATCACAACACGTGTTTGTACTGTAACAATTCGTGCCCACTCACCACCAGCCGCTATAGCCGTTAATCCGGATAACAGCAGTACTACGGTGCTACACGTAACGATCATTTTCGCTCTTCTTTGCCGACTAAATGTGTCTCGGCGCGAACAATCCTATTCCACTATTCACTGTCAACTGAACTATCGGCAGCATCGGCAGTTTGTGCGCCGGTGCACTTCACTACGGGCTAAGGGTACGCTGTACATCTTCGTTGAGACAAACCGCATCATCAATCAGCACATTATTAGAATTAGCGGTCAGCTGGATGTTGGATAATACACTAGAGCAGAGAGACAGAAATGCAGAGGCTGATAAATGCATCATAAATGCATGTGTAAGGTTCGCTGTGATGGGGCGGCAGGCAGGTACGTTGATCTAGGGGACGGCTGTTAGCGTTGGTGGACGCGTTGCGTCACGATGCCATGCGTATAATCATCCTAAATTGGAACGGAGACATCTGCTTAGAAAAGGGGTACTATAAAAAAGTACACTTGCACTTGAAGAAAACGATCAAGACTAATCTTAAAATATATATTCTAAATGCATATTTGGAGTATTAGCCACTCGTAAATATACATATGTTTTGGCTTGTTGTCGGTGATGTCAGTGATAACATTTACAGTCAAAGTATAAAATTGCCACCTGATGAATTCTTCTTCTTTTTTGGCGTAACACCTTTAGCCGGTGTCCAGAGCCTGCGACAAACCATTGACTATCTCTGGCATCACCAATAGCAGAATACCATACGAGATATGAACCCAAGACGGGCATGTTGTTAAGTTGTACGAATTCACGACTGTAACACGGGAGAACACCGGCCATATCTAATAAATTATAGCAATTTATCCATGATCGGCGGATTCTTAGATAATACAGAAACACAAAATCACGGTTTTACAGTCGTCACATTTTATTAGTTTCTTACAACATGTTATGGTATACTTGTAACAAAATAATCAATACATACGATCATGTTAGTTCTGAACGCAATACACCAGTCATAATTAATACTTTTCTCCAAGATACAATATGTTTCACTAACAGCTCCACTAATTAACGTCGTTACAACATGGGTGTTCATGGGTACCATACCTTTGCTTATATTGCTTGCAAAAAACTGCAAATATTTAAACCTTTTTTTTTGGTATCGTGACACGGTGGTGATTGTTGCAATAGTTGATGAAATTGCTGAATGAGTCCAGACTACTGCAATCCAACAAGATGACATTTCCACAGAGAGTTAAATAAGCATTTCTAGTGATTATGTTTGTATGTTTGAATTTCCCTGTGCTCAAAGTGTTTCTCAATGACGGTGACTAGAGTGAAAGTTAAATGAAAATTGTACACATAGATTTTTCATCAGTTTGGATCACATATATGACTACTTGAACTACTTATGTAAATTGTAACAAAACGGTGTTTCCAGCTGAATACAGCTTCAGTTAAGAGAAGGCAACGTGTAGTCGAGGCGAAATTTCAGATAATCAAAAACCAAACTTCTTATACACAACTACCAGGAAACCAATTGCGATGGTGTTCGCTATTATTCGCAGTTAGCGTTTGCCGGCACATTGCTCATTAGTTCGCCAACGATGAAAGTTTTGGTTCAGAGGACGACCAAACGGCAGATGCGGAACGTAGACATTTTTCCGGAATGTAGCGCGACTGGTACCAGAGGATTACATTCAATACAATGGACCATGCTCGAAGTGGTGTAATGATGAAGGCCAGTAATCCGTACGAGTTCCAAAATATCGCGGCCAGTAAAACCTCGACTGTCATAATCAGAATAAATGCAGAATTTTTCCACAGTGCCATTGTCCAACCGTAGTTCTTCTCACCGGAACGACGATAAAAGCTGTAGGCAGAGGAAATGTTGGAATTAACAAAAATTGGTTTAAATATATAAAAAAGACTAATTCCGAAACGTTTCCAACTATCGTTCTTACCGTCGTACGACGTTGTTGGCAAATATTATGGTCAATGGAAGCTGACAGAGCATTAGTTGAAAAAATCCATACAAATAGGTGAGCGTGCCAGGCAGAAACGCGTTATTTACAAAAATACCCCACACAAACACCACTCCCATGTGGCCGTCGATGACTTCTCCGATGGACCATGGGCCGCAGGTCAGATAGAGGCAGTATCCCACGATAGGAAACATTAGACGATCGACAGTCGACAAAATCCACATTTTTCGTATCCATCCACCGCAGCATAATGTCCGCAGGCGGGGCCTTGCCACAGTGCCCTCTAAAATGGAAGTAAAGTTGAAGGATTGAATTTATCAGTTTGATATGGCCGTCATACAGAGTGATTGCAAACGTACTGCGAACCAGGGTATGCCATATACGAAACACACACAACGGTACCAAATAGATGATCAACGCCACGCTGAAAAATGTTTGAAACACTTTGTTTGTATCATACATCAGCACCAGTTTGGCCAGAAAATCGAACTGCAACCGAGACCCGTCCAGGGTAAACCGTTGCTCCACCACACGGCTTCTTCCATCCGCATCCAGCACGTAGACCAAAAGCTTATGCAGCCCACGTTTGTAACGCTTCGGTTCCCACGGTACAACGAACAACTGATGGCTGATGCGTTGGCAATCTTGCCAACTGGCACCGTCTATTTTCACCTGACATTCTACCACTTTCGCCGGCGAAAAGATCAGCATACGTATGTGCGTAGAGTCCACGATAGACTGTAGATCTTCCTTCCCTGGAATGTTGAACAAAGCGTCCTTTGGATTCGTCACCAGCACCACCGGCCACTGGTTGTGATGGATGTCGACGAACGAGAAGAGACCATGATCGAAAGCCGCCAGCCGATACCGTCGGTTGCGCATCCAATCGCCAAGTTCTAGCTCGAGAAACCCTTCCTCCTGCAGCGTATACATCCGGGGTACGGCTCCACCGAGCGTATGGAAATGTCCGGCCAGATACGCGTAAGCCTCCCGGTATCGACCAATCAGATTACGGATACCACCCGTACCTAGTCCCGGCGTAAGGATGCACGAGGTGGGATAGTGTCCGAACCAAATGGTGTAGTTCGTGTTGAGCTCCCGGGACCGTTCGGCTAGATTTATCAGATGTTGCGTCTCATTCCTCGACAGCATTCCGACAAAATTGAAGGGCCGTTTCGGTCCTGGATCTAAGCAAGCGTCAACGGCGATGAATGTGTAACGTTCACTACCCGCTGCCACCTGATGCATGTATGACCGGGTATGGTGTCTGCCTTGAGCGGAATAGTTTGTGAATAGATCCTGCCGGGTTTGCAGTGCGGGCACATTAAAGTTGTCATGATTTCCACGAATGTCCAGCCACACCGTTTTGTTCAGCACGTTCGTGTCCCGCAGCACCTCGTGATACCAACGCCACTCCTGTTCGTGCTGTTGGGAACCGAGAAAGTTTGACGTTTTGGCATCGGTTAGATCTCCCGAGGCCAGTACTACTGATGGTGCGATGATATCAACGGTTCGGTTGCAGAATTCGATCAACTGCGGTACACGGGCCGGATCCAGATACATACTAATATGTATGTCGGAAACCTAAAATAGAAAACGTATGGCTTGAAATGTTACGGCACGACACGATGGACTGATTGACTAGAAATGCGATCTGGCTATTGCTTAAGAATCACCTGTAAAAACCACATCAAATGATTGTGCTGATCATCCAGCTTCAGCTGTTTGGGCTGCCTTTGCTCCCCATCGTTCGATGCGGCATCAAGCCGGTTACTTAATTGCTTGTCGATACCGATCAAGTTGGCAAGGTTAGCAACAAATATCGAAAAGACGACAATAAATACGATCAAAGCAAATGCTACCGTAGTAAACCGCATCGTGCACCACCGTTATCTATCTTTCACCGTTTCGCTTCAGCAATCCAGCCGCGTAATCACTGGTGACCCGTATATGACTGTATGTCCGTCTCGGCCTTTACTGTTCATCTGGTGACTCACTAATAGACCATACTACTACTTGCGGCCGGTCACTGTCACTTCAGTCATAGGTCGCCCGTAGTTTGCTTCGACGGCGTGTTCCATGAATGCACGAAATTTGTTTTATCGAACCTGCCTGCGGACAAACTCCGATAACACGCAACAAGGTGAAGAAGCATCCAGCCTTTTCCACGGCTGTTATTATGAAAACAACAAACCTGACCTTGAGCGAGAGATTTTTGACAGCTGTCGACGCCGGCGCACTGCTTTCTGTTTACAAAATATTCTCTCTCTTCGATGGAAGCGATGGAAAATTTGTGCTGAGGCTTAGAGCCACCACCAGCAGGAGCAGCAGCAGCAGCAGGAGCAGAAACAGTACTTGAGGACCACAATAACTGGCAGGACACACGGGGCAAATCACTGCGTCGTCAAAAGTCGAAGAAGCAAAACGCAGATACACTCGCATCAAAGCAGCCCACCAACCAGGAAGCTTCCTCGTACTCCGTACTGGAAGTTCAGCGCAGATCAGGGAAGTCGTCCGGCTGGGTTGTCGTTCCGAAAAAAAAAAGAAATGAGCAGTGATGAAGAAATTGGTGAACTGAAAGTTGTATACGACTTTATTGCTCAGGCTAAATTCAAAAAAGCTTTTGCTAGTGCGACGAAAGTGCTCGACCAGCGGTCACCCCCTTCACCGGATGCCGAGGAGGAAGATCCGCTACGGGAGCTGTTTCTGTTCGTCGTAACCAAGTATGCGGACCAGCTGGAGCAGGAGGGCAAAATCGAACAAGTGTTTGAAATCATCGAGCAGGGTTTGGAATACTTTCCGGAACACCCGGAGCTACTAAACGAGACGGGCGTGCGGCTGCAAAGGTAGGCGCTCAGATTCCCACATACACACACACATACACACACACAGCAGGTTAGCCTTTAGGTACACGCGTGCAAATACGCACAACGCGAGCTAGCCATATGAAGGACATAAACCACTACCTGACCCGCCACCTGCGGGCGAAGGTAAGAGCGAGAAGCACAATCAAAGAGATTGCCCAACAATTGTACGCAATCGATAGAGGATTGAAATTAGGTTTCCTTTGGGACGTTGGATGTCTTTCGATGGACGAGGTAAGCAGATTGCTCGATTCGCTAAAGGCGGCAAAACTGCTACAGGACACATTGGTCGTTGTGCAGATTGGGCACGAGTCGGCGGATGATTTTGGCGTGTGCCACATGGACCGATTTGTGGGTCAACAGTTGGGCCGCCCTACCGTTGTCGATGTATCCGCTGGACAGGCCGCCCCCCAGTTAGCTGACGAGCGTGTGGTTGCTGTTTGTAATGGTTACACTAGTTTGTTGGAATCTAGGCTCGAGATTATACGCAGCCAGCACACGGCACGGCGAACTAATACACCAATCGCTGTGTGGCCGATTGGCCCCACTGCTTGTCGTACAAGCGCGTACGGATTGTTCATTGGCTATCCGGTAGTGTACTGGTATGATACGGAACGCACACAGGACAACTGTTTAGCACACGTACCGTTGACCGTGTTTCAAGCTAGTTCAAACGAGCAAACGAACACATTGTTCAACCCGTTCGTGTCATTCAGTGTTCCTAACGTGCTATTAAACGAACCGGCAGTAAACGATGCAATCACCGTATGGACAGAATCTATGGCCAGGGCTGGCTTAAAGTGCGTTACTTTCTGTAAGGTTTTCAGTAATGTGATTATGTAACAAATTATCTCATTAGGGGTGAGTTTGTGCACCACGAACAGCGTTAGGGGTAGTGAGGAGATTCCACTAAGTACAATACTATATATGCGTAAACCATATGGTTTGGTCAGTTCATCATTTAACTCTGTTTGCTAAGCTTTACTATGTTTTTGTTACATTTTACCGGACTCTAGTTGTATTACCACCGTGTAGTTGTAATGTTTGCAAGAGGGGAGAGGAGAGCTAATGAAATAAATTGCGAATACATTTACAAACGATCCGATTAACTAAGACTACAGTGGCAAAGAAATAGGAAAGAAATAAGAACACAACTAAATGATGCTCTAAGATCACTTAAAATTCTAAATTCGCATATATGCCCTTTCCTAAAAGCATCGACGCGCTCGATTGAAGCTTATCTTTTACCATTTGCTTCTACCCTTTCAGATATGGCCGCTCGTTGGAGGCTTCCATCTGCTTCGAACGTGTGCTGCTGCAGGATTCTCGCTACCTGAAAGCCTACCAAAATCTGCAGAACACCAAGTGCGAGCTTGTCGAAAGATGGCATTTCCGCATGCTAAACGACGTTGTGCGCAATGCAGCATTTCGGGCCGCGATCGAGCGCCAGATCGCCGGAGGATACAACGAAGTGCTCGACATTGGCACCGGTACCGGTTTGCTGTCAATGTACGCTTTGCGATGCGAGGGCATACGCAAGGCGGCAGCTTGTGATGGATCCGAAATAATGGTGCAAATCGCACGGGATGTGTTTGGCGCTAACGGGCTGAGCGATCGGATCTGTTTGTTTCAGAGCTTTTCGCAGGATTTAAAAATCGGCGAACGTTTCTCGCTTATCATTACGGAAACACTTGATTCCGGTGCGTTTGGCGAGGGAATACTGGAAACGTTAATCCACGCCAAAAAGCATCTACTGCTGCCGGAAGGCAAAATCATTCCGGCGAAGGTAACGCTGCATGCCTCCGGCTATCAATCGCGCGCCTTAACCGCAAGCAATATTTTAATCAACGAAGCATTCATAGACGATTTCGCATTGCCTAGCAACTGTTTGCTTTCTAAAGAAGGTACGAAGTGCTACGATGCAGAGGATGTAGGCCGCATCCAGGCGAACGATGATTTTGAGTTCGTGACCGATACCGTCGTATCGTTGGAGGTTGATTTCAACGATCTCGACTCGTTGATGCGCTATCATGATGGTACGGAGGCGGGCGAGGTAGAGCTGACCTGTCTGGATGATGGTCTCCTGCTGGACGGTTTTGTCGTATGGTTCGACCTACAGCTCGACGAAACGCAAGCCATTAGTACGGACCCTACCACCAGCACGTGCTGGAACCAGGCCATCTTTCGACTGAACCAGCGCCTGCCGGTTGCGAAGGATCAACGGTTGAAGCTATCGATGTCTTGCAAGGACGGTGCACTCTCTATTGCCCACAACTTGAACTCAGTCGACAATCAAATAAGTGTGGACGAACATGTACTGGAGTTTCTAAATGACAACGAGTACTACAGCAGCCTAATCGAGGCTACCGAAGGGCTGGACGACATGGAAAAAGTACTCGACCTATCGCTTTTCCCCTACGCAGGGCTGAAACTGCTCAAAGAGGGCAAAGCGCGGATGTTGTTCTGCCTCGATCAGACCGAGGATTTGATTGAGTTTATTGCAAATCAAAACGATATTCCCATGGGTAGTATTATGTTGGTGAACTCACTCCAAGAGATATTTCTGCTAAACGACTATACGCTGGATTTAATTATTCTGCAACCGGTCGATGTGTTCGGTCAGATCAACAGTGAGCACTTTTGCCTTTATCAATCGTTGCTGGCCAAGTTAAAACCCATCGGAACAGTGATACCGTCATCGCTCGAGCTGCACGGTAGCTTGATCGAGTCGGACTGGATCGTGAAGTGTAGTCGGGTAGAAAACCCGGAACTGGAACAATTTCAAATCGACAAGTATCTAGCTTCACTGGAAACCGAGAATCATCTAGATCTGGGCCCGTTTTCCTACCGCAATCTTTCCAACAATGTCAAGCTTGCAGATATACCGTTCGATGGAAAGCTACACGAAACTGCGCTGGAAATGGCCCTTTGCGAACCAACCGTACCAAAACGTGTACACGCCATACTGTATCACTATAAAATTGGATTCACTCCAGAGCGTCCAATGCTAGGAACGGATCGGGTTCAGTCTTTTGCTAAGCGATCTGCATTCATCATTCCAAAGTCTACATTCCATGGAACGTCGTGTGACGAGCCAGGCGCATCTGAAGAAGCGCATCAGATCGAGCAGCTCCACATTACCGTACTACAGAACCATGGAGTTATTAAATGTGATATTGCTTCCGTTCGAGAGTAATACAATCGATGGTCAAGCAAACCGATATGCAATATACCAAGCACAATGCTTAATAATTCGTAGCCACGTGAACAACCAATAACCTCTAATAAGACCCACCACTATAACAAAACCACAACTAAACCCATGATGGTACCGCCACAGTAGCCACAGAATTACACTGCTAAGATTGATTTTATCCTAGTAACATAGCATTAGCGACGCAGTATTAGCGACCACGAGTAGCATCAACACCTTTTGCATTCCCGATCAAGCTAATGCATTGTAATCATTCGATGCTAAATTCTAATAACTTAGTGAGAGCAATCAATGTAGTGAGTTGTAGTTGAAGGTAGTTGAATAGAAGAGCAAAACATAATGAAAATTTCATCGCATCACACCCACCCTATGGGAGGAGTAGAAGTAGCGAGGATTTTTAGATGATAGCATGCAGTAGCACTACGGTACGGTTAAAAACAACGGGAAAACGCAAAAGCAATACATACACTCAAGTAGACCAATATTACCATTTTATCAGCACAGTGAAGGATATTGAAAACAAATTGTGATTGGATGTTTGCAAATCCACATATCAGCATTACCTTTAATGCGATACTGTGTCCCAATGTGCAATTGCTGTATCTCCAATTAAATGTACTTCTTTCATCAGCAAAATAAAACAGGACCATTCCAATGAATGAAATGTAAGTATCTAATACTCACCTCACTTTTTAGAGAGGGGTTTTAGCGCCAGTTCTCTATGACCTTTTTTTGTATTCTCAACACTTCGCCAAGCTTGCCGACCACTGGACTAGACACCCATCTTTTACAGGTAAAAACAAAATGGTGTTGTGGATTTTATTAGTGAATGATACTTGCGTTTAATAGATCTGTGCTGTTTTCTAGTAACGAAATCTGGTGTTTTCGATTAGCTGCAAGATATTATACACATACCCTAATGAAAAGCTGGGAATGAAAATTTCGTTACCGTTCGCTATTTTGAATACATCCGACCGTGTACTGTCACTTTTGACATTCGATCTGGTGACCAGCAAAATGCCACTGACGCACCGCGCATCTAACAACCTCGATGAAATCACCTTTCCTGTATACATGGTACTTCGCGCTTTCGAGTGAAAGATATTTTTTAGCAGCGCGTTTTTGTATTTTTCTTCATCCGACGCAACCAGCCAGGTGCATTCCGAAAACAATAGCACTGAACTTCGCGTAGTAACAATTCAATCCACTCGCAGTTATCTCGTAAGCACGCGACATCATTAGCACTGGCGAATGCAGCTAGCACGAGAGACGGCTTGGGAAGCGAGGATTTCATGCGTGTGGCTGCTCTGCTGAGACGGAAAAACGCAAGCTCGATATGCCTTGCTAGGCTTTAACTATGAATGGTAAGTATGTTTAGCAGGATTTAGCAGGCACGGTCGCAAAGATACATTGTAAAAGAATCCCTGGAAGCAACAATTTAGGGAATATGGTGCAATGCAAATTGCGAGAGCTTCTCGTTTTTTTTTTTTCTATACAGCAGAACGGAAGGAAGAAAGAAGGCAGGAACCGTATGACAAGCAAAGTGTAGAAGTGCGTTTCTGTGTGTTTGTGAATCATATGCAAGATTGTATGTGTTACATTCGTCGTTTCCTTTGGAAGCCTCTTCGTAAAGGGTATCCTTAAAATGTTTTTTGTTCTACTTCCTGCAGAGAGTGAAGTGTTTAAATGGCTAGGAAAATATCCCGAAAGCGACAACATTTTAGTATTGATAGTGCTTCTATTTTTATACGTGGGCAAGGATCGAATACCAAACATCAGAATTGATTACGGAGCAAATCTGTAGCCAAATACCATGCGATGCTTTTACATATTATTAACGTTTGATTCCATTCACATACAGATCAGAAAACAAAGGTGTAGTGTTTCGTGGCAAAATCATAGGAAATAGAAACCAAATTTTGTTTTTAAACATTCGATGCTTGTTGAAAGGAGTAGTGTAATTATCGTGACATGTTACAATGTGTGTATTGGTGTGTGTGTGTGTGTTGAATGTTGGGCACGCATTGTGTTTTCGTCCCATTCGGGAATGCGTATAATGTTGTTGTCTAAATATTGCTCAGTTTTTTTCGAATTTATATTACTCGTCAGTGTAAAATCAGCAAAGATCATAAAAACAGGTAATTTTCCAGCCCTGCTAGAATAGAATTTGCCTTTCCGAATGTATTCAATCAACACTCGCATACACAGGCACGCACGGGAACACACACACCATCAAGGGAACGAATATGCGGCATCCCCGGTTGCATATATGAAATAAAAGTTTCTAACATGCGATTCTGAATATGTGTTGTTTTTTGCAGTTTTCAATCGAGTGCTGCCTAGTATGAATCCTCAAGAGTTCGGTACTATGGTTTGGATGGGACAGCTTGCATCACCGCTTGATGAGAACTTAACCAACTACTACGGACCACCGGTAACGAGCGTCATGGAAGACATCACACAGCAGACCCATGCAATGGTAGGCAAAACCAATTTCTTCACAACGTGTCCCTAAATCCCCGGCGATTGATGTAGATTTAATGTTCAGAGTGTGCTTGGTGTAGTGTCGCTTGCTGCTGAGGCAGATCATCAATTTCGTTTGTACAACAACTACAGGCGTATCGCATCTTGTGATACCATTCGGTGTTGTTTTCAGCGTAACCCAGCTATAAACAAAACAACCAAACCACGCAAACTGGTGAACTCATAATCATCCATCCCAAGTCCAGCTATTGCTTCAGTTGCAGTATTTTTAGTTTGTCACCTTATCTAATTTGCATTTCTTTTTCTTCTATTTTCCCCTTTTATGCTTGTTTGATTTTGTCTTACGATTATGTTACACAAACGGATCTGATGCACACATCACCTGCGCCATCCTTCATCATTATAACATGCCACCGTTGAAACCGAACTGTCTCGCAAACAAACATAATTGGTAAACAAACAAAACATTCGCATTAATCCAACCACCTGCGGTCGTATATTCGAATGGGGTGTATTTTACTATGCATCGGTACTGGATGATTGTTAAACCCCAATGAAACCATACTAAAACGTGAATGCTGTCCTAATAATTATTGAATCAAAACTTGCTGGTTTTTTACATTTTACATCAATCCAACCAATATACGTGTGCATTTTGATGTTGATGTTTGTTAACCGTTAATGATTGTTACTTAATCTATGTGCATGTGTGTGTATATGCACGTGTCGCATTTGTGGGGGTGTTTGCTGGCACCGAACGATTTGTATTGATGTGTTACGAACGTTATCATAATTGAAATTGGCACTTCTGGATATGCTTGTAAGCAGGACATGAATCCGGCTGCCATCAGCTCACTAATCAGTGAATATAGCGGACATATGTCGGCCATTCCAACAACTTCCGGTTTGGCCGCCGTGCCAAATGCTGCCGAGGCACTGGCGCTAACTAATCCGGAATTGTTCAATATTCAGCAGCAGCAGCAGCAGCACCAGCAGCACCAGCAACAGCAGCAGGCGCAACAGCAACAGTTACTGCAACAGCAGCTTGCTTTAAGTGGATATGGATTTTTAGATCAAACCAGTGCATTATCAGCCGCAAACAGTGTTTCGCCGGACGGCACATCATCGGCCACAGGCATTGGACCACCGGCTCTAGCCGGTGTTGGTATGCGTCTGATGGATGGAAGTGGGAAATTTGCAATCGATGGTAGAGAACTGGCGGCAGCGGCGGCAGCGGCAGCAGCGGCTGTGGCAACAGCGTCTCCTTCGGACGAGGATGGGAACAACGAAGGATTAGAGGGTCCCGGGGATGATGACGATCATCCTTCGCTTCAAAGCTATGGACAGTATCAGCAGCTAATGAACAATGGGACGGGTAGCGATTTCCTTTCCGTTGCGCGTCAGGACATCATGCTTCCCTACAAGCTGTTAAACGATACGCATATGCTGCAATCCCACTTTCTCGACTATGACGGTATGGCCGATGCGTCTAACAGCAACAGTAGTAATAGCAACAGTCGGTGCAGTCCTGGCGCGACGGCAACCATGGACGTAGATCAACACAGTGTTGCCTCGAATCCATCTCAGTCGCGATTCCATCAGCAACGACAAGAAGCAGCTAACAGTGGTGGTGCGGCTTATCCAGTGGGAATGTATGGTGGTACGATGCCGGTTGAACGGTACCCGAGCAAGAAAATTAGACCAGTGAAGAGGCCTGGCCTTGTACTAAAAACTCCAATAGCTTACAAAGGTGACATAGATCCGTCGGTGATTCCTATACAACGCGATGGCATGGGTAGGTTATTTTAAGTTTTTATTTTATTTTGAATTACTTATAATTTGCCTCCTACTGTGATTCTATTCGCTATTGTTTGGTTAGATTCGGTTTGGCAGTATTGATGTTATGATTTAAAACGTTCGATCATTATATCATACATCTCCATATACATCATTTTATGTAGATCATCTCGCATCGAAGTTTGCAAAAGCGAATTAAAAGGTTATTTAACGAGATACTGTTTCTTAATTCTGCTCAGTGCCATTTTACGATAGGCAGAATATTTCACACAAAGAGCCCAAAAGAGTTTTTTTTCGGAATATTCCTCAGTTCATTTATTTCAATCATACCCACAACAAACTGAAGCGAACATAAGTAACGTTTGTCGATAATGTATCCTTCGTATTCTACCTTCATGTTCGTAAAATCTTCCTCATGGTCGTGTTAAACCTGGCGTCATATCATGTTTTAAAGTTTGATGCATTTTTCTCTCCCGTAGCAATCTGTGAAAAATGCGGAGCCATCGGAGTAAAGCATTCATTTTATACAAAGCAAAGACGTTTCTGTAGTTTGGCATGTGCTCGCTCGTTCGAATCACTTCGCGTGTTCAGTGCACCGTTCCGATCAGGATCCGGAATCAAAGCATCCGGAACGGTAAACGACGACAGCAAACATATCGCCACGTCTTCTTCGTCGACCGAGACATCCAACATTGGTCTATTATCCAGTCCGCCTGACCAACTGATAGACGAATCGCATTCATCAACGGAAGAGTTGGACACCAAACGTGTGCCGTTACAGCAACTACACCAGCAACAAGAACAAGTACAAACAATCGGTTATCGATTCAAGATGTCTGGAACATCTCTTACCCAACCGAATACTAACAGTGGCGGAGGTATCAATAGCAATATTAGTAGTCACGATGACAGCAGTATCACAAACAATATTATGCTTGGAGGCAAGATGGTCGGAGGGACAGGCATTCTGCAGGAGATACTGCCACAGGAGGAGATTCCCCAGTTGCCCAAAGGGACCCGTTTACCTTCGCCATGCCCCCAAGACGATCGTATCAATAGCATACGTAGGAAACCGAACGAGTTTCATAACTCTTATGATTGGACGCAAGCGTTAGCAGATCCAAAGTTCTATGCCGCACCAGTCACCTGTTTCAAGCACGCTCCCGGTTATGAAATGTGGCCAAACGTCGTGATCGGGATGAAGGTGGAGGTAGAAAACACAGACTGTGATGTTCAACAGGCCCTGATCGGGGGAATGCCGCACAGTTTCTGGGTTGCGACCGTGCTACGCATTTGTGGTTATAAGGCCCTGCTTCGCTACGAAGGGTTTGATGCGGACTCGTCGAAAGATTTCTGGGTTAATCTATGTTCAGCAGAAGTTCATCCGGTGGGCTGGTGTGCGACACGCGGGAAGCCTCTGATACCACCAAAGAGCATTGAAAAACCGTCTCCCGATTGGAAAGAGTTTCTCGTGTCGCGGCTTTCAAATGCGCGTACTCTTCCCTCTACTTTCTACAATAAAATCAGCGACAGTTTTAAATCTCGATTTCGCGTTGGTTTGAACCTGGAGGTGGTGGATAAAAATCGTATCTCGCAAGTAAAACTGGCAACCATCAGCAAGATAATCGGAAAGCGATTGTACGTTCGGTACTACGATAGCTCACCGGATGACTACGGTTTTTGGTGTCATGAGGACTCCCCACTGATACATCCAGTCGGTTGGGCAACAACAGTGGGACACAACCTGGCAGCACCCGAGGAATACATGGACAGGATGAACGGTACGACATTGTCTTTGCTTAAATTATCAGCACAAAGCTGCTTAATATTCATTACCGTTTTTTTTGTTGTTTTTTTTTTTCTTTTATGAAACAGCGGCTAGTGATCAAATCTTGGAACCGCACGAAGATGATGCTACAATGGACCTATTCAAGACCAACTTCCAGTTCGAAGAGTACTGTTTCGATGGCAAACAAACAGGGTTCGAGGAAAACATGAAGCTGGAAGCGGTAGATCCGTTAAATCTTTCCTCGATCTGTGTAGCCACAGTAATGACGGTGTTGAAGTTCGGCTACATTATGGTTCGTATCGATTCGTACGATCCGGACGTGAATGGGGCCGATTGGTTTTGTTATCACGAAAAATCACCCTGCATTTTCCCGGTTGGGTTCTGTGCGAAGAACAAGATTACTCTAACACCACCAAAAGGGTACGATCTTAACACGTTTACCTGGGAGCAGTATCTACTGGATACCAATAGCAAACCGGCCACGGAGGACATCTTTCATCGAGATCAAATTCGGCAACGGTTTAAGGTAAGGATATTGTTGCTGCAATAGGAAAATGACTGCAGCTTTTGAACCTATCAAATCGTTAATTTATTTCGGTTCGCTAGGAGGGAATGAAATTGGAATCGGCCGATCTAATGGACCCTAGACTGATATGTGTAGCAACGATTGCACGCGTGGTTGGACGTTTGTTAAAGGTGCATTTTGATGGATGGGAAGAAGAGTACGATCAGTGGTTGGATAGTGAAAGCCCCGACATCTATCCAATTGGTTGGTGTGTACTTGTGGGACACAAGTTAGAAGGGCCCCGTATTTTGCCGAAAGTCGTACCGACACAAAAAATTTCTCCCAAAACGACGAAAAAGGGCAAACGAAAGAAGAAGCTAAAGGTGGAGCCATCACATGATGACGGTAAGTGTTGATGCATATCTTTTGATCCATCATCCATTGGCTTAGTTTTCATGATGCATGAATGTAAATATTAATTTGATAGAGTTCAAGGATCTTGCGCTTGAACAATCTGTTATAGGTACGCGTTTAAAGCATGAATATATGTCCAATGTTGGCATGTTCTTTTCGTAACATCATTAGCACACCTGAAAGATACATATAACCAAACATACACCATTAATTCCTTTCACTTCTTCATTTCGCTGGTCTCAACCATTTATCTCGTCAAGAAATAAGAGGTTGTACATATTATATTGATAACTTTACAGCTCAACCTGCTCCGACAACACGTACGGCAAGAATCAAAAAGGAACAAGAGCACTTTGAGCAACAGAAATTACTGGCAGCAAATCCGGCCCAATTTGACTACAGTTCTCTTGGGCAAATGGCCACGTCCGATTTGGGCGGTCAGCTATCTCAACAGTATTCGAGTGACAACAGTGCTTCACTGCTAATGGGGAGTCAACTGCAAATGCAACAGAACCAACAACCATCCGAGCTAGCAGCAATGGGATTGAGTGGAGACGTCACCGGCACATCGCCCGCATTGCACACATTCATAAAGAACGAACCAAATCACAACACAACAGCTTCCCTGCTCAGTGGAACGAGCTTGCTGGGGCCAATCTTCGATCATTCGTCTAGTGGGACCGCTGGAACGGCTACCACCGCCACAACGGGTAACATGATCGACCAAGACGATATCGATATGCGCACAGAGGACGAGGATGGTGAGTCCAGTTCCGCCACCGGACTTCCATCCACTGCACCATCTTCCGAGATAGCGGACAACGAGACAGACAAGACTATACCACGATTAATTCAGCATGATTCAGCCAACAGTGGAGCATCGCCGGATTCAATCGGTGGCGGTGTCGCAGGCGGATCGTGCAACTCGAACGGAAGTAATTCTGGCGCTATTGTGGCAGGTTCATCGAACTCGTCTTCCTCCTTCGGTATGGCAGTTACGAACAGCGGACAAATTATGCCAGAAAGCTGGGAAGTGAAAGACGTTGCCACCTTTCTTACTATAAATGACTGTGCCGTTCATGCCGAGCAGTTTGTGCAGAAGGATATTGACGGTAAGCGTTTGCTCGAGCTCAGCAAGGACGATATCATTACACTGCTAAATCTGAAAGTAGGTCCAGCGCTTAAAATTTTCGATCTCATTCAGCAACTGAAGTGTAAAATCGATCCGACCAAGTTACGCCACCTTTCGAAAGCAACGGGAAAAAAGTTTCTGTAGTAACAATCATCGAAACACAAGCTTTGTCACCTTGGAGAACAAATCACGCATGCTACGATGAGGGGTTGACGGTACTGCGCATTTTTGGTTTGTTATCATTTTTGTTTGGTTTTAATTAATTTGTTTGATGCCCATAAACCATGTCTCGGAGGATTTTTTATATCCATGTGCGAGGGGGAGGGGCATAGATTTTTCTTCAACTGCAACTGAATCGTGTGCAATCATAAATTTTCGTTTCCGGTAATTAATTTTTAACTCTTTTCATCGTTCGATCTTACATTTGTAGTTGAACACAGATGCAACTTATCATTTATACAATTATCAGGTTTTAAATGTAGAATTCCTCATGTAGCTGAGATTTTTTTTTTCGAAATTCATTTTATGAATTAAATGTGAGTGTATTGCCCAAATGAAATAGGGGGAACACTGATCTAATTTTAGCATTTTGTTTCTTTAAAGCTATTTTGAATACGGTGTAATTTCACTGTGGCTATTGGAAATTTTGGAATTGTTGGAAGCTAGCATTATTTTTATACCAATACCACTATTGGTAGCGAAGGTAGTATAAACTAATTGCATTGAACACTAATATAAATTTTGTCAACCAGGATCAATGTCGATGAACCTTATTATTCGTCGATTATTGAAAATTTAATCGCCCGCGTAAACCTGTTCCGGTGAAGGTGCACAATGTTATTAATTTGTAGGTCGCAGCTTAAAAAATTCAATATTCGAGGCATTAGTTTCACAAATGCGTGTTAAATCAAAATTCTTTTCAGTGAAACACAGGAAATTTGGGGAAACAGGAGGAACCGTTTTACACATTTGATTAGTCTAGCAAGAAAATAATAGAAATACAATTAACCAACATGCTGTGGACATAAACCACATATGTTAACACAACAGGAACTCACGAATCAGGGAATGTTATCCAGCAATCAAACATGGAAGTATGGTGGCCTCTACTAATAAGCCGTGATTAAAGGACTATCAACAGTCAAACCAATAAGTCCAACAAACACCATGCCTATAACGATTTGTATGTATGAATTTTACTGCACTATGAAACCAAATACAACACTGTTCCCGTGTTACGCATCCTTTCCAATCGGCGCTATGCAGTTTTCCAAATTTCACAGTTATTGGAGCAAATTGAACTGATTGGTCACATGAATTATCAAAATGCATTACGAACAGTCTGTTAGCTGAAATTAAAAAAAAACACGAAAGGAATAAGTTGAATTTCTGTACGAGAGTCACATAAAACAATAATTAAATATCAATTTCATTGCAAACAAACAATTCGTTTTTGTTGAAATATCTACCACTCTCGAGGTATTTAGGCTGAACAAACGAAATTCGACAAACGCGTATGAAAGTGTTACGCAGTTCTTTTTGGATCGCTTTAACCGCGCAACTGCGTTCGGTTTGAGCATTTTCGATAGAATTTAACAAGGCAAATGATATCGCAATTCTTCTAAACACACAAGCATAACTTTTTGGGCTTGTAGATGTTGCTGGATAATCTATCCTTGCTTGCCATAAGAATATTCGGTCAGATGAGGCAATTTTTCGTACAAAGCCTTCGAAGGGTGGAAATTGTAAAATTTTGATCGGTTGCGATATTGATAATATAACGGGTTGTTTCTCCGTTATACTATAATGGCGTATTTTAATGCTAGTACAATTGAAGGCAAGGAAGATATGTTTCCTTAGCACAAATTCGGTTTTAGTCTCTGTTCCGGTATGTAGAGTGTACAGAAGCTCCTGGTCGGTGACACCAAACAATTTTCAAGATTAAGGCACACATTTAACGCAATGAATATAATGAATAACTCAAATCAAAGCACTTTAAACTGCAATAATTTCACGTTCAGTTTGCATAAGTAATAATCTGCGTAGTAAGAAAGGAAGAAAATGGTTTTAATGGTTAACGGATGTGGACGGTAGAAGAGATTAAAGTTTAGTTTGAGTTCATCGTACCGCAGAAAGTTTTCTTTATTCGAATCATAGTGTAAAGACTTATTCATTTTACAACGGTTGTCTCGCTTAAATTGTCGCCGGACTGAGATGTCTGAAGTAGATATTATATTAGGTATATTATTGATTCCCAATGCGGCAGTGGTAGAAATTGAAACAACAAACACAATGTACTAACACTGAGTGAGTGGAAATCATAGTTAAGCGTTGATAGACAACAAAACAACAATTGTACAGTCATTTTTAGGATATAAGACAATAGAATGATCAGTAAAGCACGTGTATAAGGTTAGATTATGTACAACACGTTAAGATGAGAAAACTCCTAAAATGTATCGGAATGTGCGGTAATTGAGGGGTTCTGTGCGAATGAAAACGCATGGTTGAATAAATATTTTATTAAAAAAAATATATCTATACACAGACAAAACGGCGTATTTGTTTATGATCATATTAATTTTTTTTTTTTTCATATTTGAATATTAATTCGGAAAACATATATAATATTTATCTAATATCACATTAAAAAATAAAACGCTGTTTTGTCGCCATTCGAAAGGCCAGTCTATACACCTTCTATATGCACCACATTTTTCCTGAAATTCAACTTATCGCTCACACTTTACATTCAACTGCGTGTTAGGCGATATGTTTGGATAAAGTCAAATATGTGTGCCAACAATGCGTTGCAGGCAACGATCCATAGTAGCGACTAACCCTGCACTTGACGAAAGACCATTGCTAGGTTCTGGATTTAACGAAACTAGCGCCGCAAATCATATTTTTTGCTCCTTGTCCGGTATGCATTAAGTTTCGTATTCGTAGTTTCGGTTTACTTAAAGCTATTATCTGTTGATTTTATTAAAATGTGTCTGTTACAAATGAGCATAACATTCCACCTTAATTGTTTTTAAGCGTTTTTATTCAGCAGATGTAACGCTTCTAATGCAAAGGGTTAATCAACAATTCGAAACTACAAGTTACAACTCCAGTGATTGGAGTCTTATAAGACCCTAAGTAACGTGAAATGGACGATAAATGCTGGGAATTGTTGATATATCACACATACACACATATCCACCATCCATACATAGACAAAACCTGCTCTGGTAAAATAAATTCTCTCTTGTCCGTGCATTTCTTCTCTTACAACCGCGCCTCTCGCTGATGCCCACACAAGCGCGCGTCTGTTTTATATGTTTGCAATAGTTTATGAAAATATGCAGCAAAGCGTCAAATTGTTTTGTGAAATTAGCTACACGGACAAAAATAAGTCGAAATAAGACGGATCCATTGAATATCCAGCCGAGGAGCATAGATTTTGAGTGAAAATTATACTCCGATGAAAAACGCAAGGTTTACGCACACTACTGCAGGCGCTAAGGGATGTGTACGTGTGTGCGTGTGTGGTTGGTTAGAAGGAGAGAGAATGATGGTGAGAGAGAATTTGCCCAGGCAGTACGAGAGGGTATATGCAACCGGCGTACGTACGCTAGCTGGTCGGCAGCGTAAAACGCAACCATATATTATTTACCGGCGGATACGCTAGTGTGCGTCACTCCAAATATCGAAGCGTTCGACTCAGCTGTTTCCCGCCACCCAGAATTCTCAGAAACCAACTGAGAGCCATCATACCGTGTTGTGCGTTCGGTTCGCTCGCTCGCTCAGAGGACGCTCGTCCGTTTCGTGCTTGTTTTTCTGGTGAGCTGCTAACAGCTACTACGCGCATTTGCGTCCGGTCGACGAGGTAAAATAAATGATGCTTGATTGTGCTTCTTGGGTGAAATTATAACACGGTGTAGCCAAAGTGAGCGGTGAAAAAATCTGTGGTTTAGTGTTTGCTATATTGATTAGTTAGTGGAAATTGTGTTTTCAACATGGGAAGTAACGCTATGGTCATGTCGAACGCACCCAAAACCATTTTCCGTAAATCGCAAGCCATCGTGTCAAACTAGCAGAAAACGATAGAAATAACACATACCAATCATGCAATGGATTTATATACGGGTGTAGCTGAGATTTCTGTGTATTGTAGGTGCTTTTGCACTGAGTTTGCGAAATATTTGACAGAAGTGTGTGGTTGCATTTGATGTTGGGGAGGCTGCGCTGTTGTAATCTATCCAAGTAGGCGAACTGTTTTTGAATGTTCCGTGGATGATATTTCCTGGCCATGCAGCTAGCGGCCGCAGGTGTGTGAACAGTGATAGTTATGTTTGGAAGAAGCATCTTCTCACGATACAAATGACGACAGGTGTTGAAATGGTATGGTGCTGCTCATCAACCTAGCTTGCAAGAAAGGATTTGCAGCGAGCGATCAGCTGTTACAGTGCAGCTTAGTGACACGATCTAGTCAGCTTGCCAGGGCCTGGCAGACTTGGTGTGGTGTAAACATCAGCCATATCATAGGATGCATGTGCCGAGAATGTGTGTGCCATGTGTATATGTGTGTGTGTGTGTGTGTGAATTGTTTGTGCATATGTTTGTGATTAGTTCTTCTGATTTGTTTTGATTCACTTCACCGTGGTTGCGGAAGAGAAGAGATCCAAATCGTGAATTAATCGGTGCACCTCGCAGTGTAGTAGGCTATTTCAAGAATTGTCTAAACAATGTTCGGGCTTGTTGGTGGGGGGATCCTTTTTGTTTTCAGAAAAGTAAAAGTAATCATTTATCAGCGCTGTGTGGCGTATGGTAAATGCGTCGCGTTCGCGTATCCTTAAGCTGCTGGGCAGAAGTGTGTGTGGAGTGTGAAAGTGAAAAGCGCATTCTACGGTGGCCTAATTTAATGTTTTGATTCAGTGTTTGAAGATAAGAGTGCAGACAGAAAGTAAAAGAAGAAAAACCTTACTGCAAAACAATTGTTTAACGGCATTGTGTGTTTGAAGTGAAAAAGGCATGGTATCCGCTCGGTTTTGCAACCGGTGCAAGCATAAAGGCAGTGTGCTGTGACGCAAAACCGTCGTCTATATGCTGGTTTGGCGAGCATCGCGCCACGGATGATGTCGTTGGTGGACGTTTGGAAAAGAAACGAAGAATCTCAAACGCAAAGTGAGCACAATAAATTTCAAACCCAGTACCCAGCAAACCATATGCAACTGGACACGATGCAGGATATCATATGTGAGGAAGATACAGTGAGGTGAGTTCAATGACGATGATGATGAAGATGAGCGATGCTATTGCACATGCTTGCCAGACAAGATATGAATTCATGAGAGGAAAAGGGTATAGTCTATCAAAAATCGATATTTTCATCGGGCGATTTGCAAGTCATACGCTGGTGTGATATTTGCGGTCCAATATTACGGCTCATACGTGCAGGTACATGCTCTCCCCGGTACCTACATATGGCCTACTGATTGTGGCTCGTACGGTAACTCGATCATTCTATTCCCAGTGCTGTTGTTAAATGAAGGTAAAGGTACACGTAGGATTAAAAAAGCGACCAAAAATGTGGATGATACGCGCAAGTAGAATGAAAAGTATGAAGAAAATAGTTTTATGTGCTCGTGAACGAAATGCTCTTGAAGAGAGAATCTTTTGAAACTCGCGTCTATAGTGCAACGTGGGACGCCGCGTGGAGGCGTCTTTTGCTTTTAGAGTTGCACGAACGCGAGCGCGCCTAGTGGTGTGTTCTAGCAATGCGTGCCTTCGTGTGTATGTGTGGCGAAGTACATTTAAAAGGGAAAAGGCATTTTCTCGTTTGATGAATGCGTGCACGATGAACGCTCAGCTGTATTTCAAAGGTGTGACGTTTTTTTTCAGTACTTGTTTTGTCAGATAAAAGAGAGTTTTGAGAATAAATTGACAAGAATTTTGATATACCGATATGTTCACGGTATAAAGGTAAAGAGATTACATGGAGAGAGAAAAAATGTATCTAAAGAAAATCATTTTCGTTTTGGATATATCGGTTGGCAGTTCCAAATTCAAAGCTCCTGCATATCATTCTCTCATTCTGATTAAACTCTCCCTGCTCTGTTCTTTCCTCTTTCCATCTACCCTATTTTTCATTTTCAGATAGAGCAATTCCAGGGGTTTGTTGTACTTTTCCACTAACACATACACGAACGCACTCCTTATAAGTGTGGTATAATTTTGAGATACACCAAGCGATGTGTGGACACCTCTGTTTTCCTGAAACAGACGAAAAGGGACGAACCGATATGCAGCAACTGAAGCGTACAGAGATGAACGCGCTTAAATCCACCTGAGTGGAACAGGAAAAGTGAAGAACGATTTCCCCTTCCATCGTATATTCCCTATTTTGTGTGTGTGTGCCAGTGGTTGAAGTTCTCGCCGCTGTAGGGAGACGCATTTTTTACGTTGATTTCCCAGTCAAAACATAACAGGAACACGACCCGATGCGCACGGTGGTGCGTTTGGGCCGGGGCTCACCATTTATCTACGTCGGTATTGGTGTATCCTGCAGGGAAGCGCCGGGAGAGAGCGTCAATTCTAGCGTTGCTGAGCCTGAACCATTTCGGGGCCAAGTGTGGTTGCCAAAGCGACCGACCAGGCACAAGCTGCTTCTACAGCTTGTACACACACTCACACACAGTTCTCTACGTGTAACACTGAGTGTATGATTTTTTTTGTTCTGTGTTTATGTATGCATGTTTGTGTTGGGTTTACTATTGGAAAAAGTCTCGTGAAAGGCGCTCATGTAATACAGGTAGGGTGCGTCTGTCCTATGATCAGATGTTAGCCGCCATATGTTTGGGTGTTGTTGTGGTGAACGATTATGCCGACTGAAATTTGTTCCATTTTTTGTTTGCTCGCATGCAAAAAGTATTCGTTTATTGCTTACAGAAAATGAGGAACAGAATAGCCTGATTAGAATGATATCTATCCGGAAGTTATTGCGGTGGGGTGTTACAAATAGCGCGAAGAACATCCCAGCAGAAATCGCGCGCGTTTTTTGTTCTATAAAGCACTTCGAGAAAGAACGGAGACTGCAGACGGATTGCATAATTCTCATTCTACTCGGTTGATCATTAGTATCATCATCTGATTTACAACAGCACATTGATAAACGAAAAGCAGAAGAAATAAGTAAAAAAAACTCACGCGCAAAGGAGAAAGGGTAGTATTATTGGAAGTGTAACCGAGAGCGCGCGCACACCTTGCTCTGGGTTGTTTCCTTCCGTTTGCCAGCTGTAAAACGAACAGTCCTTTCGCTCTTCCTCTCTTCCCATCTCTTTCTCCAACGCATATTTTACACAGCGCCTGCCTTCAACAGCTGTATATCGAGCTCACGCGGTATGTTTTGTGTTGTTTTATTGCCTTCGGCGCATGCATTGCTCCGCCACTGCCGCCGCCCGTTTTCATCACTGCCCATGTGTTGTGTGCTTTTGAACGGGCCACTAACACTCGCCCACTGTGGGGTGTGCGGGGTTTACGCCGTTGCTACAGCCCATGACACACACCGTACCAAGCAATGACGACGACGACGGCGGCGGCGGCGACGTTGTTTTGGTAACGAAATTACGCAGTAATTTTTATACCATTTCCTTCTCTCTTTATCGATAGCTCTTGTTGACGTTTCCTGCGTATGCGCACGAAAGAGATGGAAAGACGAAAGGAAGGAGCAAACGAGAGAGAGAGAGTGGTAGAGAGAGGAAGGAATACGACGAGAGTGTGAGCGCACGATGAGAGTGGGACAAAAATGAGAATAGAACCAAACAACAGTAGACGATTGGAGGGTAGTCCAACTTTGAAAAAATCATGTATTTTTTTACAATATGTATAGCTATAGTACTGATTCACCGAAAAAAAAGAAACAAAGTAACTTGTTTGGTTATTATATTTGATAAAATTTCTTCAATCAATGTATTGTGATGTATTCTTTTTTGTACATTGGTAGTGATCCTTACCATTTCAATTGGATCATGCATCACGAACCAACAGTGATTATGTAGACTTTCAAACCGTTTAACAAAATCAAGTCGCAAAAACAAATACCATTTTGTGAATACGAGTTGTGAGTGTCAGCTGTTAGCGTTTTAAGACCGCACAGCTGAACCTGTAGGCACACAGTTGTGAGTATGTGTGTGTGTGTGTATGAGACTGTATCAGTGTGGTAAGCAAGTATGGCGCCAAGATCGATCTACGATGCCGAACTGCTCTGGTGGTCGAACTAATAACAAACCTCTCACCCAGCTGTTGTTTGCTATTGCTGATACAAATGACGGTGGCATCGATCCGGTTGTTTCAAAATCAGAGTTTTGGCTGATGAATCATTGAAAATCATTGCAAAAAATGTAATATGAAGTATCATTTGAATACTATTTACCGTTATCAGGTCGATTTGCTTTTGACGAATTAGTTTGTACGGACATAATTTGAATTATAACAATAAATGTTCCTTAAAATTTACTTTAATATATATCAGGCTCCCTAGTAGGTGCAATCAAGAGCAAGTGCAAAAGTCAATGTTATGATTTTTGAAAGCAAGCAACGATCTTCCCCTATCTTCCCGCTCGTCTTTTTTTCATTTTGACCCGGTCGATTGCGCATCACAATGCAAGTCGTGTGCTGTGCGTTCGTCTTAATGCAATTAGGGAACCCTTCTTATGTTACCAAAAGGCAGCGGTTCTGTGTCTGTTTCCTTGCAATGTGGCTTTGACTATAGTGCATTTGATTGGGGGAATAAGAGAGAAACTGTACATCCCTTGTAACAGGAAGGAAAGTTATTGGATTCACCGAAATGGTATTACCAGTGCGTTGGAGCATAGTAATATAATTGCACGGTAAATTGAATTATCGTGCCGCCTGACAGTAATGGATGCAATCAAAGTTGTGCAAAACACTACCAAACTGAACTAGAATTACAACGTCTTCAAACTGACGAATGAATGAAAAATGGGGAATTAATCCAAAAATAAACCAGGATAGAAAACATCAACGTACAACATACACAAAAATGAACGAACGAGAAAGTAAGTGCTTCAAATGGGTAGCTGCGTTTGTAGTTGTGTGAGTCAACCCACTCTAGTGCATTTGAATGCAGCTTACCATGACAACAGAGTGTGTGATACGACTTCGTGCCGGTAGCATGGAAGCAGCTTTGTTTTGTCAGCTGTTTTGTTTTGCCGCGGTTGTGTGCCCGCTCTTTCATTTGTTTTTATGGGTTTGTATTGAGGGCATACCTTTCAGTACAAGTCAATGCATGAAAGAAGGTTTCATACAGGCTAGAGTTCCATGATATTGTCAACAAACATTCAGTTGCTAACCTATATCTGAATGACTGCCCAAGTCCCTTTGCTATTATAAGCGAATTTACTTTAATTTGCAACACCAAGGTCCAAAACAGCTGACCTGGACGTGGCTGCGTAGCAATTTTGTAGCATCCAAGATACAGCACTCGTTCAAGCCACTTGAAACAGTGCAGCTGATTGATCTACTGCATGTGAAAGGAAAACCATGTAGCGAGAAGCAATTGGTAAGGGGGCGGCGTGACGAACGGGGGATAGAATCAGATGGAAGTTGTCACTATCATGAGTCAGATTTTTCTATCTCACCTACCGGATGCCCTGTGCATCAAGGGGATCCACATTCTAAGGGTTCTGTCTGACAGTACTGTATTCCCGCACCCTGCAGTCTCTGCTCCTGCCTGCCCGTAATCGTAACAGAACCAGCTGGAAGGAGAGTGGTACAAGATTGCGGTAGTAATTACACACGCTAAAAATAGCCTAGCCCTATCTTCATTCAGCAGAACTGCGCACTACTACTACTACTACTACTAGCATTGGGGCGAATTCGCGCGCATCCGCTTGATTTCGTGATTGTTGCTGTTGTTTCTACTCATCACTTCCACCGAGTTCATCACCAAGCAACATGGAAAACAGCGTGTCGCGATAGTTGTCCCATTTTACGCTCGTACTAGCGGATGTGGGTTCATTTACAACGGTTTTGACACAACTAAGGGAACCAGTGAACGGAATTTATTTGCAATGAGTAGGAAAAGCAAAAGTGCATCTTAAGCCAGCCCTCTTGCCCATATAATGATCGATCGTGCAATTGATTCTGTTAAGAAATTGTAGAGTTTGCTTTCACTTGTAGTCTGTTATCAAACGATGGTTGGAAATACAAAACGATTAAAACTATGTTATACTAGCGGCTTATCATCAAACGACATTTATTTCATGCGGCACATGGTGCATGCAAGCTTAGTCAAGTGAACATTGAAGTTGTGCAAAATAGAGTTTAAAAAACATTGATGTCAAGTGTTCCGAAGAAACGCGACGATAAGCGGGCATGTTGAGCAATGGGTAGTGGGTTTAGCTGTAGGGCATCTTACGAACGCAGTACCTATACCTTGATAAATCTACTTTGTTTTCAAGTATGCAGTTGTGAAAATTGTGTAAACCCAAACAAGAATATGAGTCAACGTAACCGATTCAAACCGGCTCTCCCCATGATATGATCCGCCAGTTTGTTCTTGGACGATTGCCAATGTGTGCGAGCGTGTAGTGCAGCTGACATGCACTAAGTTACACTGTATCCATGGCAGTGATAGTTTGTTTGTTGTTTGGTTGTTGTTGTTGTTGTTGTTGTTACTATTGCTATCGCGTAGTGCAACTCCTACGCGTTTGCATCGAGGTGCTACAATGTTTACTGCAAATAAAATGTTTGCGCATTAAATCTCGCACCATTGTAGCTAGAGCAAGCTTAACCGCATAGAAAATTTTATTAGTTTCGCCTAGCTCGATAATCACACACACACATACACAACCACTTTTATAGTTTCGTTGAAATGGCCATAAATCATACCAACATGCCAGGCGCGTCATTTGTTATCATAGTGTGGCTTAGTAACGGTGAAAATAATTCTGAACTTGTAGACAACTTTTTCACGTTACCAAAACACGTAGCAGAACACGTCGTATGAAATTGAAAAAACTATTGTTCTGAATTTGAATGGAATTTCCATTTATATATTTCGAACCTAATGGTTACATCCACTTTTGAAACTAATAATGAACGCTAATCTTTCAAATAAACTTTATAATTTATCTTTAGCTAATCTTTGCTGAACGTTTGAGTAGCATTGTGTTTGTGTTTTAATAAAATTGTGTTTTAATATGTCCTTTCACTATCAAACAAACCGCTCTGTGCTGTCCTTCTTCATGAGTGGCAATAGATTTTCTCTTCCTATGCTTACGTTACGCTTGCGTTATAACAACATGACACCTTTTTTACAAGCAACAATAGCACTGTAGTATTCCTACAGTTAAATTTAAAAGATAAATATAAATCATCAAAAATATACTGGAAGCCGATTTTTTTTTAATTTCATTTAAAAAAGTACTATCATTTAAACGCGTAATTACAAAAGAATAAACACATAAATTTATTTTAAAATAAATAATTTCATCTTGATTTCTCTGTAAAAGCTAAAAGTGTTGCATACAAGTACTAAAAAAATTAAACATCAAATGTTTTGTGGCAATCGTGGTCCGAATTTGCGCGTTCAACTGCAAAAGGTGCAATTGTTTTCATTGGTTCTCACTCTAGCTAGCTACAGCTAGCGGCCTATCTCTGTCAGCTGCTGTATGCTGTGTTGCCACGGCAAGTTACAATGCATGTGTGCGGCTGTGGATGCTTTTGACCGGTGCAAAACAGCCTATCGTTCTGGCAAATGATCGTTATAGCGACCTTCGCGAATGTCTAGTTATCAAGTCTCTGCTACACTACAATCCCAGCACCTGGTTGTGTGCATGATTATGCATTGGAAGGTAATGATGATGATGGTTTCAATAATAGATAGCTGGCGCCGCTGCTGGATTGTGCTTTTGTTTTGCTTAAAGGTCCTACACATTTGGAATTAGCTAACCATTCCTATATTTTTGCTGTAGGATTGATGGTGGGTAATAGTTGATCACATGTGTTTGTACATAAATCGGATTCGAAATACTTATGACGTAGCAGTGAGATACAAGATTTTTTCCCACATCAAATGAATCAAGTGCATGCCAGTCTCACATAGTAGTTGTGCGCTCTTCCTTTACCCCTGCCGAAGGTGCAGCAGGTGATTTGGTATTGTTCAGCAACTGCAACTTCCAAACTCCCCATGCTTTCGTTGAGTTGTCCTTGCGTGCGTCATTTTCATTTAGCGTCGTAATTTACCAGAACGCGCGGAGCTTTGAGACGGACGGGCTGGGCGGTAAAGAACGCTGTTGGCGCCAAAGGGCTTGCTGGACTGGGAAGTGTAGAGGTTTATTGACGTGTGCGCTGTGTGCAATGTTTACCCATGGGCCGGTTGTTCGATGAGGGGTGCTGCTAGTGAGAGAGATGCAAAACCACTTCAACGATGAAATTGTGGTTTTACGATAGACACATACCCACATACATCAAAAGAATACACATAAAACCATCCGGTACACTTTACTCACGAGGGACACGTTGTGCACATGAATGGTTGCTTGTTGGATTCAGCTTTTGAACTTGCCTAGTCTGAAACACGTCAAACACGATCGATACGGTGGTGCATTCTTGAGGGTAATATCGATTGATTTAGGCATCAATGTGTATGTGTGCATGTACTAAGATTTGTTGTAACATATATCGGACGAATTTTCCAAGGAATGTCTACACCCGATAGTATTGCAGCTGACCTGAACAAAGTCTTAGACCAGTTATTAAATGGCACCCGTTATTCTTAGTACAAAGATTACATCAGTACTAGTTGAACGATAACGATAATCGCTTTACCGGTGTAAACGTGTAGTATAGTTACACAGTACCTTCTTACAGTTATTTATCTCTAATAGTTTATCTAGATTTAGTTTACTCGCAGATATTTGGCTTATCATAAATGATGATAAAGACTGCGAGAAAATGTGTCATTGTGTGTAGTATATTGGGTCAAGATACATATAATTTTGAGTGTTTAGTTTCGTTAATTGTGGTTTAGCTCAATGCTTCAGAGCTTATTGTTTAAAATTATCCAGAAATAAACGTAGTGGCTTCTTACTACTAGTCTGATTCTTGATGCTTTGCCCGATAAACTTATTAATATCTGATGGTTGTGTTTGTCACCCCGGTATGCGATAAGGTACGATTTATCGGTATCACGCTTTTGCGCCATTATCTGGGCTACTACGCCGTGCTTCGCGAAGGGAAAAAGTACAGTTTTCTAGCAAAAAGCTTACCGAGTCTGCGTGTAAAAATTAGGTGCAAGCAAACTACTCTATCTATAGCCACCCAGCTGGAGAGACCTAGACCCCCCCTGTAGAGGTGTCAGGTGTGTGCACGTGAGATGACAGGAATGGAGGCGCCTTTTTGCGTCATGATATTGTGCGCACACGCTGGAATGAACGCCGGCTTTTTCTCTCTCGCGGGTAGCGCTGTTGGCTCTTGGAGCCGTGGTGTATTGGTAGGAGCTGTATTGTGAATAGCCCGTAAGACTGTGTGTGTGTTAGTTAGCACTGTGTTGGGCGTTATCCGGCTGAACAGAATAAAAACACGTGTTTATAACATGTGTTGTGCAACGGGCAGATTTTTGGAGCGTAACTTGTGTTATTTTATTAGAGTAGCCACATTTAGAAGTTTTATAATTTAGAATAAACATAATTTCATTGATAAATTTGAAACTATAAAATATCAAATGGTTTCTCATTTAAAAAAATATACTATTTTTTCTGGAACGTAAAATTAGCTGATTATTTTTGTATAAAAATCTGTTTTTAATCTTTTAACAAGCTAGTCTGCATTGCAATCGTGCTAATAGGAAAAGGTCGACGTTCATCGTATGGTGAATAATGTATGCCGACATTGGATGTTCGCTACAGAAACATACCGGTGCCGTTGGGACAGAGGTGTATAATTTAGACGGTAACCTATGGGGAGGATGGAGCGAAAATGTAATCGCGTCGCGACATCGAAATGAGTCGTTTGACCAAGACCATCGCCGAAACAGCTGTGCCGTGCTGAAGGCAATTTGTGTCGATGGCCTGCTCCAGGGTCAATCAAGTTGGCGAAGTTTGTATTTGGTATGAAAATTGTGTGTACCATTAAAAAGATAGGCTATTCTTAATAATGATATTAGTAAAATGTAAGACACAGTTTCCCAAGCAGACTGATTGTCTCTTTAGGGAGTCTAATTACACTACATTACACTATAAAGTAGGTCATTACAAATGCACATTGATTTGAAAAATGTATGACAACGTTGTTGTAGCTATAAAACATTATTCGCTTAACTACTGAAATTCTACCAGTTGTGGACTGAACGACAATGTAGTTAGAAATTCTGCAAGGGCTGGTTTTGAATGATCTGCGGATCTATTTTTGAAATTTTGCACTCCACCGTTCGTTTCGCAACTTACCGTTTCGTCTGTGAGAGCTGTGTTGGAAGTAAGTTTGCATTAATGTGCGGTAATATTTCACTTTCATTCGCGGCATATTTGCGTAGGCCGTTTTTTGAAGCGGTGCACGAAATAAATATCGAACCGGCGTACGAATAGACCGACGTATGGCATTTTGCTCAAATTTTAAATTTTGATCGATATACTAAATAATATACTATCTATATTATATACTAAAATAATCTAAATTAATATATTTAATTCAAACTTAGCTTCTTATTTTTACCTTTCCTTTTTGACGTATCAGTGACTCCCGTATTCGATCATGCCAGTCTTGTACAGGATTATTAAGATTATTTGAACTAGGTATGTTTACAGAAACTGGCCTGTCTTTCCTCATACCCTCTGGTTGTCACATTAAGTTTAGCAATAGAATCATTTCTCATAAATAGAGAGCCCACCCTCGCAGGCCAGATTTAGAAAGTTTTAGAGTATAATTATATCGTGCTATTGTAATATTGAAAAATATGTCGGGTAAATCTTATTCACGTTCATGTTGCTGATTCAAGTATGTGAATGAATTTGAAGAGATACATCAGAAAATCGTTTTCAGTCTCAAGAAATGAATTAAATATATGTCCACTATGTGTCAAATCGAGGGCTCGATCATCTATTTCGTTAAATGCGCCGGTTCCTGCAAGACCGGACCGCAACGAACCCTCCCGTTGCAAATGCTGACAATAATCCCGTAGCGTGGTACACATAAGTTTAGGAAGCCTGTATAGGCCCAAAACGTCCAAAAAGTAGTATTAACTGCCTTGCAAAAAGTTATAATGAGTTCATCATAATGTTCATATAACAGAATTGTTGAATGTTTAACACGCGGAGGTTTTAACAGTCAACGTTTAAAAAAACATTTTATAGTACCTGTTGGTCTTTAAAACCATGCTGCACGATGAGAGATTGTCTGCCTAGCGAAACCTGTTGCGTTCGTATTGGCTTTGCAAAACGTGTGTAATATGTTTCCCATTGACTTGATCGCGTTATACCTGTTCCAATTAGATTTGAGAAGGTCCATACTCCACACATGGCGCTATGAGTCACGCACGTGTGTACCGATTGTAGTGTCTACTTTGCGAGGGCAGCCGTGTGTCATTCGATGGTGGGTTTGTTTGTGAATGAACGTGATTTCTTCGTTTAACTTATTGTCATTCGTTGTTTTGTGTGACCACCTACGTATTTCCAAAGCGTATAGTATTCTGATTTAATTTTTCAAACATCTTTTTATCTTTCATACTTGCCATATTTTTAGTTGAGGAGCGTGGAGTATTTGAAATGTATGTGCCAATGTTCTCCAAAATCATTTATAGGGTAATCAAAATCGTCTGTTCAATATCCTTGCAATTTCTTGCTTGGAGGGCGAGTTGTCTTATTGTTACTGTCTGACACATAAACGGTAGTAAATATTTCCACGGATGGTCAGCAAACTGTGCCGACGTTTTGTCGCGACGGTTAAATAATCTGATGCAACCCACACATTGTTTCGAGCGTGTGCGAATATTATACATACGCCCACTAACAGCAAACGCTCGAAGAAGATTGTGCTGTCTGGCTCGGAAGTGCAAGTCGGAGGACGGCGAACAGCGGTGCGTGTGGAGGTCCGTGACTGTTCGTTAGCTGTTATTTTATATTTTTGACTGAACGAGCTGAGTAACGAGACAGCTCTGTGGTTACGTAGATTTTTGGTGTATTCCGCGAGGCGCCACCTGTCACGGTCTCGTAGTATTCGAACGGCAGTGTAACCGGGTCCCATTCACGGGGAGGAATATTAAAGAACAAACGATAAACACACAGTGTGTTAAAATAGTTCAGTAGCACAGGATTGTGCGCTGTTCGGATGTGTCTTGTGTGTAAACATAATCGGCCATGTTTGAGACACTTTCCAACAAATAAAAGACAGTCGATGTGAGGAGCTTGACTTGCCGAAGGTCTGAGTCACAAGTCGGCAATATTTTCTTCAGACTGTGTTCCACCTGCACAGTGGTATGAGAAGACGGAAGCGACATCGTAGTGGATACGAAAATAGCCGTTGTCGCTAGGATGTATCGGTGGTTTGTAGTGCAACGTTGGTTATTTTCAAGATTATTTTCTTTTTTGCTTAATATCTATAAGTAAAGTTGTTGTGTCTAGCCAGGATGAGGAGGTATTGTTTTTGTGCAGCAAATCACACAATTAAACGATGACCGTAATTGCACGTAATGCACAAATACTTCCTGTTTTAGCCTATCTGGCATAGTTCGCTACAGGCTATGGTGGGAAAGAAAAGGCAATTTGCAATGGTAATTTAAATTGCATAATTAATCGTGTGAATAAGAAAAGTTTTATGTTTTCTGCCTTAACCATCCCACTACTACAGTTTCAATCTTGATTAGTTTTAGCGTATAGTTTTTATTCCCCTGAAAGATGTCAGTTTTGGGTCGAAAGTGGTAGATAGCAAACTTAAGTGAATTGTTTTTTATTATCTTTCAGTTTTAAATGTATAACAAGATGTTAGTAAAACATGTTCAAAATGTGCTGGTCATTTATTAAAAATGAATATTTCATATGTTTAATTATAATCTTATCGATTAGTACTCTATTCTGTATTCTGTTCATAACATGAACGTTTCTGGTAAATTTTTTAACCAAATCAAACAGGAATTTACTCTATCCACTTGCGTGCTCTTGACTTTATACGTGTTTTGATTGTTCATTTTTATTACAGCTTGGATGAGCACTAAATCGCAATTGCTTCAATCCGACTTTGCTTTCTTTAGATTTTTGCACACTGGGGGATGTTATTTCTCGCTACACTCATTCTTGCTTCACGGACATAGTCTACAGTATTCGTTGCCGTCTGCTGAAGAAAACTTTTACCGCGTGTATGTAAACGACTGCCTCAAGCGATGCTATCTTTAAACTGATTCAGCCTTGAGGAAGCAACACGGAAACTCCAACCATTCTGCCGGCACCTACAGGCATAGTACAACCGCTACCCTGAGTGGAAGTGGGGTTGATTCCTTCGCGAGCCGTGCTTCTGTTGATATTAGTGCTAAATTTCGCCATGGCCTATTTGTCGAATGCTGCTCCCAATCTTTCACCACCTCCCATTGCAAATTCTGTCATTAGTACAGGAAGTGAATCTTCCGTCTGCGCTAAGAAGAAACTTGTTGAGTTAACGTTACCATTTTCTGCCCGTGTTTGTTTCTGTTTGTTTTTTTCACTGCTTGTTTCTGTGGTAATTTTTAGATTGGCAAAAGCAATGCGATCTTATTTTGTCACTTCGCGAACCACGGAGAGACAATTTCGGTGGACGATATCGTCTGTTGCGTTTGTCCCATGGGACTACAGCGATGGAAATAAAGTAATCTCTCAAGAATTGTTTCAGGAATGGGGTTGTGCCGTTTATTCAGTGTTTTTTTGACGTTTTAATCAGTGTTATTTTAAATCTTTTTATTGAAATAAATTTGAACAATATTTCGAACTTGTAAAGATTATACTCTTTGTTTTTAGTACATGTGTAATAATCGAATATTTTTTGAGTGAAAATGTGTCTAAAACCACGCCAAACGTGTTTCATTTGATTAATTTTATTTGTTTGTAAATATTGTTGTATATGAATTTAATGTATAAAAACTCATTTCATGTATATTATTTCATATTATCATACTAGTTTATTTCATGTGTATTTTATATGTTTCTGTTACTCAATTGGCATTAATTGTAAATGGAAAGGTGTTTTTTGTACATTTTTAAGTTTATATATAACAGTACTATTCAAAGGTTTAAATGTTCTTGCACGAAAATAGCTTGATATGCAGTTCCAGATGCAGCAGAATATTAAGGCGACAATTGTAGCTACATACGAAAGTGTAAGCAGTACTTTTGTTCCTCAAACACCGAGGGTGCAAAAGAGACTGTTCAATGCAAACTCAAAAGACGTCTCAGACCCCGGATGAAACGGCAAAAACGCCGGGCAAGGGACGCGCGCGCATCTACTGCCGGTGTAAAAGTAGGTCATCAACACGCGCAAACGCACATAAGTGCTCATATACGTATATAGCTATGCATGTTCATATACATTCGCTGTAGAGTGAAGCAGCTCTCCCCGAAATGCATACTGCAATACATATTTAGTATGTTCTTTGGCTCGTTCACCCGCACTTGCATCGTTGATGATTCATTGGGAAGAGGTAAGGCGGTGTGAGATGAGGGGGGACACGAGAGCGTAAAAATTGCATGTCTGCTTTTAACTGACCGACCATCCAGCCAGGCAGCAATCCAGCCAGCCAGCCAGCCAGCCAGTCAGCCAGCCAGCCAGCCAACCAACCAGCCTGCCAGCCAACCTTCCACCCTATCGACTCGGGTGATCTGTCTGCGCTAGTGTGCGGCCCGTAGCGTTTATCGCCCCAAACCGTATGTGGGTTGAGTGAGTAGTAGGTAGTTAGACTAAGGGATGGGCAAGAGGAAGCGAACGTCTGCTGCACTTCGTGAAATGCATTTCGTCGCGGACATGCGCGTGGCGAACGATTGCGAATGGATAAAAAAGAGACAGGGCATATTTGTCGGGCGTTGCAGCTGTGTACAGCAGTAGTGCTGTTGTACTACTCCCGTTTTTACGACGATTCTCTCGACTGTGGTGGGGGTTTTAAGCGGGTTGAGGTTACTTTTGCTCTGCAGTATCGGATGTGCATTGCATATCTGTGTGTGTGTGTATGTGTGTGTGTGTGCGTATATGCATGTGTCGTTGGTTGCAGTTGAACTGAGGAAAGATCGGTGGTTGGTTACAGTGACGGCCGTCATAGTCTGCCTTAATGGAGCTCTTCGCATCGCTCACCCATCGTCCCTGGCGTTAGCGGTTGGTCAACTTTTGAACACATCCTGAACTCTACCACCTTGCTTGCGCCTCTATAGTAGTATACTTGTGCGAGCGAGTGAAAGGAAAAACATAATCATTGGACAAACGAATCGGAACCTATGCATAGTACATTATTGCTGCAGTCTTCGGACCATCTTTTCATCGGTTCGTTGTCTGTCGACTGTCCGACGCTGCCTGCTTGTCTGTCTATCTATCCGCTCGTCTTCCGCTCGTCCCGTCGTTTTGGTGATTGCATCAGTGAGCTAGTATGGTGAAGTGGGAAGCCACAGTTGCATTAACATTTACCTTCCAGCCATGTAAAGTCTCATCTGAATCCGACGTATATTTCCAACCAGTTGTTAATATAAATGCTTCCATTGGCGACGAATGCCTTTGTTTTACCATTTAAACAGCATTTAAGTATTCTGGGAATAATTGTATAATTATTCTTATCGAACCAAGTACTTTATTTCAATTATTATATCACGAATATTTGTTATACGTGTATTATCCGTTTGGAGCAGATCATCATTTGGGATACATTTCAAGCATGTATGAATCTGTCCAGATTGCGGTAAACTGAGGCCCTTTGCTTTAAGATATTTACAAACAAAAAAACTTTTACTCGACAGAAATTTTACTATGTTCATCTCGCTCTCCCGATTGGTTCAGTGGTTCTCTCGTTCTTTTCGCTGGGTTTCTGTGCGCTCCTGGTGCAATGAATGGTTTACCTTGAGCATAGTGGTGGAAAGACGCAAGGTGGTAAGCAGCGACGTATGACGAAGGCTACGTCTTGCTATGGTGACTAGTAAACGAATGATGAAGTGTATATCGGGTGGGTTGTGTGATGTGCATCGTGATGCACCTTTTCTTTCCGCGGATTCCCTGTGCGCCGTTTCTCTGTCTGCTACTGACTCAAGCTGTTTCGGGAATAAAAAGGGACCGACCCTAACCGGTAAAGGGTTAAAGGAAATAGTTATCTGCTTTATGTTCGTTGTTGTGCCTCCATTGCAGCAAAAATGGCGGGGTGGGGCACTGGAAGACGTATAATAAACTGGTGCAAAACTTTCTGGAGCATATCGTCTGGCCGAATGGACTTTGCTGTTTGCCACCCACAGTATTGTATGGTTTTTAATTTTGTCTTGCCAGTTAAAACAAGGGTCATATGTTGACGCGTACAATAAAATGATGATATCTTGTTGAGTTACTTTTGTTGGTTTTAGTACAATAATGATGGAAGTGTGTAACTTGTTTTTGCTTCTTTTTAATGAATTAAAATTTTAAAAATAAATACAATTAATATTCTTGCATATACAACGTCCTCGTACATATCATCCCATTGCCATTCGTTTTTAATGTTGAATTATTTTATTTATACCCTTGTTGTTCGATATTAACTAATACGTTTCTGCATCGAAGATTACTAATAGTACGATATACAGAAATATGAAGAAGCATATTCGAAGGACAACTCGTTTAACAGTGTTTAAAATGGCTCTTTAAACCTCAGTGGTCCCTTCGGCGGCAAGCTCTTGTTCCATGTGTTCTCTTGCCCCCAACTTGAATTTTCCGTTTTTCCTTTTCGAACCTATAACTGACCAATTTTTGCTTTTCGTTCCCTTCTTGTTTTCATATGACTGGTTATCCTTGGGTGTGAGTTTTTTGTTTTCTTGTAGGGAGATTGCTTGAAATTAAAGGGGAGCTGGAAGCCTGTATGTAATTGTTTCGATTTTGTTGTCCAGGGTCTCTTTTCGCGATGCTCCCACAATTTGCTGGATCAGACCAGTACTTGAAGGAACAGTATTGCCTGTTAGATGCAATAGTTTCATCAATCAGTTCCTTTAGTAAAATATGATGAAAATGGAAATTAAAGAAACATCAGATGTTTGGCCAAATGTGGGCTGTATCCAAATGAAAATGATATGGTGATAGATTGATTTGAAATAGTAAAAAACTTACGTTGGGCGCTAGATCTTGCTATTGCAGTTTTTTTTTAATTTAAACTAGCGTTGTTAGGACTTTGGCTGTTATAATTAATTAATTATATAAGTTTGTCTATAAATCGTTGTTATAAATGTTATGGAGCAATTATAGGTTATATCTATTTCGTATACTTGAACTTTTTAGATTTGTGAGGTTTTACAGCGTATATATTCAGTTGTTGTTGAATCATAATAAATGTAGTAGACCAGTTTTTTCAACTTATGATGTTGAATTACAATGACTGCTTGGAAATTTAATTAAGTTAGAGCTGTTATTTGACAAACGGAATTAAAGTTTCGGTCTCAATGATTATGATTGAGGATGAGAAGAAGGATTGTAATAATTTCAAGATCATATTCTTCTTACATGAATATATACAAGTGAATCGAGCGAGGTGAGAATTATGTGAGTGATTTATATTTGCGTCTGTAATCTGAAAAATGGCAATGAATTAGGCGAACTGTCTCGATAGTGATCAGTATATCTCAATCAAGAAAGACACACCTAATGTAATAAAGTTCTGCTGTACGAGAAGCGCAAAGTAGGCAAACCTCACATACCCATACATTGGCAGATTTGCTAACTGGAACAAAGCAATGCGAGAGAAGTAGAGGTATCCAAAAGAGATCTCTGTGGGTGTAGGGAGGCCTATGGCAAAGTATATGAACCATGCTGACCACGCTAAATGGGACTAACCAAGAAGTTTGCCGGAGCACATGGGACGGCTGTTCGTGCGGGCACGACGATATGTTACCAGTTGGCGCGCAGTATCTCATTCCCTCGCTTCACGGCACATCCACTCTCGTGTTGAGAGCTATGTGCTGGTTCGTCGCGTCACGCTTCTCGCTGCTGGTCTCTCTCTCACCTTGAACCTTTCTGTCGGAGGTGAACGTTGGCGCGCACGGTCAAATCAGCCGATTTTTGCGCATAACACAGCTGTGTCTGCTCGCACCCGTCCGCAGTTTCGCTCGTCCCGCGATGATGACTCCGACGATGGGGGATTGTGCGTTTTGATGGTAGTTGCAGCGCGATAGAACGAGAGAAAGAACCGGCAAAGTCAAACGATGTGTGAGAGAGTGGGAATCTTTCTCATGACTATTGAACATAGCGGCGCGGAAACCTTCGGAACAGACACCGGTCTGAGAACAACCTCCTATAAAATGTGTCCGCTGATGATGGTGTGTTGTGGAGCTAGGAGAGTTTCTCCCCATCCAGAGAGCTCCCCATGAAGCCGGCGTAAAGCGAGTGGGGCTATAGCTGACTGGGGGGTCAAACGTGTTTGCCGCTTTCGCGAAGAGACGCGTACCCTTGGTGTGAGACGGCCATTTAAATCTACCCCAACCACCTCCGAAGTCTGACAGACGGGCAGATAGAGAGTGAAAGAGATTGGCTTTAAATGGCACGCACACATACGCATATATGTATGTTGGTGCTGTGCGGCCACATAGTGTGTGTACTACAGACATCTAGAACCGGATCCCTTCGTTCGTCGCCCACTGCGCCGCCGTTTGTTGTTCGATCCTCGGTTGCGGCTCGCACGTATCAAGTTTTATGTGGCGATCATCTGCGTGAAGATCTGCATCGCAGGATCGAGAGGAACGAGCAAAAGAAGAGACACAAATCAAGAAAAAAGAAGTTCACTACACCTTACAACTACGCGACGGCGCGTAGCAGTGGATGGCGCGTTAACGGCGCACGAACAAACATTCTTTGCTGGTTTGAGTGAGGGGTCGGGGAGCATTTGAGCCGAATTAGATGGAATAATTCGCGAAATTCCTTTCGTGTGGCGTTCCTCTTTCTACTGCACACCATCACCCAACAACACCAACATTTTGGTGGCCATGTTGATTAAACGGACTGGGACCGTGAGCGTGTGTTGGTTTCAATTTTTGGATGTTCTCCACCCTCGGACCCACTGTCGATTTGACCGTTCTCTACACACTGAGCGCCTGGTTGTATCCGCGACGTTATCGCCAAAGTTCGCAATAATGTAGGCTAACCTTGAGACACGGAGCTCGATTCACATGTTTTTTTTTGCGTTTCACCAAATGGTTTGGCTGGGGCGCGACACACGCAACAGCAACTAGCAACACACTCACGCTTACAAATGTTCCCCTCATTTTTGCTCAGCTTTGAGTACTGTGGCGGGGGCACAGCTCTAGATAGAATTTCGACCTTGATGCGATTGGGGACTGTTTCTTCCGGTTCCTGTCGGCGCAATAGACATATCTGTGGTTTTTCGTTTTTAGAACACTGCACATATTTTTTTATGATTCCCAAAAATCGAATTTAAAAAATATGATTCTAAATAAAATCAATAGAACTGGTTTAAGGTTATCGTTATCTACGTTTTCTAACATTGATAAATGATTACATACAAATAGAAGAGTGAAATCGAATACGGCACGACATGTACAACCACTCCAACTACAATTATAATGAATTACTTTAGCAAATCTTACTTATTCAGTAGATAAGCTAAGCTGCCTTTGGTAGTATTTTCAATTCACTTCAAATGTGCATACAATCGGGACAGATGTCGAAATCATGTGTTACAAATTAGCACAGTCTTCGGATATGAGAAAACATCATTTTACAGCTACTCGGCAACGTACATGGGTTATCTCATCACGATGCTAAACATAACGAGCATTCGATCGCTGGTTTGTTGTACATATCATTTAGAGTACTTACGTAAGTGAAGAAGAAAAGTTTTTAATCAACTTACATAAAACTGGATATAAATTTAGATCCGTATTGGCCTGTTTGAGCTTTGTTAGTTGATTTGTTTCTACAATCATTACAACATAATATTTGTAAAAGTTAATAACAATGCACACTGCATAGTTGTTTAAATCTAAGTTGTTATCTAACTGGAAGAACATATTATTTTCATCATATCACTAGATGCCCATCAACAAATCACTGGATATACAGCAACATGAAACAGAAATGTCATAAAAATACGAAAAGTTTACACGTGTTCGATTTCGTCTCGTGCATAACTATTCATCAGAAAATGTGCGGAAACATTTTGCTTCGCTAGTAATGGTAGTTTGTACGCATGTTCGTGGCGTATTGTTTATGGTTCATAGCCATTTGTTTTCTACCCAAGTGGTTTGGCTGTAAATATAAGTCTGATTTCCATAAAGCATAAAACTATGCAGTCGTAAAGTTGGAGAGGAATAAAGTTCTATCGGTGAAGCATTTGGGTAGTCGGATGTTTGTCCAATGCTTGAAGGAGACAGGTACTTTTGTTAGGCATTATTTTATTTCCGTTGAGACACTAGCCGAAAGCAACCTATCAAGGGTCCTGTGTTCCTGTGTGTATCTGTACATTAATCCTTGGAATGAAATATTTGTTTATATGGAAGGGTCCTTAAACGATAAACTGCAACTGGCAGCTGTCATTGAACATGAGTCGATAGCAAGTTATTACATTGCTATTACTTTGTTGCTGTGGTTTGTAGTGTTCATTCATTTCATGAAGTCCTTTGAACTTAATTGGAATAAATAATAATAAAGTAAACAGCACAAACATAAATATAACCTCAAAAGTTTGAAAAGTTCTATACCGTCCATGCTATATATCAATAATATCACAAATGATATTTGTTGAGTGAGAAGTACCGTAAATACTTTAAATTGAATAGGCTAACAATGAAAGTATAGGGTGGTGAAATTGTGATTGCATCCTATATTAAAAGGAACATAACTATGCGTACCTCTTCCTACACCCTTGCTACGTAAGCAACTGTGTTTTTACTGAGCATGTTTCCGGTTTTTTTCTGATCGACAAAAAATAGATTGCGATAACTAGGTCAGCTACACCTGTCAAATTTGACAACGTTTTGAGCCATCATCGTCTGGTGGTAAAGGTCGTGTGTCGGCCATCTACTCACATGGTGACACTACACTACACCGCACGGCTTAGAGAGACCCCATTTAGATGTGCGTTAAACAGAATGGGTATGTATATTTTAGTTCGACGAAGCGTGTCGCGAAACACGTACACATCAAACACACAGGCCGGCAGCTACAAACCAATAAAAGTAAAAAAAAATGCATGATGGGCCGGCTCTAGTAGTAGTCTCAATGTTGGCGGCTGACTCTCATACACGTATACAATCGTTTAAGCTAAGTAGAGAAAAGACGAAAGGTAGGGGTAGCGGGGGATAGGAGTCTATTTCTGACTAGTTACAGCGTGTGATCGGTAATTTCAGACCACCAACACATTGACCGGGTGCACGAGGTGAAGATAATGTAAAAATAGCCATTTTCTTGTGCAGACGTCCGTGGCGGTGACGAGACAGTCTTATGCAGAAGACCTACCGGCATGGCAATGTCTGATGCATGTAGTGTGCATATCGGCCGCAACAGGCTTACACTTTCGTTTAACACCCGTCATAAGCGGTAGCATCATGTAGTGCACGTAACAGACGGAGGTAGACTAGAAACGAGACTGTCGCCACTGTGATAGTGCCAATATTCACAGACAGACTAGTATTTCATCTTCGTCTTTCTCGTCTCCATGATCATTTTTGGTAATGGTATGTGTGTCGACTTCAATACAAATTTTGTTACAAATAGCCGTATTTTACAATGGCTAAAACAAAGGGTACACCGTCATACACTAATCATTCTGCCAGTAAAGTTGACCATGAGGATGAATCTATTTGGGTCATCTAAAGATCATACGTTGTTTATGTGTTAGTTTCTGGTGCAAAAATGATGCGTAAAATGACATTTGATCGTTTTGTTTTGTTTACTCTAGTTATTGAATTAGCTGCGCAAAGATGAACCTTAATTATGCTGGTGACTCGATATTATTTTTTAGATTCTTAGTTCCATAGAATATTTTCTGTTTTAGTCCTATTTTAACGTACCCTTTTTGAGAAGCAGAATATGTTTATACATTTTTTAGCAGGACTATTGCTAATAAAAGTACAATAATATTATTCTCTATTTGATTCCCACAGATATGTTCGCTTAAAAAGTGAAGAAAACGGCAGTGCTGGGAATAACAACAATAACAACATCAACAACAACAATAACAACAACGGCATAAATAGCTCTTCGTCGAGTAGTAGCAACGGTAACAATATACCAATGGATAAGGACGAAAAGCGAATGCGTCGCGAAATCGCGAACAGCAACGAAAGACGTCGGATGCAGAGCATCAATGCCGGATTTCAGAGTCTCCGACAAATGCTACCACACCACGAGGGCGAAAAGTTAAGCAAGGTATGTTTGAAATATTGCTCTTCGTATTTGTTTCAAAGGTAATTTTATGATAATAAATAAAATAAAGGCGCTATGCCAAATAAAGGCGTATGAAGTTATGTACCAATGCACTGGGTTACAGCATCCCTTTTGGAACGCAGTAGTGTTGTATGTTGCGTTTTGTGCTGAATAGAAAAGTTATAGACCTGATCGTAAAAATTACACTCGCCTGACAGTAATTTACACATATTGATGTCTTGATCTTGTGCAGCAATAGTAACATCCTCTTTTAAGCTTGTAACTATTTTGGATTGATTTTGCAAACGGTTACACTGTTAAAATCAATATCCCTACAGCCATTTGTTTACCTTATTAACTATTCGACAAGTTTATATTTTCGCTGCCAAATTTGTTGACAAATTTGTTTGATTCCCTTATGCATCCATGGTCGTTCGCGTTATGTAGTTAAGTAAAGTTCATTCACAATATTGCAAGGCTAAAATGTAATGTAAATGGTCGTAAAAACCATGACGAAAGGTTTTACGTATTTGTTTCGACGTGTGACATGTGACATTCCACCAATGACTGATTGTACATGGGTACTCAATGCATCAATCTTGCGCCTATGCAGTCTAAAAACAGCCGCCTTTTGAGACGTCGTCGCCCATGGTTGGTGCAGGCAGTTGTGCGACCTAGAAGCCGTCGTAGGTTGCCCCGACGATTATGATGGGGCTATCGCGTACCGGCCTCTCAAAGCGCAAGAAACCAGTTGGTGAAGTGCATCGTTTTGCCCTTTTCCACCTTCCTCTTATAACCGCCACGAGCTGCGTATATCGCATGAAGAGAGATGAGGGTGTGAGCAAATTGAGCGCAATTTAATTTGCAACATTGTTACAAACTAATGCCTTGCGTCTTATGCCGCCCTCCATTCGCCATAGGATGGACCCTGCGAGGGAGAAAGGGAGTCGTAGACAGAGAAAAATGAACCGCTAAAGTTGATGGCGGGTCTTATGACGGCTGACCCTGCATCAGCTCCTTCCCAATGCCCTTGCTACAGTAGAAACAGCCCTTCGATGGAGGAGGGAGCTCAGCCGCTGCATACCATGCAAACTTCACCACAATTATTCCCCATCACGGCACGATAACTTATGACACGATACAGCATGCAGCTTCATACTAGTAGTAGTGTGAGATTGACTCTCCATGTTCCCTATAGCTATTGAAATATCGACAATGTTGTGATCGGTACTAATACTTCAACATGCCAAGAACAGTACAATCTATGCTTGAAGGAAGTGGTTAATAGAGATTTTAAACGATACTACTGGTAATACTTATGTCTGTAAGTATAGAGCATCTTCGATAACATTGTCTACAAGATTGGATCTCAGATTCAAGTCAGCTACAACACATGTACGAATTGTCTGTGAAAAACGTTTGTATAATGAACCGAGCAAATTGAAGTACCTCTTGCTTATCTAGACAACTGTTGTTTAAAGAATAGCTTTGCAGATGGTTGATAGTAAATAATCAATGTAGAAGGCACTATAAATCGGGTTGGTGTTTACAATTTTAAATTAAAAAAAAAAACAATCACAATTGCTCTGAAGGTTCTTTGATTCTACATGCTTTAGAAGAAAACAAGCTTTGTTTTATTCTATAATACATAACAAATCCTTTTAATGGTCGGTATGTATGCTATGTGTTATACATAACAGTTGCTGCACACAATCATAATATTACAATTTTTTCTGCAACAATGTTAAAAAGGTAGCAATCTGTATTAAAGTATTGCCTGCTTGGTTCATTTAGAAATAGGCCACTCGTATATCTTGATTTCTATTATTTCAATTGAAACACTTTCTAACACTTTCTTTCCTTTTCTTTCATATTATGAATAATATCATTTTTTTTAAAATGGAAAGAATTTCTCAGTCTCTAATGTTGATACTACAAGCATCGAAAAGGGCACTGCGGCAGGTGTACGTGTATTGTGGTTTCATTGTTTTGTGTTGAGTATAATTTGATCCTTGAGCTCCCAAACAAGTGAGCTGCTAAATCTATTACAGCTGGCAGAAACGAAAAGCAAAGTGATGAGTAGATAGAGATAGGCATTGTATAAGTAATTCTAGAGTAATTCACTCGATGACTAGTAATGTACTTGAGCCTGACCACTGCGACATACGCATTTATACGGATGTAGGTCACAGTGCAATCAGACGTTGTTTGACATGGCCACACAAATATATATATGCAATAATATATATCTGCAAAGCTATAATGTTTAACATTTTACAAGAACGGCCAATGTGTTTATAATGTAAATGCATATGACGCCCAAAGTTTTAAATAAAAAAATAACATAACATATAAAATGCCTGATATGTATTGTAGCATTGAAATATTGTGAACAGAAAATAAATTGGCCACAATGTTGGTGGATAATTTCCAGTACCATTTTTGAAGGTAGTATGTGCCCTGCAGTGAGAGTTTAATGATGACGGTATGTAGATTTGGCGTGTGGGTAGCATCGGAAAGTGCAAGCATAGGAAGGTACAAGCATGCGGTATAAGGTGGCGGTACGCGAATCCGGTTACCACCTACTAACTCCTTCCGGCAATTTGTGGGCAGTACCGTACACCCTAAGAAGACACACTATCGTCTGGGTGGGTAAATAAATGCATAAATATTTTCGTTTCCCTTCAATGCATCTTGCCGCGGCATCTGCACGTCCAATCAGCTGGTTAGACATCATCTTCGGTATAATAGAGTAGGCAACAATGTTGCAAAATTAATTTATTTTTTCCCCAGTTCGAAATGGTCCGCTAAAAAAGTGGCGGTTGAAAATTGTCTTACCTTACGATCATAACAAGACATCAGTTAATATGTTCCAGTTATTCATTTGCTCCTCTAGAGGCTCTGATCTTCGCGAGATATAGGAAGTTCAAGAGAAGTGAAAACTATACTGTCTATAGTGCTTTAACAAAGCCTGCCAAATATGAACACACTGAAATGATCATCTTCGAAATTTTGCAAATAATATGCCGATACACCTGTTCTTGTTTTGTTATACAGGTTAGATGATTCACAACACGTATAATTGTACACTAGTATGTTAAACACGTACAAATAAATTAAAGCATTTAAAGTATTCTCCACAATATCATTCAGTCAATCGTGTATTCCATGTGCTCTGAACAGACTGCAGACTTCCAGCCCAAAAACGGTACTTCATTTAATTGAAACAAATAGAGTCTTGTTGGGGTAGGTCAGTGTCAACAGCCAACTGCATCGTACTTTTTTTGCTGGCATTGCCGCTGCACGATCGATACGTCGTTGTAGCTGTGTTATGATTAGCTTGTTTATACATTCGCCTAGACCCCTGGCAAAAGGCCATGTCTAACGCCTTCCCATTGACGGACACCACCACCCACACAAACAGTGCAGGATTATGCAGTTGCTATTTGTGGAATGCAGTTGACTTTGTTTTGTTAGTTTGAAATGAGTATCACTGTCTGGGATATTATATGGATACGTGCAAAGGTTATAGATGACCACCACATGTCTAGTAATTTCAAGCGCTGCAAAAAGTATTAAGCGATCGTGAATAAAGTGACCTCACAAAGTGCTGCTAGCTGTTCCAATAAAAGATGATCAAGGAGAGAAAAGATAGATGATCATGTTTGGAAAAAATAACTACATTATAAACGGCAAAATTGTTTTTATTTTTATGTTGAACGAGTGTAGTATACATGCAAATTGTTTGATTTTGCTAATGAAGCGTCGTTCCTAAGTTGGTATATATTTGGCGTACTGTACTGATTGATAATAGGAATGAACCGACTAGCTTAAATAAGAGAGCTACAAACGATGACATACAACAGTTGAAATGCAATGGAGACAACGGGTTGGTTGAAACAGCAGGAAACGTGTGGGTGCACACTAGTGAGAAGAAATGATTGGGAAGGTAGCGAGAGCTGGGCCCAGCCAACTAAACACAACGGTGCATGTACGTGAATGTTTCGATTGCTCTTTGTTGTTGCGACGGTCGTATTTGTTGTTGCTGCTATTGTTGTTGTTTCTGTGTGTTGCGGCAGGTCTTTTTCCTTTCATTCATCCCATCCAACCAACCAGCCATCCATCCATCCATCCATCCATCCAATTCCGTACGTTCGTTTGTACATTCGCGCGCGTCACTTGTGGGTAGGGTTTGTTCATTCATATTAAGCCAACGAATCCGTCCGGTCATTCATTGGACGAAAAGCGGGAGAAGAAAAAATAACTCTATACGCGACGAGATAGCTTATGAAGGGAAAAAGTGGTTTCATTCATAAAACACCGTTATCTGCTGCGGTACGCTCGGTGCGGTTCGCGGTGCGGGCTTCTGGTGTGCGTTGTTTGATCGTACGATTTGTTAGTGAAGATCTAACCACAACGCATATTTCTTTCATGGGCTTTCTACGGATACGACTGCTTTTTCATTTGTTACATCGGTCACGTTATAAAGGTGTAGTATTGCAATAGATTTCATGAGAACATTTTGTTATATCAACATGTTTATGAGTTTGTTAACCAAACAGTTGGTTATTGTTACGATAGTTCCTTTTTTTAATGATCGTATTGATCTATTGAAGCCCCGATTGGACCGTGCTCCCATACGACTATCCTGCTATAGGTAATCAATAAATCACTGAAAGCCAGCGTGGAACTAGTGGTTCTGGCAGGCCTTGACCGACAACGTTTGTTGTGCCAAAGAAGAAGAAGATTGATCGTATATGTGATCCAAATACCACGACAGGTTAACAAGAGCAATTGATGGTTTTGAAAGGCGGGATGAGACATTTTTAATACACGTTGTTGAATCATGATGACTGGTCACATGATCGACTTGGTTTAAATCTTTCGGCCAATCCATGTTCTTCGGGTGAATTGGTTTAGAAAAATGAACTTCCGCTTTAGCTGCGGTCTGCTGAAGAGGAAGAAATAAAATCATGAATAATGTATTTGATCCGTCACTATGTGCATTCTGGAAAGGAAACCAGTCGATATAAATAATACGATGAAATGAATGAAATACAATTACAGGGAAATGCGATTTCGGGACAAAAAGAAGACATTAATTAGATGTTTGTTGTAAAATTAATTTCTTGGTGGCTTCGATATAATTATCATTTTGTTGTGTGCGTGCATGCTTTGGGTTGAGAACCGGTTAAGAAAATGGATATCTTATTTGGTTCATAACGGAAAAGCTTCTTCCGCTCATCTAGATTGCCTTAGGAAGCCTGTCATTTAATAGCTAGTTAAGGCGCGTAAACACATTGAGTAAATCTAAGGAGCATCGAATGCATTATGCATTTATTCAGGTACATACATGAGCGACATTCATGATACCTTTACTATAAAAATGGCAATAATTCGTGCTATGAAGCATAAAACCTTTAGACGTCATTTAGTTGGTTGCTTGTGCAAATGGTGCAAAGTAAAATCGATGACCACTGATACTGGTCATAACTATTTATTTAAAAGTGATGCACGCTATACCGCGCCCTGCTGCATGGGCTGACATGTGTAGCATGTGCAGCTATTAAGTATGTATGGGAATAACGAAAGAAATGCGCTAATAATTGACCATTAAGCAGAGCAGGAAATGTATTATCTCTTGCTCTACTTACGATTACGAGAATAGGTATCATTGCTGTTAAATGTATCTTAAGAGGTAAAAACATGTGTACACTTTCACAAATAGTGCGCCATGAGCATAAGATGTATCATATTTTATTAATACACGTTTCTTTTCTGGCTTAACGGCCTGTACAGAGGATTGTTTGAAGTTTATATTTTCGCTCAGCATAAATCAAATTTTAAAAAATCTTACACTTTGTCAGAAGCAATTTTATATCATATATGCTGTTTTATATTATAGTTATATTTTAAGTGGTAAGTTTTACGTCATTTTATATGCGGTGTTAATCAGTTTCGATTCGTCAGGGGTTCAAATTCTGTATGAAACGTTCCCCGCATACATAAGACTGACTATCCTGCTATGGGTAATCAATAAGTCACTGATCTCGTTATTGTTGCGCCAAACTAGATAAGTCTGTTTCCGTTTCAATTTTTTGTACTTCAACATAATGATATCCTGATAAAAAGTGGCGTAGTGATCTTCAAATAATTTAGTGTTAATAAAATTCAATGGGATTTTCATTCTTCGTTTAGAGTGGATTATATTATGCTAACAAAGGATCAGCCAAAGAGAAGAGATAAGTGATAATAGAAATATTGTTACGGTTATTTTAGTTTTCATTTATCTTACCTCTTTTCCATACAAGGTGAACGTGTTTGAAGAAAAGCAGTGCAAAGAGTAGGAAAGAGTAGTTTGGTCACCACCGATATCGATATCAGCTTGCTTGACAGTCACAACAGCTTAGGAACAGGGTTGTACTGGGAAGAGGAAAGATATACGCTAAGAAGGGGGAATGTCGTTGGTCTCAAGGTAAAGTGCAATTGCTGCATCGTGCTTTAATATTTCAAGCTTTTGCTATTCGTCGCGTAGCAGGTCGGGTGCTTACCTTAGTAGAGCCGATCCTATGCGTAATATTCTGATCTCATCTGGCGAACCCCAATCCGAGGTTAATCGAAAGAGATAGAAGACACATGCGATGCAGACGGTTTTCTGTCGAATGACCGTATTCATTGGATGAGCTTTCATTCACTCCTGTTGATACTGCAGTCTGTTGAAGTTGCTGTGCCTGAACATTTGTACTCTTCGCCGAAGGCTTTCTACATATCGCAAGCTCGTTTGTGTAGTGTGTATGTTTTAAAAAAATGCTTGAAACGTATACACCCATATGTAATACCCTCACAATACCGCATGTAGAAAGGCGATTTTATTCATCCAAGGTTCAGACGTGTTGGTAAGTGGGCTATTTTTGGTAGCGAAGAGAAGAAAAGTAAAGAAGTATATTATAAATCATGACATCAATGCTAGTAATTTTGATGGTTGGATCCTACGCAAAAATAAATATCATTTCATCCTTCTAGTATACACAAAAACGTCACACAGGTGATCTATCAATGTTTTTGCACTTTTGAATTTATTTACAAACCATCCGATCATGCTATATTTGCGTTGAAGTAAACGTGTGGGCTTTAGTTGACAATAGTTGATGCTCTTGAAGGTAAAAGGCGATGGAAAGGCACGGGTTTTTTTTGCATTCCGGTCTTTGGATAAATGTTAAAAGGCCAAATGTGTAAACAAACTTCACAGCCATCTTACTAGTTGCTCCGAAAATGTTAAGAAATAGCTAAGAAAACAATATTTAAAATAGGTCATTTCGACAAAAAAGGTATAGTATTGAAAATTACTCTATGAATCATATATCAAAGTTCAAACGCACCATTCGCGGTTCATGTTTTGATCAGAAAAACGTAAATATTATGTATACTGTAAATTATTCAATCGGGTAACGAATGTATATCGCTAAAGTTAAGTTTACTTCATTTTATTTAGTTTTTGAAATAATAGTAATGCTCCTCAGCTTTGTTAAAATGTGACGTTACGTCCCGTACATAAATTTTTGATGTCACCGATAATTAACACCTGTAGTGACTAAGTTCATGCCTCGATCTAGTAAAGATGTTGCATCACATAAAGATAAGAAAAATATTTGATCACCAATAAGCTTTTGATTAAGCATTTTTGCTGTCCTAAAGTCCAACGTATCCTAAGTTATATGAACCCTGCTGCGGACCGACAATGGTTCGTCGGACAATATGGTAGCGGAATCAGTTACTGGATTAAATACGTTCGTGATTCGTGCTGTGTCTTGGATTAGTACAGATACTGTTCTTGGACCGGAAAGATACCGAGATATGTTCCAGGACAGGTATGAGTTCAATATCAGTTTAATATCAGTGCTTGTCGGAGTTAAGTAGCAGATCCGAATTGCGTTGTGCAGCTCCATGTAATCAGATAAATTTTGCAGGTGTCTTTTAAAGATCGAAATACAATCTTTTTTTTCTACCTACTATAGACTGCCATCCAAAGGCGAGATTGTAAGAAAAGGGAAATACTTATCGAAGTCGTTCACGTAAAAAAATGGTTTTCTTACGTTACAAGAAGTTCAACAAATGTGTGTAGGAACTGGGGCAACAATGCACTATGGGGCGGCCTCGAACAAACCGCGGTCATAAATCATGTTTGTACTAATTACGATCATTTTACATATCATTTACATTACATATCATTTTAGTGGTAGTAGTGGATATGATTAGTGGTATTAGTGGATATATTTTGGCCATACATTTTGATACATACATTTGTATTTATAAATACATTCATATTGGGTTCGTTACTATAGCTTTCCTCACTAACTGTACCTGTCCTTAGCATTGCGGATTATATTAATTTATATGTTTTACCTGTTTAGTGATTAATAATATGAATAGGAAAAATTTCGATAAAAATCTACTTCAGATAATATTTGAGCACTATTGTATTGTTTTTAATAATACAACGTTTCAAATATCCAAAACAATATTTGAACCACTAATAACTTAAGTAGTTAAAAAAATACTTTCAAAAATTTTCCAAGTGCTTGTATCTTAAATAATAAAAGGAAAAGAAAACAATGTTTAGGCAACTACTTCATCTCGGTCGACATTTTTAAATGGTACATGCTATTTGCATAAAACCAATATGGTCAATTGATTGATCTAAGTTGAACACAATATTTGCAACTCCGCTTAGCGCCGGTATCGCAGGTCTAAGCCGGTTAGTTCATTTGATGTATTTTCGTCAATAACCCTTAAACCTTCCGCGGATACAAAAAAATATGTTACGGTTTTTGGATATGTTCTAACAAAATGGCAGGTACGTACAAAATACTGCCGTTATTTTTTTCAAAAAGAACTAAAATTCCGAACGCGCTCTGTTGTTTGAGTAATAGCGCAGGCGAACGATTTATGTATGGCGCGCCTTGGAGAGGCGCGCGCTCCAAACATGATTGAATGCATTTTTTCACATTGGAGGTTAAATGATAAGTCTGAATTTTTGACAGCATGTTGAACACAATAAAAATGAGGTTTTGATAAAATGGAAGATGTAAAAAAGTATACAGTTTTCAAATTCATTACCAAAGTTGAAAAATATTGTTTTTAGTGTAAATGTTTGCAGTTTGTAGTAAAAAGCGGTGCAAGAATAGCAAAGTAATATTTTTGTTTTATTTTCAAAAAAGTTTATAAATTTTCCTTTCCAATGATACATTAATCGACCACCTACTACAAATAAGCACTTCTTCTTCATTGGCACAACAACCGTTGTCGGTCAAGGCCTGCCTGTACCCAAAAGTGAAGTGAGCCTGTCTTTCAGTGACGTATTGTTACCATAGCAGGATAGTCAGTCCTACGTATGGGAGCACGGACTATTCAGGGCTTGAACCCATGGCGGGCATGTTGTTAAGTCGTACGAGTTGACTGTACCACCAGAACGGTCCCAAAAAAACAAATAAGCACTACTAAATTCTTTATGCCAAAATATCGGGAAAATGGAGGGGGGATTGATCCCTCAACGTAGTTTGGACAGCCTTTTCAACTTTGACCAGTCATAATTTATGAAGTTGAAATGATAGTGTTATAATATTACAGACTTTTCTTAACTAACTATTTAACTTTGTAAGAAATACGATAGTTCCTTAATCTGAGATAATTCTTTTTTTACACTCGACCACCCTTTCCCTGCTGTGCAATGCAATGAAGAATCCTTCTTCTGCAGCAACAATGTTACACACCCGTTGCAAAACGTTGACAACAGAAAATCGATCTTTGTTGTTCCGTCTGCAAATGAGAAAGCTGTGGGGCGGAATGGCACTGGTGGTTCGTTTATTGGTTTGGTTTGTTGGTTAGTTTGCCAAGTTGAATGAGCTGGCTTTACAATTCGAGACCATTGAGTGTCGAGTACTTGAAGTGCATACAAAGAGGACGGAGGTGAAAAGCGCCCTTTCCGGCCCGCTGTCTGTAGTGAAGTTGCATAAATAAATAAATTAATATGTTACCTCGAAAGTAAGGCGACGTGTCTTCCGTCGACTCGACCCTCGTTAGGCGTTAGATGTGGATTGACATTTGGAGAGCGTAAGTATGGAAACGACGATGGTGGGAAGGAAGTAGTCCTGTGCATTACTGCTGCATCAATGCGATTTTGTTGCACCCATGCACATTGCGTCGCCGTGAAGTCGTACAAGTGCGTATACTAATATGCAAACTGGTCAGCCGGTTTGCATCGCGACTACGACGCGCCATCGAGGACGATGCCTTCAATAGGTTGTGGAGGCCATCCACGGCCAGCCGACGCAGGCTTAGCAGAACGGTAGACTTGATATGCAAAAGAGGTTTGTCGAGTTGCCGAAACCCAACACTCTCATAGCTTCCAGCAATTGGAGCAGTTTCTGTCATTACCGCTACGTATATCACGTAGCATTGCCACTAACGACTGTTAAACCCCTGTGTAAACAAGAACGAGGTTGAACAGATCACTGCATTTGTTATCTTCTGCGTTAGGCTGTAGATGTACAAATGGAGCAGTATTTTGACACCTGAATTTTGTTTTTTTTTTTACATTTGATTAATTTTTGAGCTCACTGCTGCTTCTTTTAAGTCTTATAGACATACGGGCTAGGCTATATTTCGGTTTTTATTGCATAGGATATCCTTTGCCTTTCTTATACAGACGTATTGCGGTGCATATTTTATGTTACAATATATAAATAACACACACAATGTACTGACAATTAAAAAAAATCTATTGAAAGTGACAATGCGCATCGATAAAGAAAAGTTGTTATCTTCTTTTTCTTAACATCATCATCATCTATATCCAACTCTCTAATGCATGATGCAGTTTCCTGCATTGTGGAAGCTGAGGGTTGCTTGCAAGCACACCTATGTACTAGTGCAAAATGCCATTATGTGCTCTATTTTCGCTCCTATGTAAGTTCAGTGGCCTCACGAACTTTTTGCTTATCTGGTCTGGTAGTGGTGGCAAACAGTAGTGGTAGAGTTCGTAGTACTATGATTGTCGTAATATACTAAGTTCGCAGATCACTTATATGACGGTACTCATGGATTGTATATGACTTCCCCCGGAAGTAGTAGTAGCAACCAGTGCAATCTTGTGCAGCTTATTCTTAATAAAACAAATTGTTTGGAAAAGATATATGGTTTAGCTATCGTACCAGCGAAAAATAATTTCTAGTATTACGATGTGAGCGTCAATGAGCTGGAAACGATGTGAGAGGATTAGCCATTTATTTTTACGTTCATATGTTTTATCACATTTTTTGTTTTTTCTGCTGTCCATTTAATTTTTTTTCCCTTGACTGTTTCTGTTTCAGTTTTTATTGTTAAAATAAAGTATTACACCGATACATCACTATACAAATGGGGATATTACTAAAAGTAAGCTTGTCATTAAGTTAGTGTACGAGCAACATAATTTTACAACCTTAATGAGTCGTTATTTTTTATTCGTACACTTATGTACCTGTTAAAAAAAGGAAAAGTATTTTTGAAAAGAAAAAAGGTTTATCTTCATGGCGAGTAATATGCCGCTAGCCCCAAAAAGCTCTTCCTCGAGATATATCAGCTGCTTAGTAAAGAACCGAAAAAGAAGCAGCATGATAATGACGTCTCAGATGCGCAACGATGGAGCAATTATCTTACAAATATTAAACGTCAATCGATTGCATCTATAAATATTGTCGAAATTAAGGTTTTGGAGGGAATGATCTATTTTTTACATTATTTTTTAAAACTTTAGTTGAACGTTTCACATCGTGATGTTGTGTGTGTGTGTAATATCTTGCTTTTAGATGGGAGATGTTCAGAAAAGAACCGCTTTCAAAAATGTCCTTAATGCGCATGCTCTGACAATCACCACGTACCGTGTACCAGATTTCATCCAGCATTTCTGTTGTCTTTTGTCTGGGAGATTTTTGAAGACTGGTTCTTGAATAGTAATAGCAATTTTTTCATTCTTCGTTACGGCTGAACCTTTGCAGTATTTCATCAAAATGTTGTATACAATGAGCATACACATATTAAATTAATTAAATAATAAAATACATCTTTATGGAATGCTTTTTGTCATTAAACATGGCAAAAAAAAGTTGCGCTGCCAAAGCAACCGGTGATTACTGAGATGAAGCCGCCGTGTTGGTTTTGTTGTCATGAGCAACCAAGCTTTGGCTAGGGTAGTGTGCTGTTTTATCGATCGAAAGCTTTTTTACTGACTGAAGTTTCGTCCTAACGAGAACATTCCGGGCTGCGGGCTTGCCAGAGCAGTTAGGATGCAAATATTTCAGTTGTATGGGGAGAAGAGAAAGAGCATGGCTGCGATAGGAACAGTGTGTGAGAATCAACCATGGAGAGTGTATTTTGTCGGGATCCAGCATTTTGCCCAATTACACTATCAAAGCTTCTCACGACTCTCACAATTTGAAATGCGAGTCAACGGCTGTTTGGCGAAGCTGATATAAAAAATGGTGCGACTGATCATCCCTTTCAAGAACATTGTTATCTTTCAAATTTAATGAAATGTTGACGACAAAAGTTAAAACAAAAATGTATTCACATGTGTTCTACACCTCTAGCTGCGTCCTTTTAACTCATCTGTACATATTTTTAGTGAGAATAGACTCATGGATTTGTTTGTACATATTCTATTACATGCTGTAGTTCTGGCTGCTCACAATTACATCATTGAATATCACAAGAGTTACAGCGTTTGTAATGCAGTAACAGAAGCGCAGAACATCCAGCTGGTAACAGAAATGAATCCTCCGAGTATGCTGAATTGTGAACACCATGGAACAAAACATATACCATCAAAGTTGCTCCCCATATCCATTACTTTACCTTTGCCCTTGCCTGTCTTTTCGTAGTACACCCACGCTTTTGCCCAACATTGTCAAAGGTTCGTCGCCCGCATACAATGTTTTCCAAGCTGTTTGGCTTTCCCCTGTATACTTGCCAGCACTGCCAGCGGAACGGCGAACCATATCCCTGCAGTCAATGTGTATACATGTGATGGAGCCCGTCGAGTTCTTGAGTTCATGTCCTAGTATTGGACTGTAAACCTGAACATGTGTGCAGACCATTCAATAATGGTTGATGGTTTGATGCGCGAGCATGCCCATTGGTATAGTAAAAATGGCTCGTAATCTCTGTATACATCAGTTTGTGCCCAGCACAACATTGTTGCACATAGTACGACGCTGCATAGAACCATTGCTTGTGTGCGGTGTTAAAATGTAGAAGTGCGAAGGCATGTAGGGGATGGTATTCGAATTACTGTAACGATGGTTCTGGGCGCGCGGGTTCCTCCTTCGCTCTAGGGGCAGGATTATTTTGAACCGGACTAACACCGCCATGCGAAGATGTCGTTGTGTGCGTGAGTAGCTGGTGAGCAAGTTTGTATGCTGTAAAACATAAGACAGCAAGGATGTGCCGGTATACACGAAGGTAAATGGAAAAGCCCGCACACTCTACCGTAACGGTTGCAGCTAATTCCATGAACTCTCCCAGCACGAGTTGCAAAGGTGTGTGAAATCAGTCAATGAATTATGGGGAGCAAAACGTAACAGTGATGCCTCTATGGAGGCAAGAAAGTCCCGTGATATCTGATTATCTTGGAGTAAAATTGCGCGGGCTTTTGATTTGTTCCTGATCCCATCTCCTGGTAGTTTTACAGCAACGTGAAAACGTTTTACAGCCTCCCTCCCCATTAATAGGGGTTACTATGTACAGTTTTTATTGCAGCAAAGAAAAAAAAGGACACAATATGCATACTTACAATTTACTAAACATTAAATCGTCCATATAAGATGTTAAGCTAAAATTTTTCAACAATTTAGTATTTAATGGTTTTTACTAACCATATTCGTCCATGACCCCATACGTCGACAGCTTCAATCAGCTCGATAGCCGAAAAATGTATGAAATATGGGATTGTTTTGGATTACGAAGCACGATTATGGTACGAATATTTTAGCAAGTTTTTATTTTTAACATATTGTAACGCAAATTTTCATCTATGCTACGTTAAGGTACAAGGTTAAGGTAATGGTTTAGCTGGAAAAATACTAGGCGCCCACGCTACGCCACAAGTCCTCTTACATTGTAGTGGAAGCAGGATGAACATAGTCGCTTTGGGATCATCATCATTCCCATGATGGTTACAACTTTTCTTTACCGTTTTACAATGCTCCGTGCCGTGCTATACGAATACTTGAGCGCAGTTCCCATGTCAACAACACCGATCCTTATCCTACCCTTTGCTTCATTTGAATACTAGTAACTGGGATGAGTGAAACGAAAAACAAACTGTTGCTGAAATGTGTTGCATTAAAACGAGTTGTACCATGATATTTCCAACACATTGAAATGATTGTACAAAACATTGATTTTAAATGATAAAAATTTTATTACTACAATAATATAGGTGGTTTGTGAATAATATTAATACGATATTTCTTACATCTCTTTTTTTACAGGTAATTACGAATATTCATGCTAATTTCACTGGTTACAAAATCATATAAAGGTAAAATATATAAATTTAGGCTACAAATTTTAGCAAAGCATAAACGATTACATGTCAAGTTCTATATTGAATCGTATATATCCTTGTTGTTGAGCTCTTTTCATGTTCAATAGTATACGTTGAAAAAGTGAGATATCTACATATTTATGTGTAAAATAATATCGCTTGTTACGGAAATTCAATTATGTTCAATTGATTTTTTGATATCAAAAGTATGCTTCATTTTTTCCGTTAACTTTTTTCCTGGAGCACTCTTCAACGAAAGTAATTTTTGTGTATTTGATAGTAGAAGTGTGCCCTGCGAACCTAGCTTAAGGTATACACCAAAATGAACGCCGTTAAGTGTGGTTCAGCAAGGATAATGGTAATGAAAGTCGTGCCTTATCTTCATATCTCGTAGGTTTACATTTCGGCCCCTTGTGTGTTTTTTTTCATGACTGGTATCAACATATTTCTAGAGTATTTGTAGATCTGAAGTCCACAGTTTTTTTGTTCTTGTCGTTGTATAATCTCTCCACTTCTTCATTTTGTTTTCAAACTTTCAGTATGTGGCATTCCAATAAATAACATATAACTTGTTAGAAAAGTATAAATAGGATTTCTTTCCTTGGCTTAAATATTTTTTGTATGTAAATCAAATTTACTCAAAGAACTATGCACTATATATAATGAAAATGTTTGAAAATGGGAAAATCAAAAATAAAAAGAAATGTAAGATTAGTTTATTAAAAAGAGTGCTGCGGTTGATAAACACGGGGCGGGAACCAGTAATATGACGTAAGAGATACCGACACAAAATCATAATAAAAATTTAAATCGGCCTCCGAAAATCACGTCGAGTCGATATGATTGAAAATTTATATGTGCTCGGCACACATAAATATGTAATGATATGATTTCCATATACTTTTTTTTGCCATTCAGGGTTTGGTCATTTAGTCTCATGTTGCTTACTTTTTGTCTAAAAAAAACTTACTACGTTTATGTGTCTCACGTGTCCTGTTATTTTAATACACTAAAATGGGCCGCCGAGAACAAGCTGTGGCCAAACACATACAGTGTAACTAACATGAAAAAAAAGAAGAATGGTCCAAATGAGAATCAATCCACTGGCTGGATTGTATGATACGGTGCGTATACCCTTAAATAATTGGTCCACTCTTTACCAAATGTTTATTTTGATTTATTTTATTATATTATGTTTATCAAATACTACATGATGAAGAAATGATCATTTGACTTATCTGTAACAAACTTATAACAAACAACTGTATGGTAATGTATGGTAACTGAGCTCAACAATTATAAAGGATAAGCAATCTTAGAGCACAAAATGATATCCCTATAAGCAAAGGAACCAGTTAAACCTTTACGTACTTTGATTACATAACAAAATCAAAAGGGCAAGGGGATGCTTTCGAATTTTGCCTTCATTCGTTTGTTATGGGTGTTTGCTCTGAAAGGAAACCGAACAATAATTTATTGTTGGAGAGCTGCAAAATCCCGCCAAATCTGACAGTCTGCTGCGAAAGCAGTGAAAAAGCTGAAAACGTAAAAAAAACTCTCTTGAGAGAAATCGGCTTCTCTTTTTTTTTTGCACACACAGTGATAACTTATTCCACTTTTTTTTATACAGCTACAAACTCACTGGAGTGCATAAAAAAATTAAAAAGCATACGAGCATGAAAGAAAATGCCATGTGTGTAGGTTTTTTAAAAATGTAACGGAAAACATTGCACTAACCGGTTTTGTAGTTTGGTACGAAAAAAAAACGCATCGAATACCATCGTAGCCCGCAATCAGCTTTTGGTCGTACGTTAAATTGCACATCTCGCTCTTGCCCCGAACATAAACGCTCGAAAAACGGCAGAACGTAAACATAGCGCATAAACACAACATACACAGTTGCACGAAAGCGGCCATGTGAAGCGTACGATCGTACTATGATCGATCGGTTGGCTGAATTGGCGTGAAAGGACATTTCATCTTATCCGTCATCATCATCATCTTCGCTACTGCCTTGTTTTTCGATTTTGCTTTACGGGAGTGTGTGGAACTTTTGCCAAACTGTACTTGCTTTCACTGTACGGTGCACTATACGGTGCAGTTTTGTTTTTGGTGTTGCTGGATTTTGACAAAAGGGTAAGAAACTCCTTATTTTGTAATTGGGTTGGAAATGATGAGGGACATGCTTATTAACATTGCAGAACCTGTAACCTCTGATGTACGCCATGAATCCTATAATTAGCCACTTCCTCGACATCAATGATTGAACAGCAATGTTCATCAATTGGTGGGAATCGGGTGAACGAGGCAAACCGTCCACTGTACGGCATGTACTTGCGGTGCCAGGCAATTTTCCATACCAACTTTGCCTTTATGGTTGATGGTTTACAATAATTCCTGCGTAAGATGCCATTTAAATTTGACACCCGTTTCGGTATGATTATATTTGTAGTTAATGAATGCATAACATAAGAAGTAAAATATTTGATGGCATAACATGTCCAATCGTTTCTGAACGGCATACAAATTTCAAATTGTATGTTGCTACTCAGTAAAAATATGCTAAGGTTTTCATTGAAAATAGCATCAATTTTATGTCTGATTCAGTTAGGCCGCGGTCGGACATTCTTGGTGTCCAATATATTGAACATCTAAAAGGTAACAGGTAAAATATCACCATTTTGAAAAACAGAAAAAAACACCAAGAAAGGTTAGAGAAGGACATCGGGCAAGAGAGAGAGAGAAATCATGGCCTTTCTCCACGATATTTTCTTTTCTGGGTCGAGCTATTTCATTACCTGGATGGATGTACGTGGGCTAAAAGATCGACTTGCAAGCTAAGCAAAAAGGCGCCAGACTTTTCCTTCGCGAAAAGGCGTATGTGTGCGCGCGTGGGCTGATCACCGCTGCATCTAAACAGGAATTGCGTAGGTTTTTAGAACGCGTCCGACGCGCGAGACAAATGTGGAGGCGGATGTAATAAAATCAACGGCAGCATCAACGCAGAGCATGCCCACCAACGACACATGCACATCGGCAGCTGACCTTTCTCTGCTCTGCACACCGGTTCAAATAAAGTGGAAGCAGGAAAGCCCAAGATACCATGTAGCCCACGGTTTCAACCTGGCACGATCAAGCGATCAATCCGTCCGTTTGAATAGATGGTTTGTATTAATTTTTCTTTTATTGCTCAATTAAAACGGGGGTCCCCATCCAGTGGCTGATGTAGGGGGATAGGCTAGCAAATCATTTCGGGAACTACTCAACAGGGGGTCATAGATGCATAGATTTGTCTTATGCCTCCATATGATGGTAAGAGAAAAGAAAGCAACATTTATTGGTGGGATGTGGCATGCAGAATAGCATGCCCTTGCAGCATTTATCAAGCGTGTGTGGGATGATGTTGGCACAGGATCACACTGAGAGGGAGTACGTTTGGTATTCGGTGCTATAAAATCGCGCGCCCAACATAACAACTGGAGAAAATAATCCAGTACCATGTAGTGTGGCTGGAGTTGTAGGTTATATTTGCTAGCGGTAAACGGTTTATGGTGTACGTTTTCTATCGCTATTTGAGTTTCACGTAAGTTGTTCTCTGTAAATTAAATTATAACAAAAAAGGATTTGTTTGATATGAGACTTTTATTTTACTACAGTAAAATATTCTATGATTACTTTCGATGCATAAACGCCCTACATCAATTTTCAAAACCCCTTTTAAATCTTTACCTAAATCTCTAAGACCTTTAAACCTTTATAAAGCATGAGCAGTAGGTCGTTGCGTCAAAGAAGAAAAACAAGAGTAAATAGTTTGATGTTTTGGCAACCATGAGCAGTTTACTCATGGCTTAGTTTACCATTTCACGTTGTTTCCATTTTCTTGCGCTTGCCAACGTTAGAGATACGAAACGAACAAGATACGAGAAACGAAGCAAAATCATGACGATGAGAAAAGCGCGCCAAGACCATCAGCATCTAAATGTATTGATGTTGTTGTACTGGAGGCCAGCACAGAAGAAATGAATGGGGTCGCAGAGAAGCCTTAAAGGAAAGGAGGTGTACAAGGCAGAATGTAAACACTCTTATTTCCTTACCAGCGCAGCAATGCGGTTGGGTTGTAGTATTGGCGAATTAATCGTTTCGTGTCTATTTTTGGATATTTGCGGTCGTTGATCGCCCGGCACCAGCAGGAGGTGTGTCCATATATTCGGTTTTTGCGTTGGAATGTATTCATCATCATTGAGATCATGAAAGCTTCAAACCATCATTTGCAGCAGTCATCATTGTGCGAACCCTTTTTGGTTTGTAGTGCGTCCCACATGGACGAGGGCTTTCGAATCGTAGGTATCGTAGAATTTTTGTTTGTGGTCTTTTCGTAACAACGAAATCGAGTAATATCGAGTCGAGTTCAATAAAATAAATAAAAAAGGAATAAGTGTTGTGTCTACTATGTTATAAACATATCATTTATTCATAGTAGTGCGCCTCTTTTGAGGTTAAAGTTATAAAAAAAATATTTAAGTTAAAAAAATTGATTATGCGTTGTCTTGTTAATTTTAATACTCATAGGAGCATATTGGATCGAAAAGATGGACATCCTCCAATATGTTGAGTAAAAATAGCTACTATTGTTTAGAATTGTCTTGTAGCTTGATCGATACGTACGACTATTTTTATGAATACAGTTGTTTATTGTTGTTGGTATAACATGCAGATTTATTTGTTTTTTTTTTCCTGAAATCTTATAACATTGCAAATATATTATTGCATCCTACAAACAAAACGATTTTTTGCTGTTTTTTTAAGCTAAATAGTTGTGCGTGGCAATGTTTGCTTAATTTTACTGCTTGGGTAGTGTTGCAGCATTAGTTTTCTTATTCGCTTTGGCATTCCCCCTTCCCGTCAGTTTTTGATTTTCTGTAGCTATTTTTAGCTCTCCATAACAGCAAATCCATTCCACGCCATGTCCATCATCATCATCATCATCATCATCATCATCATCGTCATCTTCAAAGCAACCATACCCACACTTTCTAACCTTGCTCTCATTCATTCGTTTTTGGCAGTACGATCGCTGGTTGACGATGGAAATGGAATGATCATGCACGGATGGAAGCTAGGGAATGGCATGATTCGTTAGTCCGTTGACCTATGAATGTTGCTTTTTCGCGTTCGGGTTTAAGAGATTTTTTGCGTGTTTTTTGCAAGCCCGCAGCGTATTACATGGGTTTTCTTGCATGCGCTTATTCCAACAACTGGTACCACGTGTTGCGCGCGTAGCATTTCATCCTGAAACAACAGGTGGCCTAGCATGGCCAATGCATTATGTACCGGGGTTATAGATAAACATTACGCTTGGTTATTCTATTGAAGCGCAAAAATGTCAGTATATGTTTTAAAGAAGTAAGCTCGCGGCCTGTCGAATGTCATTTCATCTTAATAGGTGGTGTGTAAAATGACATTGGTATGCTTTACTACCAGCCTATATCAACGATTTGCTATATTGCATTAACCATGCCATACGTTCGTCTCCTCATTAACTGTTGAAGTCTTTTCATGTGCATACATATTTGTTTCATCCTCTTAGCTGTTCTAAACTTTTTTGCGTATAAAATTGCAGATTACACAAAATTAAACTAAAATAATACGAAAACGCACACAAGGTTTTATTTCTGTAAACGGTTGTGATAGATGATAATTACTAGGCATTCAATTACCAACATGTAGTTACTATAGAAGGTATATATTTAAATGCCTCAAATCCAGCAATACAGCGAGTTAGCAATCGCTCGAGGCTTCACATTTAAATTAAACATCGTATTTACTGCGAAAATGCTAATACCGCTAACACGATAATTGCCATCTACTCTATCGATGGGTGAATGTTGGGGTTTATTAAATACCGCTCTACAACGTAATAAATACGCTCTTTATAAATACGCTTTCTGCAGTCGTTGTCAAACGAAATAGCTTCGAGGTATTAAAATCAAATATGTTTCGAACGGAACAAGACGGCCGGTAACATTCAAAGGGATGCACATTCGTCGTTCATTAACAGTTTCATTCATGGTCATCTCCTTGGGCCATGTATAGAGCCATGCGGTTGTGTTTTACTCAACATGCACGAAATAGTTCAACGGTGAACGAGTAATGTTGTTTTCTCTTTCTCCTTCTCGATGAGGTGTTTTCTTTCCCTAGGTGCGGTAACAGTTTTCACACGCTCTAGAAACAGAAAAACAGCTGTCTGAAAAAAGAGCATAAGATCATCGTTTAGCGTAAGAGTAAAACCGTTTTGGTGCAACTGGGCCTATAAACTAATCAGGATTGTTCGGGATTTGTTCGCAAAATTGCATACATAGATAAAAGTAGATCAAAGATAAAAGCAACCAAACCCAACTACCATCTATAGCGGATGAAGCAAAACATTTCTAGTGCAAATGGTTAACACATCCGATCGAGAAGTCGAACGTAAGCATCGTTAATGGATATTGCATCTTTGTGGAATGTTGTTTCTAGTTCGTGACTCGTCAATCGATTACCACCCGCCGTTCGTCATAGCCAGCGTTCAGATATGCTCCGCCGTCCGCCTTATTGGATCTAGGCAAAGTCGTCCCTCATTTGCAGGAGAGGTCAACCGGCACTCAGGACCACTGCAAAGCGTTGCTTTTCTAAGCTTAGTCGCCTTTACTCCTAAGGGAAGCGCGAGTGATACGATTAACGGCTTACAACTCATGTAGATTTCGTTCGCTTCACAGTCAAATACAGCCTATTACATTACTTACAATTTCTTCGAGTTGGAAAGATCATGCACTAAACTGTTGTAAGTTGACGAATTTTCATTTGACGCTTATTAGTGCATTGATATAATTCCTTCACTGTTTTTTCACGATCGCTATTATCACGACGATTTTATTCAAATAAAATTGAATCTAAGCAATACGGCCGAAGCCGTTCCTACTAAATAAAGAATAAATAAAATTGAATCATTATTGGTATTATTAGAAAAATACGAAAGTATTAAATGGTGATGTGGATGATGAGCATATACAAATTTGGGAAATATTTATCTTGAATGGATGAAATTCGAGCATCTTCATGCGGTACATACTATTTTGACGATCATTTTATCATTCCAGTCCGTTATTCGTGTGGATATGTATTGTAAACATTCCAAGCCACCGCTTACAAGATTCTCAGACTGTATCGACTCGATTGGCATTCAAATGATCGTGCTTGGATTTTCCTACGGTCCATCATAGAGCTAAAAATAGCCTCCACCGTGAGAAGCATTCACTCGGCGGCTCTATTGTGGGCGCGTGTGGAGCTGTGTGTGTGTGTTTTTTCTTCGCATTCAACGAATAATGGCACGATGATCGTGCCGCTGACAGTCAGCTGTTTTTTCTCTCAATGGAGCTTTAAATGGCACCTGGTGGCAGTTGACTTTATACGGTGGACATGAAGTATACACTCATACACAAGCCTGGGCCATCATACACAACACAACGTGCTTGCAAAGCTGGGCGACCTAAACCGAAGACTCGAAGGCTACCTACAAATTCCACAACAGCCGCCGAACGGGCACCGGCGGTGCAAGGGCCAACGAACTCCTCAACTGGTGCGGTTGTCCATGAGAGTCGGCCCAGTGGCGACAAGTTCACCTAAACCACGCAGCAGCACACAGCAGCATGCAAGCATGCATTTGTGGTAGCGAGCGCTCGAGCTTGTTGCAGCCGAGGGCCGATAGAAGTATCACCCGGTCTGTCTCCTTTAAGGGCATTAGAGACACATGCCCAAGCCATGGGCTGTGGACAGCGTATAGGACGCGGTGTGAAAGGGAAAGGCAACGGATTTCATACAGCGAGGCATTACTGAATGGTGGTACCAGGGCCAGGAGAACAGAGACAGGAAGAGAGGGAGAGAGAGATAGCATGAAAAAGAAACGGCATGGCGAGCGTACGGTGAAGGTGGTGCCCCTTCGGTCTTCTGTCTGTAACAAAACGCAAGTATTTCCAGCGAGATGTGAGCGAAAACCACATTCCATTCATCGGAGTACGCTGCTGCGCGCCCGTTCCGTTCCCGCGATCGTGCAAACGCGAGCTGTTATTTTTTCTCCTGCGCTCTCTTTAAGGCTTGTTTTTAGTATCGTTGGACATCGGCGTTGACCGGCTCACAACAGCATATGGTGATTTCTACGCATTGATCCCTAACGTTTGTTGTTGACGGTGTCCCAGGTTGTAGACCCCGGGAAAGACATTCCACACAATCAGCAATCAAAGGATGGGCTTTGGCGGATTGGCAACAGAACAAAGATTAAAAGCTCTGTCATTAAAATATTGACATTAAAGGGAACGGCATTGCCGCTTATTGTGATGCTCTTTCCACCTTGTACGATCACTATTAGAACGAAATGAAAGCTCTAGCAATTCTAGCACATATACATCACCGTTTTGCTATTCTAGTGAGAAAAGTTGCAGATTAGTTAAGCATTGGACAGTTCCATTTCCAACACACTAGGTTGAAAAATTTGTGTAGGTAGTAGTACACCTTCGGTTCACTAATCTAGAAATGATCTAACAGTTTCGAGACAGGACATAGCTATGGAATGTTGTATGCACATTCTTTACATATTCTTTGTACTCTCAGGTAAAATGCACTATTGCTCTCTCTCTCTCTCTTTCGATCACACCCACGTACGTTCACAATCGTTTCTCTATCATTCGTTCATTCACTAGCCGACATCGCGATGGGAAGATCATACAAACTAGTTTGTGTGTGTGTACGCATGGTAATCGGAATAAGCCCGAGATTATCAGTAGTTGTGAAATGGTAATGTTGTTTTGGTGCGTAAACTGCTCCATTATGTGTAGGAGTGTGCTCGCCAAATTCCACGTGGCTACTGGCGGTCATTTGCAATTTTGATTACGCTCTCGAATGCAAATACTGTGATGTAGAATAATTTGGATTTTATTTTCATTAACCATTGCTTCTGAAATAAGCTGCTTTGCTAAAATTGGGGCACAATCCCAGCAACAGTAGCAGAAAAAAGGTTCTTAACAGTTGTGTATCATACTCTTAGTATGAGTGTTTAACAGTTTCTCTCGCGATATTGTAGCATTCGTGCTCTGACATCATTTCACAACTCAAACACACAGATAGTGTAAGCATTGCCTTTTGTCCAATTATGTCATCGATAATGGTAGGAGATTTGAAGCAAAAAACGATAACAAAACGCGTAGTAAGCGAGGCAATTCAAATTTTGTTTCAAGAAAGGTGCAATGGGTCTGGCAGAGGAGGTAGCCTTAGTATCGCGTAATGGGAATGTGATAGCGTGGCTTTAATCAAATCGAATGAGAAATAAAATAACGGATCTAATAGTACAACGGAAAGGAATACTCCACTGATGATAACAAATTGTCGTAAAAAGAAATGAAAAAAAACGGATCTATGATAGCGTGCAATGAAAAACCCCGTCACTGGCGGTGTAGATGGTGACAAACGAGATAGAACGAACCGCTTAGCTTGTCAACATCACATGTGTGTGTGTTGGCAAAATGGCGGCCCCATCAGCTGAGGTGCGGAGTACTCTTTTTGAGGCCGAGATGCGCGTACGTTTTCAGTCAGCTGATCGTCCACAGTTGTGCTGCACTCAATGTGGTTTCAGCTGTGCTTCGCTTCAAGGGTGTGGTGCTGCGCCATTGCTGGATGAGGCTCGCTACAGCACGCGATTGTTAAAAAAAGGGAACCGGGGAACACGGTGTAATGAAGTTTCTCGTGACTTGATAAGCAAAGCGTGATAAGCGGCGTTGGAATTTATTTCGTTCAACTGTACCTTGGGAGTTGTTGTTGTTGTTGTTGTTGATATTGCTTAACTACTAGCACATGAGCTCACAGAACACAGTCACCCATTGCTTAATAGGGAGATGTGTGGCATCAAAGCTTTAAATATCGCTCTGACGCGCCATTCGATGGTGCTGTGTATGAAAGGGTTTGTTGCGACGTGCAGTTGACTTGCAGAAAAATCACGACCGTTGTTCGTAAGCATATTGGTCATCCTAGCTGACTCAAGCGAGCTTGAGTTAGGAAAACCATTGACCAGGCACAATCCAGAGCTGTTTACCGGGACTTTGTTTTTACACACTCTGACATTTTTCGAAGGCCTTTAACTCGACAATTTTGTGAAGAGGTGTATTGACATCCATGATGATCTGTAAATGTGAATGCAATCTACACCGCCTGTGTTGTCATCGCATACCATCGGGCTTGGAGTAGGTTGATTTTATGATTCGACAGTTGCCTGTTGGTGTGGCTACCATTGTAAAATTTGTTGCAAAACTCAACCGGCGTCGTCAAGTGAAAGCAATGAAAAAATGGCGTGTCGTGTTTTTGTTTATATAAATTCCAGGAAATTCTGGTGCGCTGGGGTGTAATTCGATCTACGTCAACGTTGTCGTCGCCCTTACCATGCATTGCTCTACACGCAATCAACGGTGTTGTTGGCGGTGCAGCGCCACCTCTTTTCATTCCCACCACTATCCATCCCGTTTGGGTGAGTGTCGATTCTAACCGCGGCCAGAATGTAAACATAGCATGCAGTTTTTGGTACGATTTGGACGCGCTGCCAGACGCGTAAAATTAACGCGCGCCAAAGCGCGATCCTCCCGCCGCTGGCTCGTTTGATTCCGCGAAACAGCGAGCTCGCACACCGTTCTAGTCTTTTCTTACTCATTTTTCTCCATGCTGCCCCGCTGCTGGCGGCTGACCGATGACGTCGAGCGTTCTCATTTTATGTTGTATTTGCGTTTATTTATGGCCGGTGCCGGGCACCGACCAAGTATGCAAGAAAAAAGAAGCGAAGCAAAGCAAACGAACAGAAAGACGACGAAGAAAATGAAACCAAAGCGCGCGCGGCAAGGAAAAGTACAGTACCGTCAAAAACACATCGATTTCAGCTCAACAGCAGCAGCAGCATCAGCCGGGTCGCACGTAGCGGCATAGCAAGCCGTGTTTATGGAACAGCCGTGCTGTAAAAGAGTGTTTGTGGAAAGGAGGAAGGGAAGGTGGTGTGTGGTGTGGAACAGGAGGGAGGGGTAGAGGATGAATGCGACGCGCAGGTTCAACGCGTGCTGGTGTGCGTATATACTTTGAGCGTCTGATGCGGTGCGGTGCTCAGTATTATTATGTAGAACGGGGATGGATAGAACCAATGCTTTTACATAGGGTCCTTGTGCGAGACACACACATGTGGGGTGGAAATGGTGCGGTAGGGATGGAAGATGAAATATTTATAAACATAATAAAACCTGGGAGCTCATACACCTCAACATCGAAGCATGCTGATGACGATGCTGACGCTGCTCGGTGAAGGTGTGTGCGTTGAAATGTGACGCCGTATGTTTGTGTGTGGTGGAAGTGGTCTGATAGCCGGCCCTGAAACAGAGGTAGGGGAAAACATCATCATCATCATCATCATCACCATCATCGCCGTCACCACATATGTTTGGAGGAGAGAGCGTTTGCAAGAGAAGAGAGAGAGAGAGACAGCGTGACTGAGACAGAAAACCGGCGTTCCAGTATGTATGTGCGTTCACTCACGCACACAAACTCAAACTGCTTGTACGCTATAATGATTTGTACGCAAGCGTCGTGTAGTGTTGCTGCAGCCTAAAAGCAGGAAGGGAAGGAGCAGGAGAAAACGTATAGCCCTTCCTTCCCGTTTCCCACCTTCACGCACACACTTGTCTGACCGGGGCTGGCTACATCATGTGCGGGTGCCGTTGTATAGGTGCGCTTTTCCAGTGAGCATGGCGCATACGCACGTACGCACAGCCGTAGCCTTCTTCTGCTTCTTGCAAGAGTTTGAAAGGTGGAAACAAAACCACGCCGCTGCTTCTGCCCATCTTCTTCCTTCTGTCGGACAGGCAGCAGCGTTGGTGATGGCAGTTGGCGGCGGTGGACCACACTCTCGTTCTTTCTTATCCATTTCCGTTCTCCGATAGCTTTAGCCTCGCCCGCTCGGAAATACTAGCCCAAGGGTGTGTAGCTTGGACGCTTGGGAACGGTGGAGAGAGGAAATATGGGGAAAGATGGGGTCAAGACAATGCGGAGGTGGGGGGGGGGGGAGGGGCTTGGGTTGAGGAGTCTCTTGATTTACGATGCCAAACCATTCAAGCCCACCAGCTAATAAGCTAGTGAAGAGTTGCACTTCTGCATCATGGGTAGTGGAAGGGCGGAACAGGTGCTAGTATGGAGCACCCCAGACAGACGGAGAAAGTACTAGAATTTAGTTCTTGACCAGCGCAGTTCGTCCATTTTGTAGATGGCATGTACGTACAAATGAACATTGCTTTTGTACTTCCAAAATTCTACGAAAAAAAGTTTGCATTACTTACAATTAGTTCCTTGGTCAATCGACTTGGATCGTATCATGAAGGTTTTTACGAAAGGTTTCAAATACTTGGAACAAAATTTTGCTTACTTGTACTGTTTGAGTACTGCACTGACTGACCCACCATATGGTGTTTCTGTGTCGGTGGTACAATTTCCTTCGGTTCAGAACTGGCAGGTGTTGTTATTGTTGAGATACCTGCAAAGGCCAAGCGTTCCCTTTAAAACAGGCTTCGATCGAACATCGTCATGAATAGCGTCTCGTCTTTCCCGTCTCCGAGATATGATCCTTTTGTGTATTACTAATTTCTTCTTGTTTCCACGCGTGGTGGTATTTTGAGCGCATGTTCCTGTTTGTATCTTAAAGCACGATCTTCGAAGATCACGTACTAATTTCAAACTCTACAGCAGCAATACACGATGAAGCCGTGAATCTTTGCCGCGTATTTTGGAAGTACAGTTGCACTGTCGACCTTTTCTTTTGCGCAATATCAGTAGGCCTAAAATGTGTATTGTGGCGTTGTGTGGACCGTGCGCAGGGAAGCGGAATTTAAATACCATTTCCGGAATAGTCATATGCTATCGAAGGTCGATTTGGTCGAACCGGCTGTAAACAGTTGTGCATGTGAATGATGCCATTTCCAATACCGTACTACGAATGTTCAAAATGCATCTATCATATCGTTCAATTCAATAAAACACTGTTCAGAATAGCTTTGTTGTGATAGCCATTCCTTCCATTCCTTACTATTTGTTTCGAGATTTGTGCTACAGTAGTGCAACAGATCATGCGCACGTGTTTGTAGTATTGTGGTAAATTATGGCTACTATTAACGTGCCAAGTTGTATTCCCGGCTTGAAAGTTGAACAATGCTGCCTGCACTGTGTCTCTTGATGTCTCCCTTGGCGCAGTGGAACCGGTTATAGCGTAAGTTTCCCGCGCAAAACCGGCATGCCAAATGAATCCGGCATGATCGAATGATAAGATAGAGAGGTGAACTGTCAGCAAAAGATGTGTGAACAGCGTTGGGGATTTAAATTTGAACATTTTGAGCCGCCATTAAAAATATTCAATATTAGTAAGCGTGTATGTATACAGTTTCAAGACGATTTAGGTTTGAAGTATTTTAATGGAAAAAGTTGCATAGGAAAAATGTAATGTTTTGGGGGGTTTGGAGGTTTTTTTTTCATAGAATAAAGCTGTTTGTAACCATAAATATGGCTTGAAAATATATAGCCGCGTTGAATTGTGTTGCAAGCTATTCACATATTTGTAACATACAGAACAGTTTTTCTTACCAATGATTCCCATACAACGCATGAAGCAAAACCCATGCGATATAAATATTGCAAGGTTTACAATTTATGTTGTTTACTATGAAATCTTCTTACGCGTACCCGATTATTGCAGTGGTTTGGTGCTTCATCATGCAGAAGCATTAGCCTTGTACATGTGTTGGTGTACGATCGAATTTTCGGCATTTGGCGCGTAACTTTGCGAAGTGATGTTTTTGCGAACACAAACTGTACTTTTCTGCTTCTTCCGTGTCTCTCTTCTTCGCCGGTACAGTCAACCACAACAACTTCCCGCACTCTAGCGCTCCATTCATCATCGTTCCATCCATCCATCCATCCATCCGCGATTTGGTAGAGGAGGAGGAGGAGAAATGTTCCTTCGTTTGGAGTTTGTTTGTACCGTGGTGGTATGTTTTATGCTTTCGCACTAGCCAGAGTCAAGGTTTCGTTGCTTATTTTATTGCGGTTGATGATCATCGGCGATGGTATGGTGTCTGTGTGTGTGTGTTGGTGAGTTGGTTTGCGTATTTTCCAGCCAGTCACGCGGGTTTTTTTCGGGTTGGCCATGAGATGCTGCGTGTGGCGCGGAGTGGCAGAAGCAGCGGGGTGCAGTACAGTGTGTTTTAGGTGTGCGAAAATTAACTTTTGCACATGATGCTGCTGTGCGCCACGTAGTGAGTGGCCTTCCAGAAGCTACTCCCAATTGTTTGCTTTGATATGCTGATTTTCTTTTTTGTATTAATATGTGAATGAAAAAGTACCATTATGAACATTAAAAACAATATTGATGGAAGTGTAATCAATATTGATAGCTTTAAGAATCAGGAATTATTGGATTATATTAACATATTATTTTGTATATAACACTTCAATTAGTTTTACATGCTATAATTATGTATCTTTCTGTGCAAAAATTTATGATTTAAACATATTATTATGAGAGTTAAGCACGATCAGGCGGGCGGCGTTTCGCATGCGTGTGTAAGATTCGCGCAAGTGTAAGAGAGAGAGAGGGGCTAAACGAGGAATAATACTGCGCAATTTCTTCACGTTCGGGCCACGCTCACTTCGAAGGTCCAGTTCAGTCTCCTCTGTATATTTCATGCATTTCCTTTATAGTCTCTTTTTGGCATCATTTTGCAGGCGTATTTATATAAAGACTCTGCTGTACTTTCCATCGCTACATCAGCATCATCCGTTTTTTTGCATGTTGGACAGTCTTTTGATGTTTTTTTTTATTTCTTCTGTTAACTTCTGTATACGTAAATGTGATTGCGTGAAATTGTGCAGAAAATAGATCGTGAGATGAGAAGAACACATGCTATGATTTCCGCATATGTTGTACTTTGTGAGGGATGTAGATTAAAACAAATAAGAAAATTTATTTGGTAATATTGAAAATATTGTATTGCTTCTTAAAATGCTACGGTTGATCTTACTGTACTAGTTTAAATGATAATATCATTTTATCAACCCTTTGAACGATGACTTAATTTATTGATATTTTTGTAGTGTTTGTTTTTGAAATATTATTGAAATAATAAAGATTTTTACCTACTGCTGTTACTTCAGTAACATACGATCAACAAATTTTAATTTTTATGTTACTGGCTTTATGTTAGAACGGCACGGAAACGGTGTTTAGATTGAAAAGTGCAAACATGCGCAACGGATAACATAACAAGTTCTTTAGTTAGCGGTTGACTTGGCAATATTAGCTGAACTGCGAGGAAGAAGTCAGGCGTACAATTTTAGAGGTGAAATTTTTGGTGAGATTCCTGGGTGCCTAGGAGCGAGCCACATAGATTATTCCCCGTATTTAGTGTATAAAGTCATAGAGTTCGTGTTTCGGTCTGGTAACCAGAAGGCACCACGATACGTTCGGGGTTCACTGGCTCTGGAAATGATAAGTGATTAAGTAGCTGCATTTCGAGAGACAAGTGTGGGAAGGAAGAGTGCTCAAGGCGTGTGTTCCGAACGAAAAGCAATCGCAATGGAACCGGGAGATGGTGTGGTTTTCATTTAATTTTCCTCATTATAGCTTTACCTGATGATAAACTAGAAGCTGTTTCCATTGAAAGGATTATAAATTCTGGTTTATGCTTTGCCAAAGAACATTAAACGTGTGTTCGATAGTAGTGTGTTATGTTATTTTCTTCTACTTATTGGTGTAACGACTTACGCGGTCATGCCAGCCTATACAGGCTTTGGAGACTTATTTAGTACCACGCAGCCGGATAGTTAGTCCTTGATACGTGCGGACGGTCCGCAGGAGATTTCATCCCTCGACGGGCATGTTGTTAGTTTGTGTGAGTTGTCGAATGAAAAAAAAAACGCAATAAACAAAGAACATACCTTAAACATGATACAACGCGAAATAAAACAACACATTTGTGAAGGAAAAATATTAAGCTTTGATATGAACGATTCTTGGACTCGATTTTATCATCGATAATAAACATACGGTGCTATATGGATAGGTTTACTAAGTTCATAATACAACGTAGAAAAATGTACTATTAATTTTTCAACATGACATTTTAATTCTGCACCAGAATCCTTGTACCCTGCATTCATTCAAAAAGAAAATAAAACATCATCAAAACAGTCTAGGTGGAGATGGTCGGTGTACTATGGCAGACACACTAATACATGGTCTCGTATATACCGGGCGTATGCTTTTATCGATCGATTCTTGGCGGAAAAACTGTAGTTCTGCAATGTGTCGTATGACCGTAGACGAGAAAATTTGCGCTTCATCACACACTCTCTCACACACACGCACGCATAGCGCTCGTATATATATGTATCCGTGCCCACTAAAACATACAACTGAAGGGAAAACTCCGAACAGATGATATTACGCTGACCGAGCCTTGCTGGCACCACCAGCGTCGAATGGAAAGTGCTGATTTTTACTACTATCCTGGTCGTATAGCGGAAGGTCCTCCCATGAATGAAGAAAAGAGATATACCGTAACAGAGACCGCGTGTGCGGTGGGAGTGGAAGAGAGTGAAAGTGTTGGCATGCAGGCAAACCAGACTCGTAGTCGGGAGGTGTTGTTAGCTACACAACGTCATGCTCCTCTGGTAGAAAAGCGCGCCGAAACGCGCGCATTTGGAACCATGCGAACTAGAAGAGAGTCCTGTTTTCGCTCACATGGCAAGACGCGGGTCCTTTTGTGGTGTGTGAGTAGTTGGAAACTTGGTACTTTTCCTCAATCATGACGATGCGGACAAATTTTAGGCGTCGATAAAAGCACAGCATTTTCGGTCTGGTTCGAACCAAGCACACAGCAGGTATTTCATGAACCGTACTGTTGGCTAGCAATTGACCAAAAAAATCGTGTCGTAACACATTATAATCGCGGGGAATGAGGAACCCAGCCCAAACATAGCGTTTTCGTGGAACAGTTGAAGAGGTACACTCTATCCCTGCAGAAGCTTTTGTGGGAGAGATTTGGGAAAATGCGCATGCGTTCACGTAAACCTGATGTGTCTGGCCGCCAGATCACAGTCACCGTATGATTCAATGTACATAAGGCTATGTATAAATTTTTCTATAGTCGGTATGTAAGATAATTTCGATGAGCCAACACCCGGGCGGCGAAACTAGTATACCCTTTTTGTCTGGCTACAGGCTGTCCAAAGCTGGAGACTATGATGCTGATGATGATGATGATGATGAGTGTAATGATGGTAACAGTCCGACATCGTTGGTAGGATTTTTGAGCCTCTGGATCGTTATCATCCAGCCCGGAACAGCTGGTTACGAGAGGGAAACCCGGGAACTTCTTGTAACAACAAATGCGACGGTGTAATGTATATGTTCTGGTCCTTCGGGTTGGCCGTCAGAGAAGGAGGGGACCGAAGCTCTTCAGTTCGGAAAAGCTGATGATGGTTACAACTACAGGAGATAATTTTTTTTGGGGAAATTTCACCCGACTCTCGGCTCTCAGCTGGCTATAAGGATCTCTCAGACTGTTGAATGTGTTATGGGGGAAAAATGTGACAACGCCCATTTTACCGGAACTGCTGCTTGCCATAGGAACTCTCCGGGTCGGTATGATCCGGTTTTCCCAAAAGAGACATGTTTTTGCCATCTATGTTAACATTGGTAAAATTTTGGACGTGATTTCTACTGTTATACTTAAATAACTATATTGACGTTATGTCTTTATGTTTCGGCTGATTAAGATTAGTGTTTTTTTTTTCGCTACTAAGCTATTAACACTACCGCCAATCCTGTCGTGGTATTCCATTAAGCTCGTCAAACAAAACCATAGAAAAATGTGTAATAGTATGGATGCAGGCAGAAGCTAAACGATGCCTCGACGTGACATACATGGGTAAGACACTATTCTATCAGCTACTAGCTAGAGAGGACACAAGGAAGGGATTTATCAGTGTATTCAAAGGGATTAGGTTGTCCCCTTTCCTTTCCAGCTGACTGCGCCAAATAAAAGTAAAATTACCAGCCCTGAAAGACCGACACTTTTCGCCCATTTACTACGCACTACGCTCTTTTTCTCCCTTGTTTGCTAGCCTAGCTACTAATGCTCCGGATGGTTTAGGGAATCATCTGCGAGAAACTTTGGCTAGACGAAAACGATTAAGCTTGTCGAGATAATGTTTAACTGTGTCAAAGGTTCAATTGTATGTGTGCGCGTATCCTGTGGGCTGATGGGTAAAATAGAACAGGGTTTGGGATTATGATCCACATTTTTGGGTATGCTTAAACCAATGGTTTAATATAATATTATTGCTATATAAACTTGATCAATTATAAAACGCTTCATCCAGTCATATACAGCTCATCCAGTCATATACACAAAAATGAAAAGGGTTTGCGTGGTATGGTTTGGCACACCCGCCTTGGATGATCCGATGCACGTATTAGTTAATAATAATCTCGAATTAAACGTACAAATGTATAGAATGATATTGAACATGAAAACACACATATTTTATTTAAAAAAGCACAAATTTTAAGTTATAGCAAATTTTGGAAACATTTTTAATCTCCTATGATGATCGCCTATTATATTGTGTGTGATCGGCAGAGTGCTGGAAGGTAAAAGTAACTTCAAGCCGTTCATTCGAAATCACCGTTTCCGATCTCACGTTCAGTTTATGGTAGGGTTGTTCCAAAGCTGGTACGAAAGCGTTTTTTTTTTATTTATCTTTCACTCAAATTGCCATCTAGCAGCTAGCAGCCGCCGGGATACAAGCACTGTGTGGCGCAGTTTCAAAATAGTAAAGCCGGCAGAGAGGTTGTTAACCTAAGCTTGCGAATCTACGTCGTATTGTTGGGAAGCAAAAAAAAAAACAGCAACAAAATGGGCAAGGTTTGTAGAGGCAAGCGACTAGAAATTTGTTCCCGAAAAGCAGCGTCAGACGAGGGAAGAAAAGTGGTAAGGTATTGCCAAAAAATAAGGGGAGAGGTAAACTCTTTCTAGTTCACTTACGGAGCCCGTGAAATTCGCAACGAAATGATCGTTCCCATCGGGTAGGCAACATTAAGCTTCCCACCATCTGTGCAAATTCCAGCTGGTTGGTAGAGTTATTTTTCCGCTCTTCTATATTGCTGCATCTCTCTCTCTCTCTCTCTCTCTCTCTCTCTCTCTCTCTCTCTCTCTCTCTCTCTCTCTCTCTCTCTCTCTCTCTGTATGCTTCGGTTCTGTTGTATCTGATTTTACGCTTCGGCACACATTTGTTTGAGCTCCCCCGAAACGCGCATCTTACAAGAGTGTGGCGACCGGTGCGGCTCAGTGCTTGCGAGGGAAACAAATCTCGACGGATGATAGTGTTGGCAAAATCGATGTCCGTAGCAAAGTAAAGCTGCAGGTGTAGCGGAAGTAAAGATTTGCGATTTTGCGCAGAAGTTCCTGCTGACTGGCGGCAAGGATTGCGGGGAAGGGGTTATGGTGGGTTGGGGGATCAGAAGTGCGGGGAAATGAAGTTAACGAATATCGCATGCAAGAGAGGCACGAAACAATTTTGCTAAATAACTTCCTGTGGCAAAATACAGACTCGCGTCAGTCAGCCCCACACATGGCTCAAGACAAAAAGCTGTACAATGTAATGTATGTTATAAGCGTAAAAGTTCAAATAAGTTTTGCTAAGTTGAATAATAACACAAAAAATACATTACAAAAAAGGGAAATATTTTCTCCCACAACGCTTAGGCAATAGACATGTGTAACGGTTTTGATGATTTTTACCTTCGCTTTGTTACACAAAGCATTACTGTGACGATCGAGCACGCATGTATTTAAAATTTAAAAAATCCAGGTCTTCCTGCGTGCCCTCGTTTAAAATGTATTTTCTTTTTCTTACGCAACTGTACTGCGTATGATCGTACGCACCTGCCAAAGCAAGCGAATGATCGTGGAAGCAATGGTAGGTAAATGTGAGAGCGATCGGGGTAAAAGAAAACCTCGAAGAATACTACAAGCGTGGTGGTTCCCTCCTGTTGGGCCCTCGTGGCAAAAGTTGCGTAAATTTTGCGTACGAAAACACGAAACGAAAACAAAACTTGCACCTCCAAAAACGATGTTAGCCCCACCCTAAATAGAGCCTACCGTGCTTCTCGTTCTGATCAACATCACATCCTTGGCTTGATGACGCAGTGTGTAAGCCCATTGCGTAAACGAAAGAATCTATGTTGCTTTTTCGGTCGGTGGCGTTAGGTAATCGCGGAAGAAAATATAGCCTCCCCTACGAAATCGGCACGCAATCGGATCGGTTGGGAAGAGAAGCGATGAAAAGTGCGTAAGTTTGTGTGTATGTTCTTACGGTTGTGCCTTTGTGCGTCTTTCTAAACATTGCCTACAAAAGTAGGAACAACCTCCAAAAAGAAATGGTGGAGAATAGCTGCTTCGCCAAAAAACAAGTTCACGATCAGGCATACATAATGGTAAAAGATGCGTAAGGTCTTTTAAAAATCATCGCCAGGCAGCATTTGTAGGCGAGAGGTGGTGTCGGTGGTGGTGGTGGTGGTAGTGCGTAAGCTTTAAACGCTCTAGTCCATTCACAAATGCTGCTGCGTGCCTCTGACTGCTGTGGGGCAGTGCCCCCGCCGCCGCCCGCTGCTGCCGTGCCATGGGCGCGAACGTATATGTGATGGCTTTTCCAATTCTATCGTTCCACTTTCTCGCTGTGAATTCCATGAGAAGATCGAGAGTTTCATTTTTAAGAGCGCGCGCAGGTTGTGTGCCTGTTTGTAAGGCTTTGATGTTCAAGTTCAATGTTTTGATGTGAATTAGGGTTTAGTTTAAACTTCTTCTTTTGGATAAACGATGTCCAAACCGATGTAGGCTATATCGCTTAAAATGTATGTGAGTGTGTGGATATTATGTCCATGATCGAGAAGCCGATCACATCGATTTGTACAATCATTATGCCAATGCTGTTGAAATGTATTACGAAAGCCAGGACCCACAACCTTGCAAACACTTTGGTACTTTACAACAGAAGAATTGTCAGCGGTTTCATAATAATGCTTAAAACCATGCTGCATATGCTGCTGGAGTTTATGCACCACCCGTTTATAGCATTAGCAGCAACTTCACCGTGCAATTACAGTTTCAGCTCGTGCGAATGCATGGTATACGGTTAGCTTTAATAACTATTCTAAATATATACGTGTTATTTTATCGTCTGCCTATGCTCAACGAAAGGAACATTCGTAACGCTTAAACATTTCATGTTAAGCTGATTCGTCGCAGTATTACAAAAGAGGTGCGATAAGAAAAGCGGATAGGCCGTTTTAAACATTATTGTATGAGTGTACGCAATACTGTATTTATGATATGTCAAAGGGCATATATGAACTAAGCAAATGAAATAAATTGCTTTTTGCAACGGCTTTACAAGACTGTACTTTATATAATAACACTATAACTTTATGGTAATAACACAGACAGAATGATTTAACTATTTGCTCGATGACATTTTAAGCCATCTGTTAAAACAGTCTTATATCATTTTGATTTTGAAGCGAAAATCCTTTAAACTACACATACAATTCTGGCCATATTGGGGACGATAGTTTGGAATTGAAGCTCGAAATCCGTGCGAAAATTGGTAAATAAAGGCAACCACAATATTAAAGAAGAATGAAAGGAGATTTGCAAAAGGAGATGAAGAAAATCGGTGTACGTGTTTATGTTGCGGTTGTTTCATGCAGGCTTGCGTTCTTTTGCATTGGGTGTGGTCATGTTATTTACAGCTCAAGCATATGGTGCATGTGTGTGCGTATTGTGCAAAATTTAAACGATCGGTGGTGGTACCAAAGTACGAAAGAAGACCCTTTGGTGTGATTACGCCTGAAGTAGCGACGTTATTCCGAGCACATCGGCAGAGAGAAGATCATCGGAACAAGCATGCGCATAGCACATTATTGCAATACAGGGGGTTTCAGGGAGTTTCATAATTTCTGGACATTTTCTTGAATTTTTTTTTGCGAGAAGTGAATTTTATGTGACGGGAATTGGACTCTACTCAGTCCGAAAAAGGGTGCCGTAGAGTCCACTTTCCGTCACATAAAGATCCCGTAAAAAAGAATCAAGAAAGTGTGAAAATCTATTAGAATCCTATACCCTGAAGCAGGGTTTTGCAGGGTTTTTACTACTTTTCTTTTCGAATGTCGGAATCAATTTAATATACTTATTCGAATTTGTTTGCCTTCGTTTTTTCTTCTTTCAGGCCGCAATCTTACAACAAACAGCTGAATATATTTATTCACTAGAGCAAGAAAAGACTCGTTTGCTATCGCAAAACTGTCAGTTAAAGCGAACAATTGATCAACAAGATCACAATGGAACCCCAGATGTATCGCAGAGTACGACACAAATTGTTCCAGGCAGCACAGCAAACGGTGGTGTAGTGATCTCCCAACAGCAACAGCTGGTGACAAATGCTGGCGGAAACGGTCAGCCCGGAGCTATAGTGGCGACTGTTGCCAAAAAGCGTAAAATCGATACGAACGTTGCCGTGCAACCTGTATCGGATTCATCGGACGAGGGATTAGGGTCAATGTCGCCGGAACCGGTATCGTTACGCGGTGTAAGTGTTACCTCGAACGGAAGTAACTTATCTAACGCGCACTCAGGCACGACAACGATCTCCAGCCCGTCTACTCAGGGAAGACAGTGCACAACGGTAAACTTTTCCGTGAAAGACTATTTGGAATTGAAACATCAGCTTGAGGTAGAACGACGACAAAAAATGATAATTGAGGAACAATTGAAGGCACTAGAACGACAAATCTACCCAACTAGGATACAGTATCAAGAATCATCGGAACTAATCGTGCCCGACATCATTAATGAGTCATCGCCAGCCACACATCCCCCGGAGGACGTTGCTGTTTCGATAATTCACAAACCAGCCAGCAGTGGGGCTACTACCGCGGTTTCTGGCAAGCTAGCCCGAGTTCCTGCCGAATTGGAAAGTGGTATCCAGGTGATTTCCTTAGATTCGAGCAGCTTGGGAAAGAATCAACATGTTGTAGTATGCTCTAGTGAGCTGATAGAAGAAGCACTTACCATGCAGACGGTACCAGCCGCATCTAAACCAGTGGTTATGCCAGTAAAGGAGGAGAAAATATACATCAAACGCTCACGATCTCGATCGCCAACGATAGGAGAGGCAACGGTGGTAACGCTGCCGCCGAAGAAAAACCGCTACCCTTCAATATTAGAGGCGGCTATTAAAGCTGAGCCGAAGGTGGAAGTTGAGCGAATCGATTCACCTTCTTCGATTGTGGTCAACGACGAACAGATGATGGTGTCAACGACTGGTGCGCACCTCGTCGGAACTAGCGCCAGTTTGTCTAATGTTCAGCAACCTCGACTCAATTGTAACTACCGTCATAACCTCGAAACCATAGTTGAAGCTATTCGACATCTCGAAGGTGACGCGTTTGATGCAGTTGTACCAACCCAACAGCAGCAGCAACAGCAACAACCGTCGTTACATCAACCAGTACAACAACCTCAACCTCAACCCACACAACCTCCAATAGCAACATCCCAATCGACTATACAACAGCGACCTATGCAGGAAGTTCCGCTGGCTTTGACTACAGTGAGTAAGCAACAAACTTCGGTAATGCAATCGAAAACTGAGCGTGATCATCGTCAAAGCCAGTTAGAACCGTACCTGAAGTTTCGAACAGCGCCCATCGTAAGTGCGGGTGCGGTGCACGCGTCCGCCAACACTGCTAACTCGACTGGTACTGCCTCCAATGTCGTAACGGTGACGCCACAGATCGGGTCAATCATTTCCGTATCGATCGCACCATCCGGAAGTAATGGGCTGAGTGCCGGATCCAGTAGTCATTCACCTGCCGCTGCAGCATCTTCGACGACAACGAGTACAATCGTGGCGAACAGTTCGGTCGTGTCAGCGAACATGCCGCAACAGCAGCCCCTACCGAATACGCTCACCACGGCAGCCCAGATCCTGCAACAGCAGCAGCAGTGCAGACCGGGTGTAATAGTAGTGAAGCAAAACTCATGATCCGTTACTACTGCGTCAGCGATCGTTAGTAACTGTAGCAATAACAGTGGTAGCCATAGCAGCTCAACCGTTGCCCCGTCCTCATCCAGCACCATCGCATTGTTTTCGACCACGGCTAGTTACATGGGAAGTAATAGTATCAAGAGCAAAGCTACCCCGCTGTTAGTTAGCGTAGGAAGCGGCAATGTTAGTAAGCTAAAGTATGCGAACAACAACGGCGGTAGTAGTAGCTTTGGTAGTGGCACTAAAACAACAGTATCAAGCTCCAACAGTATCAGCGGTGGTCATCCTAACGTTGTTATTACATACCAGAAATCAATGGATGGTGCTTGAACGATTCTCCTAGTGAAAAATGTCCCTGATTTATATGATTTGTTAATTATTTTATTAGATGTTATATGTTTTGGGATTGCATTATTTTTACAACCTACTATTTTGCTCGTCTTTAGCCACGTGCCGTAATCTTAACTCACGATCCCTGTGACGAGCCTCTACCTACTTACCCACCATATTGCGTAGGGTGTAGCGACAACAAATCTGTATTATCCATTATGTGTGGATTGGTTTGAAAACACAATGACACACTCGGTTTGCTTTATTACTTGGCATGGACAGCATCATTCTATACAACATTTTAGGGTAAGGTAATCCTCAAAGCGAGACCTAAGGCAAGAGCAATTTTTCTTGCTTATTTAATTTTAAGTATACACTGAACAATGCATACAGTAAGATTTGATTTAAGAATAAGTTAAGACGGTAAAGAAATGGTTAAGGAATTAACGCTATTAATAGAAACGTGTAAGGATATAGAGTTTTTTAGGCGATAATATCTTCGATGAATGATATCAAAAGTAATAAATATGTGAAATATGCAAATATGCGCAAATGTAGCAGCAGTGTGTGTGTGCAGTACATCAATTTACGGAGCATAGTAATGGACGATGATAGTTCGTGTTGTGCGTGTTAAGCTCAATGAAATCATGTTGTAGCGCAACTCACTGACTCATTGATAAGATGAACGAAGTAATGATTCAATTCCATGGGACAACATTAATGCGAATCGAAGCGTTGACTTAAAGGAGCAATGAAGAAGGAAAACGATTAAGTATGAAATAATAGGAAGTAGAATATGTCAGTCGTGTTTGCGAAACAGCTAAACCGTAGAAGTAAGGACATACTACAATTCTTTACATGTATTCTTTATTGTCCACATTCATATATAGGGTAATGGTAGTTTAGGGGTTTCATCTGCATTTGTTTACTTTTAAGGGCATCAGCATAACTATACCGGGAATGAAATATAACTGTCATTATTGATTAGTCTTCATAGCACTTAACTGGATTAACGGTTCCAACATAATTAAGGTGTATTATTGCATTGAGATGATATCGCGGATAGGATACCATTTGAGCAATGATGCAAACTCCTCTGGTTTATGACGATCCAATACTTGAATTGATGGTGATACTTCAAAATTTGAAAAAAAACAAAAATAGATGAATGAAGATGCGAGTGTGTAAAAAATCGAATTTTGAAGGTGTTCGTTCGATGTACATCTTAGTAATGTTCGAATAATACGTAATGAAGCGTAAGATTAGCAGGGGACAGTCACTATTTAAAATGGTAAAAATTGAAGAACGAAAGTGTTCAATGCACAGCAATGAATATGGATTGCAAGCAGTGGATGGGGCTTGAACAATTGAAGCTTCGCTAAATTCATCCGCTCACACTATGGAGCTGTTGTGCATTTTTATGAAGAATTTCAGATCGGACACATTGAGGTCGTTAGATATTCGACCATTGATTCTTCAATGTTTATGAAAATAGGGATGACATTGAATCGATGTGGCGAATGTTTACCAATGTGCGTTTTGTTTGAAATTGTTTTGAGAATTTACTTTACCTTTTGTTTGTACTCATTCACAGATCGTTGGTGCTTAGCTGAAAAAAACGTAGAATAGGGCTAGTTGACAAAACATTTAATAACAATTTGCCTTTTTTATTGTCAAATTGGGTTTGTGTATGTTGTTTTCTACTCCCGCTCCTAAAAGAAACTTTATGAACACGAGAACCTGCACCATCCCCCTATGAAACATTAATATTTATTCGAATGATGTATTGAAAAAAAATGCTAAAATGATGTTTAAAGGGCATATACAAACATATTGCCTCCTGCACATCTATACAAGCTTTATTACCGAACTTTTCCAACACATTACACGATAAGTATGGTGGAAAGCGTCCAAAAGAATATGTTGAATATAATTCGCACAATTTCACTTGGATTTTCCACCCTATGTTCGCAGTGTCAGGTAATAAGGCTCCAGCAGCAAATACAAATGAATTAATTTGGGCGTGTAAACTATGTGATCTTTTTTTTTGTTTTAAATTAGATTCACCTAATTTCTGTTTGAATGGTATCTAGTTTTACTGTTTAAACGTTTTAGTTATTAAATTCGTTTTGTTTGTTTAACAATTAAAACATCATAAATTGGAACTGAAACCCCCTAGCAGCAAAACTAAATTTGAAATAGATAAATTTTTTTAGGCAAATGAAAGAGTGAACAGAAACCTCTCAAAACGCATCAATCGTAAGGTGAAACAAGTAGTCTTTTAAATCAATTGCGCTAGCAAAATTTGCAGTCCATCTTTAATGATCCAAGAGCGGATGTGTAACGAGAAACAGAAACAACATCTAATTATACCTCCTGCATGGTGTCAGAAGCATGGAGGGGTGTGTGTTTTCCTTCTTTTTGTTCTTGTGTCAAGTCTTGTGAGCTTATTAATTATAGGAACAGATTATTTGGTTTTATCATTTGCTTATCACTACTGTTTGCTCCAATGCAAAATGCAACATAACACTAATAGTGTGTGTAAGTGTGGCAAAACTTAGCTAGTTTTATGTTTGTTTGTGTACTGCTTAGTATTAAGACTGATTATCAATAAACCAGACGAAACATTTAATACAGAAAAACAAACAAGGAATATCTGCACGTCATCCAAATTGAAGGGGAACTCTAAATAGGTAATCCAAATGGATATCAAACAGTGTTGATGTGCATTCGATTCAGCTAAGCGTAAACTCAAACAACAGACCGACATCACCATTCCGAGTTGATGGTGAATAGCGTACAGTGAATTGGTGGGGCTACACCCAGATAAGTCGCGTTAAGAAAGGCATTTTTTTCTATTTGCCGCGTTCCTCGCGTTAAATGTGCATTTTTAAAGTAAGCAAAACGGATTTATTTTATCCCAAAACACAATCTCCTCGCTGCCGGAACGAGAATAGTTTAAAATCGCACTTACACAGCACATTTTGCAATATTCGATGTATAATCTGGCGTAACGGCAAATTCAAGCGATTGACAAAGTTACACATACAACGCCACACACACACTAAAGCATGGAAATTTATTTCAACTACTTGTGCAAATGTCTCATTTTTTCCCTTTTGAATAATCTGTATAATAATAATAATAATAAACTCACAAGACGAGGTAACTGAAGCAAACAAGCAACAAACAGAATATGCAACTAAATTGTAGCTAGTAAGTGTATAATCTATACTATTAATATAAAAATTAAAAAAAAAAAGAAAAATTCACAATCCTTAGAAATGATACAGCGGAGAGGGAAATTGTGCAACCAACCAAGTGTACTGCTAAATGGGGCATGTGTGTAGTAGAATGGCGAGATTAAGGACGAACTAATCAACAGAAGTCGAAGAAAATGTTCAAGCAATCTAAACCATGTGCTCCATAGGGCCTACTGGGGGGTAGCTCAATTAATAGCTTTCCTCTGCCTATCATTCCAGTAAGGGTATGTTGAGCTAAAATATAGGGAATCGATCGGGCTAAATATGATTTAGAGAGATAGAGAAAAATTGACAGATAAAAAAAGAGAGAGAAAGAGAAAGAGAGTGCGAGAAAGAAACAAATGAAAAAGAGAGAAAAAGAGGGAGACGCAAAAAGAAACAAACACAAAAGTCAGACGAGGCAGTCAAACAGAGAGAGAGAGAGAGAGAGAAATGCGAAAAGCATTAGGTGGTAAAAGTAGTAAAAGAAAGAAAAGAAAAAAGGAAAAAAACTAGTAATGATTTGCTTTTGATAACAAACAATGGTAAAAAGAAAGATAGAGAGAGAAAGAGCGAGAGAGAGTTTGTAAGATCAGATGATGAAAAACAAAACTAAGGTAACATAAACTATTCAAACCTAACACCCAAACACACAAACACAAACAAACGTACACGTTAATAATTGCAAACTCGTAACATAGTATGGAAAACAAATAACGGAAGTGTGGAAAATTAAAACTGCCCATGAAATGCCTGAATTCTAATCCTCCAGAACCAGTTTTATCGATGGAAAGATGAAATAGTTACAGCGCAAAGATAAGATATGCATGCTTTGACACGTTTGAATGTCGGCATTGAATTTAAACCACACACAGTCGAAGAAGAAGAACGCACTGTGCAGCTCTCGGGAAGATCTCGGCGCTAACGGTAGTAGAAGATAGTACGAGCATCCGTTGGGAGAATATAACGACGCATGCATCAAAATGCAGGACAACATTTGCCACAGCCATGAAATAGAGAAGAAAGAAGAACAAAAAGAAATACTCAAAGCAACAAAAAAAAGGAACGAAGGCATGTAGGCACGGCGCATCGAACACAGGGGTTAACAATTAAGCAAAAATTTGTCAAACTGAAATGAATTTCCTATGTTACCAAGTTTTTTTTGTCTAAATTCGCAACATAAACCAAACTTGTTTTTGCTCATCTTTCGCATTGTATTGTAAATGGCACGTGCGTAAGATTTGTTTGCGCATAACCGGCCATATGTTCTGTTCAATCAAGGAAATGCGTAATGGTTCGATGTTTTTGTACATTCTAGTTTCCCACTGCTTGTGTCTGTATGGGAGCAGTAACGAAAAAGGATGCCTTTTTTTTTGATAATTTCAAACCAGATCCAAATTCATCTAACTACTCGACTTATGCCGTGCTCTAAATCAAGAAAATTAAGATAAAAAAGCAATTTATATAAGTATACACTACTGTATCTCCAATACAGTAAAACAAACACATGCTTTGTGTATATAGAGTATGAGAAAGTTTATACGTAAATATGTTTACATATTTATCTATATGCTTATGTATATGCACACACACACAAAATAGGTTCTAAAACATTGTGTTGTTTTAGGCCACTCATCATCATAATACGTCAAACCCATTCTCTTGCTGATGCCATTTCGATCGGGCGTGAACAAGCATGGGAGGTAATTTCTGTGAAATTATTACGTTCTTTACTAGATATCGTTTGTTGTGTGTGTGAGTTTGTGTAAACCTAAAAATTAAAAAAAATTACATCAAAAAAATGGATTCCAGAAATTTGATTAAATTTTAAATGATGAGTCCGTAGAAAACAGAAAATTGTTTGTTTTCCTAAAAATTAACCTGTTTGTTTGGTTGAAATAAAAGGCAAAGAAAAAAGGTTTTGCTCTAAATGCTGCATGCAAAACCGTAATAGCAATATTTTTGTCGATGGAAGTATTTTCTTTTCTTTGTTTTTTTTTTGAAAGAGCATACAGTTTGGCTTATTATAAAAATATCCATTTTGGCTTACCTTAAATAAAAGACTGGAAAGATAAATTTTAGTTTGACATACATGTACAACCATCAGAGTGAATCGGTGTATAGGAACAAGAACCATGCAACATGCCACAACACAACAGACAGACACCACAACCTCAGTATAATTTCGATTGAACTTTGGCACCGATAGTGTACTAAGAGTGAGTCATACTGTGTACAGTTCGAGCAGAAGTGTTGGTGGATTTGTTTGATTGCAAAAAGAAAAAGCTACTACGCGTATACTACCGATGTACTATTCATTGCGCGAAATGTTTGTAACAGCAGCTAACACGCACAGCTCTTCTAATTCATCAAACGTGAACGGCGGAAAGTGACTATGTTTACGCAGAGAAGGAAGTAAGGTGCAACAGTAGGCCTAGCAGCTTCTACATTCAAACGTTGCTAGGGACATACTATGGTGTGATACAAGTGAATCTGCTTATCTGGGTTGTGGAGTAAAAAACAAAAAAAAATCAAGAAACAAACAAGAAATGAATAAATCAGTCTAATCGTTTACTACTTCTAGCTGTTTGAACAACTCTTCCGTATAATATATTCTTGCGAACTGTTTAAGCCAAAAATTATAAGAAGAAGAAAAAAAGATTACAAATAATTAAAATCAATGCAAAAACACGCTAAAAGACGTAAAGGGACTATAACCTGTTTCTGAAAACAGTGACAGCACGATAAGGGATAGGGCAAAGGAAGCAAAGGCTAGAGTGTAGAGGAAGCAAATAGAATTAGAACGACGGTATAAGTTCGTTATTGTTTTGCACCACGAGAGCAATTGTTATGGCGGGCTATTATTTTTATATTATTTGTGTTACATTAATATGTTTCGGTTCAATTCTTTGAGCGGCCCGTCATAATACTAATCCTTTGTTTGAAAGTTGCAACAAAGAAAAGCAAACAAAACACGCCCACACACCACCATGTTTGAGGTAAGGTCTTCATTTAATTGGTAATGCATCTAGACATTTAGTATTTTTGTATATTTGTAAAGAAAACGAAAAAATTGTTCCTTTTTTTAAATCTACGTACAGAGATTTAAAATTTATGTAAGCATAACGAAGCGAAATATTGACAGGCAAAAGCATTAGCAAAACGCAATCGGGAGATGCTACACAATCGAAATGAGAAAAGAAGAAAAAAAAAGAAGATGAACGCCACGTGACATATATCAAGCAAAATTAACCATTTCAACCTACGTAATATAACAGGATCGAACACATAAACACACCCAACAAGGCAATGGAAGTAAATGACACCTCATTCGATCTATTATTTATATATGCTTTTATTAGAGAGAATGGGGGTTGAGTACGAATGGACGCAAAACACAACATGAAAATCCAAGTAATATAGTAAGGCAAACGCGTTTGCTCTCCCACACTTTTAATTCAGTTTTAATGTATCGAATGGCGAAACGGATGAGTTGCTGCGAGTTTCCGTTGAAGGAACTTTCCTTTAGTACGTTAGAGGGATAAGCTTTTACTAAACTTTTTTTTTTTAATTTACGGTAGTAACATTATTTTGGAATGTTTCTTCACACTTCTTTGATGATAAAGAGAAATATATAAGCTTAAGAGTATGTTTAAAATGTACAGCGTTGTGTTTTTATCGCTTTTTCCGAAACGACGCGTTACTTTTCGTTTGCACTATGGAAGTGGGTTAATCGTCATTTGAAATTAGTCAAATTACTTATGTAATTATACCATAGCAGCTAAATGATGGCGAAATCAACAAAATCTTTCATCAAAAATCGTCTCTATGAAGTTCTGTTCTACCCAAAGTTGTAAATGTATTCAGACGCCAAATGAAGCACTATACACATATGCATTTAGTTATTTAAGCTATTCAACTACAATATTTACAATAGTATTACGGTAGATTCCAATTACTTGTTAAGATTTTTATGTTTATTTGTATAGAGACTTTGAGCCTACTGGCTTCGTTCGGCTCTGATTTGATAAGCAAAATGCCAATTCCAACGGTTTCCGTTTGAAGCATTTCAAAAACGAACAGTAGAGACTTTTTAGATCAGGAATAAAATACGAAAGTGTGCTAAAATTTGACCAGTTGCTACTGACAAATTTCCACAGTGCGGATGGTATACGCACACAGTTGATGTGTTATACCTTTCAATAGATGAAAAGGATGTTCCTTAAAAATAAGGATATTAAATGTGGTTTTTTTAAAAGCAATTTAATCCTTTAATCGGCTTAAGCAAATGCAAATTGAAGTGAATGAAATGATTGTTATGTCTGTTTGTGTACATTGTTATGTCACCCGACTGTCATTCATCGTGTCCAGTGGAATACCTATAGTGAGTTAGAAAAGCATTTTTATGTTGTTTACAATAACGCTCGCAGCCGCTAGTTCTTGTGCTCGTGCTGTGCTTGTGCTTAACAAACGCTTTATTTTCATGGTGAATTGGCCAAGGCAGTATTTGTGAAACTTTTAATAAAATTTCTCACCATGGGAACCAAAAGAAAGAATATGGAAGATGAAATGTCCAGGTAAACTCACGAAATATGCAAGCGAATGCAGGTTCATAATTTACGCTTTCCACGATCATTTCAGATTTGAAGCAGAGATATCCAGTGCTACGGTGTCGTACAGTGCGCCGCCAACAGGTCCAGCTGCTGCTGGCAATCCGTTCATACCATCACAGGTACGGACGGTCATCGGATCCCAAACGTACAGCCAAGTACAGCAGAAATTGGCGCAAGTTCCGCCTAGGTTACCACCGCCGCCAATGCCTCCCTTTATGCCTACGTACAGTGCTCAACCGCAACCATTGTTGCCACCCAAATCTTACTCTACGGAACCGACGCCGGTGATTGTTAGCAGTGCGCCGAAGTTGTACACTGCACGACCGACTGTTGGGATTGCTTCGAAATCAGAATCATCTTCTGGACCTTCAACTAGCTCAGCACCGGCTGTCCAGTCGGTAAAATCAATAGAATAGTCGTAGTGTGATAAAACACGGACAATGTTAATAGCCATGTATTTCAAAACAATTTCAGTACGATATCGCAAATATTCAATACGAAATGACCACCAAGATGAAGAAACCCAAAACGGAAAAGTCCGGTCCAAATCCAATAGCTGAGGAAGCTATCAAAGCAGCCCGCGCTTCATCAGCGCTGCAGTCCTTCGGCAACAGTGAACGACGTGGGAAAAAGGATAAAAAAGTGAGTGCGCTTTCAATTTAAATCACAAAATAACATCGGCTTTCCGAGGGAGCGTGAACAGGATTTGATGTGCACTATTGTTGCATAGTGGGGTGTATCGCAGTCGGTTGATATACAACAAAAAGATTAATATGATTTTTTTTACCGTATTATATATTATATGGCATCCCTTCTAAGAACTGCCGAACGATTTAAAGAAAATTGAATTGGAATAACTGGAACCGGTATTAAACCGGTTCTTCTTGGCCGTATCATTCTATGCGATCATGCCGGCATATCCAAGCCTAAACAAGACTGGTTAGTACAACACAATCGACCTGGTCAAAGTCTTTGCTACACGGGACGGACCGGATGGAAATCAAACCCCTCTGGTTTTGTAGCAACAACTGCATCCATTCAATGGACAAATTAATGCTCCTCATCCATTCAATTACTGGGAAAGTTAGAGCGGAAGAAATAACATCAAACAATCTCTTTCTGCGCTTCCGTGAGGAGGTTGCAGTAATTTCTTTCCCTTCTTGTCATTTTTATTATTGTTGTTATAAAAATCTTCTGTCTTTTATCAATCCATCTCTAAAACACATCGTAGTAAAGGGAAACGGGTGTTAGCTTTTTTGCATTTTAGCTACTTAGATTGTTACATTTATATGCTAAATGTACATTTTACGTTGAAAAATCGATCGATAATGGTTCATGGATGGATCATGTGGGAAGAGAATCGATAGCTGGATCACAGTGGATTCTGTATCGGTTTCTTGGCCGGGACAGATTTGTGATAAGTTTCATGACTGACACAGCTCCAGGTACATGTTTTACATCGGGGTAAGGACAAAACTACACGAAGCGCGTTTCCGCAAACGGCGTCGCTGTTTGAGGACGAGATGGGTGCGAGATCTGTTCCAGGAATGGGTTGGATACGGTATCAGTTCCAGGAACGGAGTGGGTTCAAGATAAGCTTCAATAGCGGATGGGTTCAGAATCTTATCAGTCCCAGGGCAGATATGGGTTCGGGATCACTTCCAGGAATGACATGGGGTCCTGGGCCAATATGGGTATGAGATCAATTGCAGGATCGATTTCAGTTCAGACGCAATTCTAGGGACGGTATGTGTTGAAGTATCAATGAGTAGCCACAACGCACTTGAGGCAATTTATTTTCAATCCTTGTACAGTCAAGTCAAACGGTATCCATTAGAGAAGTAGCATTGTTCTTATGGGACGAAGAGTAGTGGTTACGCACTTGAAGCTGCTCATCGTTTTGGACAAAATATACAGTGGTGCTCACCAAATGGATCGTACATTTTCACAGTTTTTTGCAAACATACTTAGCAGTTCTCAATCTAGACTTAAAATACTTACGGTAAGCTAAAACAAAGTTTGCAAAACTATCTTAATTCGAAATGAAACAATTGATATTGCACCTATGAGTATATGGACGAATGTACGACCTTTAACGTCATTACCTAGTTTCATTACCAAAAAGGGTCGTAGGCCTCCCCTGGCTACCATCAAGAAATGAAAAATGTATGGTATTGGCCAACAAGTTTTCTGTGATAGTTAGAAGAATAAGAGTTCACTAAACTAATGGTAATTGTCGTAAGTCGTACTCTCGGACCATATTTTAATGCTCGACCAATTTTTAGTCAACTCACAAAATTTACAGTGAAATAAATCATATTTTAAGATCCTATCCTATTATAATCTAAAATTATAAACATTTTATGGTTAGTCTTCGTTTTGCACAACAACCGTTGTCGGTCAAATCCTGCCTGTGCCACTACTGGGCTTAGCTTTCAGTGACTTGCTGATTACACATAGTAGGATAGTTAGTCCTACGGTCCATTCGGGGCTTGAACCCATGATAGTATTACGAATAGAGTGAATCATTAAAGCAATTAATAAAGGCAATGACAACATGCTAGCTGTTTTTAGGTACAATTGTTGCGTTATTGGATGAAAACTTGAAGTGAAGAGAGTGAGCTTTGCTGAGAGAGCTGTAGCTTTATGTTATTAATAGTATGATGGATCCATAGATTCCATAAATAATAATCATAATAATAATAATGATAATAATAATAATAAAGCCAAATGCATGGCTTCCGACAGCTAGTATAAAAATTAAACTTATTCGACAATTAAATTCATCCATTATAATTTGAATTATTTTCCATCAAACAGCAATTGGTTCGAGTTGCCGGCGGCCAAACTTGGGAGGACATGTCGCTAGCAGACTGGCCGGAGGATGATTTCCGTATCTTCTGCGGCGATCTCGGGAATGACGTGAACGACGAATTGTTGACGCGCACCTTTAACAAGTATCCATCATTTCAACGTGCCAAAGTGATACGCGATAAACGTACGAGCAAGAGCAAAGGCTACGGATTTGTTAGCTTCAAGGATCCGCAGGATTTCATACGAGCTATGAAGGAAATGGACGGTAAGTAGAGAATATTGCGTGGCAGATAACGCATCCTAATGTTTATTGTAAATCCCAATTGTGAGTTTTCATAATCTTTTTTTTAATTAGAATTTCTCTGATAATTACATTACTATATGCGTTGCGCTATACATTGAGTTACATCATGCATTTTTATATTATTGTTGAGAATAATTTTACAGTACAATTTGTAACACTTAGAATGAAACATGTGCTGGAAAGTAGTGCTGCAAGGATAATTTAAAAAAAACACTCCTCTTGTGAATAATTCGCATTCGCTAGTTGAGCGGAGGTTTTACTACTCGGCGGGTTTGTTTGGGTTTGTGTCAAAGTGTCCAAGGCTGGTGCGTTTATCCCATCGGTCCCCAACCATACGATACGAACAACTGCGGTACGGTGTATTGGCGACGCGCAGTATTCACCTTCGATGTACGAACTGATGAAGCACTGTCGACATAGTCTGTATCAGTCCGCAGTTGCTGCGCGTGTACAGCGATGGGTTCGCGATCTAACGGGTACCGGGCGCCAAAGGGAAGTGTCTTCGGCACCAATGGATAGCCGGCACCCTTGGTTGTTGCATCTTCTTGATAGTCAACTAACGAATGCTCGTCTTGCTGTTGTTGTATCCTTAAGAGCTGCTGTTGCTTCAGTTGTTGTTCTTCGTGCTGCTGTTTCTGCAACTGAAGCAATTGCTGTTGCCGTTGCTGCTGTTGCAGCTGCTCCTGCTGCTGCTGATGTTGCTGCTGCTGGTGTAGTTGGTTTTGTGCATAGGCTTTTTGTGCCTTGGTGTAATGGTTAAGGTAAAACATTGAAAATGGCATACCGGAGGCACCCCAGCCACGAGACATAAAGAGATCCTTTTTGATTGCTAATGGCGTCGACGAAGCTACTGTTGGTGCAGCAACGGGGACACCCATAGACTTTGATCCCGCTACAGTCGGTCGATCCGTTCTTATGGTATTCACTGTTTGCCCATCGGAGTCACTGGTGCATGGCATTGAGATGACTCGTTGCGGTACGCTGATTATCACCATCGCCACCAAGCCAAACCAGATACGCGTTAAATAACGACCCTGCAGGTTAGAGGGAAAAATAAAAAAGTGAGTAAGTAGAGGAGGGGAGTCATCGAGAAGAAATAAGGTGAAAATTTGACATGTTTGATGTAATACGAAACGAAGGTCGCGTTCGATGTTTTGCGAAAGATGTACGTAGGGGTTAGAATTTCATGCTTTAAAATCTGCTTGATGCGTGGGGTTTTATTTCACCAGCGCACAAACAAGTGTTGTTTATGGGGGTTTTGCTTTGACAAATTCTCCGGTCTTATTGTTTTTTTCTTCTCTCCAACGATGCTATGGGCAATGATCGCTTTAGCATTGCGCAAGCTTCTGAGATGTATTTACAAGCGGACACATTGTCATAGCATGTTTGTTCGGTTTTTGAGCGGTAATCTGGGTCTGGTGGGCCTTCGTTAAGACGCGCGATTAACAACATAACCGCCATGAGTTCAAGACTCGTAGCGACCACATACTTCATGTGCAGTACTGACTCTATCTTTTAATATAAACGTGTTATACAAAAACATATTTTCTTCATTATACAAACAAGCATTTAGCATATGCAGTTTGGTGACGCTTGCCAAGATGCAGAGAATGTTTCTATATATTTAAACAAATTTTTGTCAGCCATAAAGATTCATGATTTAATAGCAGCAAACCGTTTCCTGATCAGTGTGTTTGTGTGAGCTGTGAATATAAACATTTGTTTACTCTTTTTCTTGGTGGGAATATACCGTTTCGTGGGAATAATATATACTGTGCAGGAAAGAGCACGGTTTGAGATTCCCAGCAACTACTTGTACGACCCTGGCCAGATGATGGACTTTTCTAAAAGTTCACAATCGCAATCAGTTGTAAATATGATCGTAAATAACCACCTACCACTGTTTGTGGGTCTCCGGAGGCTAACGTTTAACTTAATCGGCTACATTGCGGGCGATAGGGGGCATCAGATTCATCCATCCGTTGGTTGGCGGCACGTAGTAAAAACGGCGTTGTCTCCTATCACAGTTCCCTTGCATGCATGATGCTCACGGTCAGTTGTTTGTTTCGGAATTTCTTGTTTGGTTTCATTTTCGTCTATTTTAGGCGCTAGGCGCGATCTGTTTACCTTCAAGGGTGGGAATATTTATACCAACTGTGTGAGAGTGTGTGAGCGAAACGATAATTACCGGCAAGTCCCGATTGACCGATGTGCACTGATTAGAATAGGCAGTAATTAATTTCTCGGGGAGCGTTCAGTGTGTTCAGTGTGACTGCAAACGATAACGTACCGACTGTTTCTAGAGCCAGTAGTGTGAGAGCCTTCTTTTTTTTTGCTAGCTGCACTGGAAAAATGCAATGAAAGTGCAAGAACATACAAATAAACAAACAAACAAACAGATTGGCGATCACTTGCTTGTGGGTGGATGTTATCGCACGATCTATTGGTTTGTTGATCGAGCGACCGAAGTTCAGTTCCGGAGCAAAAGGGTATAGTAACATTTCTACGCCTCATGCCATGCGGTGTACCAATGACTGAGCATGTTAGTATATTTTCTACACGCACTTGATGTTGCAAAAAGGCTGCTTATTAATATTATTATTATTATTATCATTACAGCAATGAAAAGAATGCTCTCATTGACTCAATCAAGTGATTTATTTTTCGTTCGAGTGAAAACCAATAAATCATATTACATTACTAATGATTGTGCTTTGAATAGTAAAGCTTCGTTTTACGGCGTAATTTAACCATGACTGACCGAGACTGGATCTTGGCGAGGAATCTAATCATTTGGCATGTGTATTATTTACTAGTGCCTGCAGCTTGCACACTACGAAGTGCCTGAGTGTCACATTTGGTCTCATGATTGCAGCTAGTGTTTGTAAGCTTTGGCTGATGTAAATGTATATAATAGTGCGCCGCATGTGCGCCGCTCTCAAAAAGAGGCTGCCCTAGGGTCACAGTAATATGAATCATAGTAACGAGAAGAGGAAAAAAACCCTTATACCGAAAATCTTATGTACTAGTATTGTATAACAATACGGGAAAGCAAAAATCGTCCAAGGTGCAAGCTCAAAAAGAGAGTTATTGGTTTCCTAACTGAACCTTGTTTGACGACATTTGTTCACCTCGTGATACTGAGAGCAGCCATGAAGGCGTCTAGTGGAACGTGCCGCCCCGATCGTGAGATGAATTATCTCAACCCAAAACTTTGACATTCAATAGCTATTATATGGTTTTATTCTCGGGTGTGTTCTTCTTGCCAACCTGGTCGAAGTTTGTTATCGTCCCTTGTGAGTTCGAACGATACAGGAATGATAATGTTGAGATGAGATGAGATTTTTATATCTTTCATTTTGTGTGATGTTTATGCGGGCTCTGGCTATTTGATTAGTTAGTACCTGCCTATAGCTCTCGCATGTCGCCATTTTTTGTTTTTTTAATTCATTATGCTGTTGATCAAGTTGGTGCTCTAATTAGCTACAAAGGTATGCAATTGAATTAAAAGGGCATTTACATGGAGCAGAGCTTGGTGATCTAATTTTTGGAATTAATGTTAATATTAACGATGCTCAAGTACGCGACGGTACGGTTTGGTGGTGTTCTATCCGCAATTTGAGAAATGCTGACGACATTAGCATGTACATAAATTATTATTAAATTTAAAATATTAACATAAACGACTTAAGCAATACTTTCGTTGTATAGAAAAATAAGAACTATTTTACGGGTATTTGTACTTATAACTGTTTGTAAACACAATGTAATATAACTGCCATAGTTTTTTTTATTTAATATGACCACGGGGGCGGTCCCTTGGTACAGTCGAACGACTCAATAATATGGCCGTCATGGGTTCAAGCCTAGAATGGACCGTCCCCCGGACTACTGACTATTCGGGATACATGGAATTGCTGAATAAGTAGGAGAAGAAATAATTTAAGATTGACAAAACACCGAACGAAAATAACGGAAAATGCTGCATTTTGAATCAATCGAGCCAAAGTTACTGTTGGTTACTAGGCGTCTCCATTGATTCCGATCGGTAAATCATGTTCTGCGTTGGGTGAAATAATCTTGCGTACTCCGACCCGGGGTTTCCAGACCACAAATCGAGGACACTATGTTGACGAGCGCAGCTCAGACAACCGACCTCATCTTTCCGCACTATCTTGTTTGTGAGGCAGCAGCTCAGCTCAAAGATTTGTTTGTCTGTGTTAATCCGGTACACATGTGGCGTGAGAACGGTTTGAAACTAGAAAACAAATCCACCTTCACATTCGACGTTTCTCAGACGGGGGAGGATGTAAAGCCCGTAACAGGATTTAATGATGTTGTTACGGCTGTAGAGCGTTTGCCGACATAAAGGTGACCGTGTATCTCGGGAATGGTGCTTGCGCATTGATAGAGAAGTGCTTATTGATACGTGTTACCAGGAGCTCTTATGTGTGTGTGTTCAAGAGGTCAAACAAGATGCAGGCGTACGGCGGATGACTATTGAGATGGTATTCTAATCAAGCAGTCGGTAAATAGGAAACGAAAGGCAGACAATACGTTATTAACGCCTAACCCGGCAATGGTAATAGCGGTAAGGCTGGAAGGGTGTCGAATTCGATCGCTGTTTTAGCGCAGAACTATGTACATCATGTCTTTATGAGGTGTATGTAAATTAGAAGATGGAAATTATTGGGAATGGCAATAGTTAGCGGTTGTGTTATCGTATTCTATTCTTACCTTGTCCATTTTGAGCCGTATACTGAGCAGGATGTTGTATGAACTTTCCAAAAACACAGATGATCAGCTTGTTACCTAAACGGTTGTCTCCGAGGTCGTTCAGGATATTGCAGTTCTAATTTTAGCACGTGAAGTCTACAAGAACTTGCTTTATAGGTTTCCGAACAGAACCAGGTTCTCAACAGCAGTACCGCAGGTGGGCTTCAACATAAAGGACAGTCCTTTACGCACTTGCTTTCCAAGCATAATTCACACACGTCCAAGCACTCCCAATTCAATCCAGCTGAATAAGTGTTGGAAACAGCATGATGCTAAGTTATAAGCTAATTAGATTGCACTATTTTGCTACGCAAGTTTCACTGTTCACTGTACCGCATCGCCGACAACAACACACGGGGGCCACCACGTAGAACCAATGCAATTCCGAGCCATCGGAGCAAATTTAAAACCCGAATCGCTTGTCGTGGAGATGTCTCGGACAGCTGCCAATATTAGTCGAACCGATCTTGAAATGGAAACGGTTGTTGTTTTTAGTTAAAACTTTGTCGATAGCTAGCTGAGAGCAATTAAACTCCGAAACGGAAACAAACAATCCCACACCAACTGAAACGGTTGCGAATCGTTTGAAATTCTGCGGCAGAATGTTAGCACCCGGCTGCTGGAGTGTGGCTTTTATCAACATCCTCTCATTCTGCACCGGTGCGAATGCGAACGAACAGTGAGCAATCGGTAGTGATGAAACGAGAGAGAGCGAAACAGAGAGCAACAGATGCTTTCGTTGTTATCACAGACAACAAGCAGCAGTGGGTCTTCGTCGGGTGGGCGCACACAGCAGTAGAATGTTTAGTAGCTCCTTGACTGTTGCCTACAATGAGTGGCTCTACTCACTCGCCAAGCAGTGAGTGGTTCCAGTGAGTGATGCAACGGTTATCAGGAAAGCACGCTCGCACGTCTGGTACAGGACGACTGGGGAGAGCAAAAAAAAAAATAATAATCCGCTCCTCAGAAGTGATTGGAAGGTAATAAAGCGTGACAAAATAGCAACAATTTGTCGTGCTGGTGGCGGCAGGATGCACATGGCTCTCCGTTTGGACTTTGGCATGAATGCGCGCCAAAATGTTTTTACTTGCTGTGATGTGCTGATCACTGATCAAGTGATCAAGTGTACAGACGGCTTCAGAAAAAAAGGGTGAATGGCATTTTGCAGTGGAAAGGGAAACACAGATCTGAACATGTTGTAGCATCATCGTAATGCTAAAAGACAAGAAAAATAAATCTATCACTGAATTCACACTATTAGTTCCATATTGTTTGGCAAAATTTCGCCTGCGAATGTAATTGCTGTACTGCTACAGAATCATGCACTGTTGTGTATGGTGTTACGGGGAAAAGGGGAAAACTTCTCCTGCAAATGAATTTTCATCTCGCACGTACTGTCGTGAAACCAGCATTTGCTTATATAAATGCCTAGAAATGATTTGTTGTTCAAGCTTGGTCACTGTTTGCATGCTTACCACTCTTGGCTGACATTTGATCTACATCCGCCTACATCAGGGCATCATCACTACGGCCCACCATGGTGTTAAACCGTGCCCATGGTTAATCAATTCAAAAACAAGACCTTTGGCAGGAGCCTACAGTAATCTACATATTTGTGCAATAAGCTATCAATATGGCCACCGGACGAGAAAACCCGATCGAGAACAATAAAACAGTTAAAAATGTGAAGAAGAAAAGTACGGGGTGCATTAACGCTACAAATGCAAACAACATTGATCACGCATCCTTCCTAAGGTATTGCGTGTGTGAACCTTGTTCGGGCCAGAATAAGAGCTGCTCCTGCAGTATACTGTATTAAATGGAACATATTTTCCTAGCAATCCCTTGGTTTAGTCGTCATCTTGCACGATTTTAACAAGCCAATCATGGGTTCGAGTCTCTTATGGGGCCGTTCCCCGCAGCAAGAACTGACTTAAATCTGCCGGCTGCGTGGTATCTTATTAAATCTCAATAGCATGACCACGTCAGATATGAACTGGTTCTGCAGTTAGTTCATTAAAAACCAAGAAGGTCTGCTTGCTACCACCATAATTTCTTTCATAAGAAAAAGAGAATATTTTTTTGTTTTTTTTTCTTTCGTTGTTTTATATGTTTATGCATATTACATTCAATGTTCAATGATTGTGTAAATCTAGGTAACGCGCTCATAAGGAATATATTTTTCAATGAGATTTTCGTAAAATGTTTGAAATTTTGATATAACCTTTTGTTATTATTACATTAACCCCTATAATTAATAACTCGATCGATTTACAACCAAATAAACCTTAGCTGCCAAGCTGGCGTTTGGGGTAGTGTTGTCCGGTGTGGCCTTGTGTTATGGAATAGTATGTTATATAACAACCGTCATGGAATGAATGTCATTTTGGCGGTATCCCAAAGCAAACAACCAACCAAATTGATAGATATTGGTTATTTTCAAATTTAAATCGCTTTTACAATTAATTTTAACAATAATTTCACACAAGTCACAACATTCATTACCAGCCATTTTTGACAGAATGCATCATATTTCAGTTTATCTTGTAGTAATTATGAGTAGTAATTAAAATAAAGTTAAATTTGTATTATCTTTTTTGTGGCGCCTTCGATCTGCCTTATGAAATTGCCTATAATTTACATATTTTGCTTTCGGTTTGCCTCTTTTGCTACGCTTAAAAGAATTCTAGTACTTAAGCGGTTATCATGATGATCATGAATAAACATAGCAAAGGAATTTCTAATGTAAGCTGAGCTATAGACTTTATAACACAAATTTCGGCACACCTGCAGTGCCTTCCGTTTGTCTGGCATTATTGGCCAACCTGTACCAGAAATGATTTCATTTTGACTATGCCGATAGTATTCAAATATGTGTGTGCGCTGTATGGCTTGATGCATAATGCTTTTGTCTGGAAGAATCGAATAGAAAGCCTTGACAGCTAGGAAGTATTCCCATCCCCCAAGCACATACCGCGGGTGCAAGGGCGTTAATGCGTCACTGGTCCAGTTCGCAGTCGGTGTCTCGCGAGCGAAATTAATTCTTCCCTTCCGATCATCCATCATTGAAGATGGATTAATGCGGCGTGTCTCCTTCGCGTTCCTTGTACAGAATACGAAGCCAAGTGGTTTGCTGAAACACCACTTACCAAAGTCATTGGAAACAAAAAGTGGAAATCGTAAATAAATAAGATACAGAACCAACGCACACACAGGCGGTCCAGTCGGCCCGGTTGTTGAAAAACATCGGGTCAGTCGGTGCTGTGATCGGCATTCAAATCGGAAAATTAGAATTGCTACCGACTATGGCCATGTGTACGAGACGGACGAGTGATCACTGGTACTGTAAAAAACAGACAAAAAACCGGAGCGGTCCGTAGCTATGGGCGACCTTATTTACCTGCGAAAAGTCGAATATTTTGCATCAATTGCACCGAAGCTCGAACGAATGCATGAAAGCACAGTTCCGTGTACCAGGGTGCCGCCATATGTCGGCCAGGGAAACGAAGCGTTATGGCCACATAATTGCGGATTCATAATTGCCATTGTGAGGAACCATTCTTGCCCAGAGTAGTGTAACGAGTGACTGAAGTGGGTGCGTTGTCAGTTTCCATGGAAACAGAGCATTGAGCCGAGCAGGGATAGCAGCAGTGCGTAGCAGCCTAAACGCCCAAATTGGCGGTAACGTTTGCTTTAAGCTACTGAAATGATAAACGGTGATATCAACATCATCATATCGATTGGCGCCGTCCTTGTACGCGTGAGCCAATTGAATGCCCCAGGGCGCTAGACTTACCGTTTAATTCTTCGGCTGGTATTGATTGGGAAGGTTAATTTTTGCGCCATAGCCGTGTGTTTCACGATGCGTAAAATATAGAGTGTGCTTGTGAAGGTGGAAATGGGGCGCGCGTGGGCTTCGTGCACGGGAAGCAATGTAACGATTGTATGATTGATATTTGATAGGCGACGGGAAAGCCTCGGACGAAAGACTGTAAGTACGAACGTAAATCAATAAAGGCAGAGGATGGCTCGGTGGGGTATGAAAATTGACATTGAATAGGCAACATGTGATTACCTACTGACATTAAGTACTCGTTTCATGCAGCAGCTTTAGCTTTGCTGATCGGCAAAGGTTACAGGCAAAAACCTTTGTACAACGTTGGTAGCAAAATGAGGCAAAACGGAAAACTTTCTTTTAATACTTACGACTTTGCACTACTACTGCTAATACTACTACTACTATTAGTAGTCAGCTTACACAGTCGTGGGAAATGTGTCCGAGATACGAAAATGTCACGCTAAAAGTCTGCTGGCACACAGATTAGCTTAAAGGTGCTCCTGAAAGATGTTGGTGTGAATTGTGTAGCTATATTTTTCACTTCGATGTTAAAAACTTCTTGTTCAATTGTTTGCGGGCAGTCTTTTGCTGTAGTGGAAGAATACTGATGGGAAACTACACACTGTAGGGTAGAAAGTTTTGCGGACAAAGTGCAACGCCTAGCCGGCACAGAATGGTATAACCTGCTTTTGACTCCATTAGTGACATTTATGACGGTTGATTGCTGCTGCATTGGGAAGCCACAGGTGTTCCTCGAACTTGACCCACACACCTTAGATGAACGCAATAGAAACACGTGCATGTGGTACGTACAAGTGTAGGGGAGTGGGTTTGTTATTGTTATTTTAAGGTCGTGTTGTACGAAATCGGATATTCTGTTTTCCGTGGAGTTTGAGAACATAGTTCAGACTGTTTGAATTTTGAACCATTTCAGTGTTTTGTGACTGTTTCCTAAATTGGAGAGAAAGATAACCATGTTTTGCCAGTGCAAGATACACTAACAAATACGGTCGCTGTTATCAATTGTTCGTTTGAATAGACGTGAATTCTCTTTCCTTTTTCGTTTCCTCCGTAGGACGCTACGTGGGTAGTAGACCAATCAAGCTACGCAAAAGCACGTGGAAAAATCGCAGCATCGATGTGGTACGTAAGAAGGAGAAGGAAAAACAAGCGCTGCTCAGCCTCTTCAATCAGAGTTAGTACGACGTGGAAGCATCGCCAAGGAGGAGCCATGTGCATGTCAATTTCGGCACACCACATTCTGTTAAGCTGATCTTTCTTCATTTGGAACCGTGGAAATATAGTTTGCAATTGTAAAAAAGTGTTTATGAGAAATATTAAAAGACAGACACCATACTTGCGTGTAGATTTAGATAATTTATGGTACGCTAGCTTCGAAAAATAATATCACTCAGCAATAAGATCAATCTATATCATACCAAACATTCACTGTAGAAATATCGTTCAGCTTGAACAAGTTATTTTTAACTATTTGTTTTTCTTTCGAGCGAACAAGAGGTGAGTACTGCGCATTTTAAATCGTATTTTTTGTAATTTTATTAAACAAATGTAATTTTTCTCGAACCAGAAGACGATTTTAGCATTTCTTTTCACATTTCTTGGAATTAGAACATAAGCAATAATAATCGTTTCGTTAATAAAGCCCTCAATTAGTGAATGTAATTGTTTTATACAAAAAATAAAGTTACGACATGTTTCAATCATGGTTTTAATAGAGCCTCTGTGGTCGAAACCCTAGAAAGACCAACAATATTCGTACTACTAAGCGAGAAATATAATGAAAGGTTATTTTTTTCGTGCTTACCTTTTTTATGTAAGTTATTTGAAATATTTTATGTAAGTGTTTTCATTTAAAAAGTACAGATAAAACATTCAATTTATTTAAAAGTATGTCTAAATCTATCTTGTGGTGACAATGCGGTCTTGTCTTGTGTCATGCCTAGATGCTCGAATGCTCGACCCTGTGAATCGAAGCAGTAAAACGTACGCCAAGGTGTTAATACACATTGCATCTAGTTATCGCTGGCACATCATTCTTTAAGTAACGCTGCAAAATGAGCGTGTTCGAGCCGGACTGTGGCAATTTTGAAGGGCCTAATGAGTTGGTATTGAATCTTCAAGACATTGCAGCGATACCGAAGCTATCGTCAGAGCTGGTTGATAATGGTTCAGTTTATAGCGAGAAAAAGGATGAAAGCTGTGAAGTAAAAATAAAGGTATGGGACTAAACATTTAAATTCAAAGCTATCGAAATAATTATCATTTAATACTTATATTTTCCTTCCAGCACTATGAAGGACCAAGAAACAGCAAGAATGAACCGTGCGGTAATGGCTTTGCAAAATTTACCAACGGTGATCATTATGAAGGATCGTTCCGAAAAGGAGTATTTTCCGGACAGCAGGGCGTATTGCGGCAAAGAACGGGCCATCGTTACGTCGGCGCTTTCCGCAAAGGTCTTCGCGAAGGACGTGGCATACAAACTTACCCAGATTGTTCCACCTATAATGGCGACTGGTTGAGGGGAGTGCGTCATGGGTACGGTGTATATGTGTACTCGAACAAGGATGTTTACGAGGGAAACTGGTGCATGGACAAAAAGCATGGCATAGGAGTGTACACATTTGCCGAAAACGGACTACGTCTGCGCGGATCCTGGAGCGAAGGACATTTGGCTGGTCCGGTGGAGGTATTGTTTGGCAGCATCCGCTACCATGGCACGTGGGATGGAACGGTGTTATCAGATGCTCACGATAGTGTTTTTAACATTGCGTCGAAGTATTTGCTGCGAGGAATTATTAAGTCAGGATCATTTGATGAGTACGTGTGGACACCCAGTGAGATAGAGCGGTACAATTTTGCTCACCTCCCATTAGAACCGCTCCCAGCCCCTATCCCAATGATGGAATGCCATCAGTGCGATAGTTCTGATGATTCAACAACGGATGCATGATCAATGATTGCTAACACAATAGCTTGTGATTGAAGGTGAAATTTGAAGTCATACAAAAACAAACACATTTTGGCTTTTTTGGTACGAAAATTATTGTTTTTTTTTTTTGCTTATGCATTTTTTTTTTATTTATATAATTTCGATTTTACATTAAAAACAACAACAAATTTATTTCAATTATTCTTTTTGGTGTGTGATCGATCACTAGAGCATTTATTATCAAGTCACGTATGTTGTCAAGTCTTTCATTTAACACCCTATAGATGGCATACATACATTGTTACTAGCTGCTAACACCGACGTATTCGTGCAATATAAAAACGTTAAATTTTATAAAAATAAGCTTCATTTTCTTGAAATTTAAGGCTATCTACGTGACGAAATGTGTAATAATTTGACCCATCAAAAACAAATTATGCCGTGTTCGTCATGACGAACGATCACTGGAAGATATGACAAATATGTTCATCCACAAGGTGTTATGGGTGAAGTGATTAGTGAGAACTGGCGCTTATAAACATTATGTTTTGATACTTTTAAACTATTTTGCGGAAAAGGGTAATTTCAGAACATAACATCAAGCAATTTACCATTAAACACCGAGTTAACAACTGACATAACTGTCATTTTGAAATGATTACAGTAGAGGCAATGCTGACCGTATTTGACAAAGTTTTATTGCCTTCCGAAATTGTTTAACAGCCTAAAAGTTTGCTAGGCTCCGGCTTTTGTATTTTTGCCATCTGTATGATTGCAATAATGGCTAAATAGATTGTAATCGATTAATACAATCACACAGTTGGTGCTCAAACGTGCCAACAACAGAGTGCGGAATGCAGCCAACATAGTGTGTTGTGTGGTCGGCCGCCATCGACGTCATCATACTGTCAGTGTAAAAGTGCGCCAAAAGATTCGCTTCGTTCATTGTTTTCCCTTGTGCATTGGCGATCAGACGGAACTTTTGTGCGGTGAATTTAAGTGTTTTACAGTTCTGTGATTTGTATTTTATTAGTTTTGTTGAGTAAAATATTTTACCCCTCAAGATGGTTCTAAAGCCAAACAAGATGTATGTCTTCAAGCGTGGTAAGTGCTGTACTACAAAGTTCTGCCCGAACTTGTCAATCGGTACACGATTCTTTAATCGTCTTGTCCTTTGTCCCAATTAAGATGGCCGGAAGGAGGAAGTGCATCTGGACAAAATCACGTCAAGGATACAGAAGCTTTGCTATGGGCTGAACATGGATTTCGTCGATCCGGTAAGTTGGTAATCGGGCGAATGAATTCGGTACGGCTGGCTCCCACTGTCACCCCCGGAAGTGAGTCGGTTCAAGCGGAAAACCTCGTTCTAAGCCAGCTTGACGTTTCCGGTTGAATTATACCGTAACTTTCCCTTTTCTTTCCGGTGCAGGTTGCTATAACATTGCGTGTAATCAATGGGCTCTACTCAGGTGTAACGACGCAGGAGCTTGACAATCTAGCCGCCGAAACGGCAGCCACCCTAACGACTGATCATGCCGACTACGCGATTTTGGCTGCTCGACTGGCCGTTTCCAACCTGCACAAGGAAACGAAGAAACAATTTTCTGGTAAGTGAATGAATTTCCCTACGAAATGTATCGTAGGATAAGCACTTCTACCATTGCGTCCGTGCTGCGCTGTGACAGCTGTGCGTCCATTTGATGCGGGTGCTGTGTTAGGGTCTGTACAGGAATATTCCTGTACTCCTTTTCGACCGTTACAAAGTGTGACGTCACACGGCTCGTGTGATGATGGAATGATTGTTTTCCTGAACAGGCGGAACTATTTGTTTTTGTGTTACTTTTAGGTTAATGCAGTGTTATCTATTACTTTTTCATTTAACTTAATGTGCATCCTGTTAAACGTTACATTACATCTTATGTGTTGGATTTTCTTTTACTCTTTCTTACAGAGGTTATGCATGATCTGTACATGATGGAGAACGAGTTTCTGAAAACGAAATCTCCCATGATCTCGGACTTTCATTACAAGGTGATAATGGATAACGCCGACCGGCTGAACTCGGCCATCATTTACGATCGCGACTTCGGGTACAACTATTTCGGCTTTAAAACCTTGGAACGATCATACTTGCTGAAGATCAAGGGAAAAATCGTCGAGCGCCCCCAGCACATGCTGATGCGCGTTGCTATTGGCATCCATGGCGAGGACATCGATGCAGCGATCGAGACCTACAATCTGCTGTCCGAGCGTTACTTTACCCACGCCTCACCAACTATGTTTGCGGCGGCCACGCAGCGTCCCCAGCTTTCGTCCTGCTTCCTGTTGACCATGTCCGAAGATAGCATTGAGGGCATCTATGACACGCTGAAGCAGTGTGCCCTAATTTCAAAGTCGGCCGGTGGCATCGGACTGAACGTGCACTGTATCCGCGCGAAGGGAACGTACATCTCCGGTACGAACGGGATTTCGAACGGTCTGGTGCCGATGCTGCGCGTCTACAACAATACGGCACGGTACGTCGATCAGGGTGGCAACAAGCGGCCTGGAGCATTCGCCATCTATCTCGAGCCGTGGCATGGCGATATATTCGAGTTTCTCGATCTGAAGAAAAACACCGGCAAGGAGGAGGTCCGCGCACGGGACATGTTTTACGCACTCTGGATACCGGACCTGTTCATGCAGCGTGTGGAGGCGAACGAAATGTGGAGCCTGATGTGCCCGCACGATTGTCCCGGTCTATCGGACACCTGGGGCGAAGAGTTCGAGAAGCTGTACACGGGGTACGAGAAAGAGGGTCGCTTTATGCGGCAGGTGAAGGCGCAGGATCTGTGGTTTGCGATCATCGAATCGCAGGTGGAAACCGGCGTACCGTACATGCTGTACAAGGATGCTTGCAATCGTAAAAGTAACCAGCAGAATATCGGCACCATCAAATGTTCCAACTTGTGCACTGAAATTGTAGAGTACTCGTCGAAGGATGAGGTAGCGGTATGCAATCTGGCCTCGATCGCCTTGAACATGTTTGTAAAGCAAGACAAAACGTATGACTTTGCAAAGCTGAAGGAAGTCGCTAAGACCGTAACGCGCAATCTGAACAAAATCATTGATGTCAATTACTATCCCGTGCCGGAGGCTAAGCGCTCCAATATGCGCCACAGGCCGATCGGGATCGGCGTGCAGGGCATGGCCGATGCGTTCATCCTGATGCGCTATCCGTACGAAAGCGAAGAGGCTCAAAAGCTAAATCAGCAAATATTCGAAACCATCTACTACGGCGCGCTGGAAGCGAGCTGTGAGTTGGCCGCTCGAGATGGACCGTACGAGACGTACGAGGGCAGTCCGGTGAGCAAGGGCATCTTGCAGTACGAGATGTGGAACAAGGAACCGACGGATCTGTGGAACTGGGCCGAGTTGAAGGAAAAGATCGCCAAGCACGGTATTCGCAATTCGCTGCTGTTGGCCCCGATGCCGACGGCTTCCACGGCACAAATTCTCGGCAACAATGAATCGTTCGAGCCGTACACGTCGAACGTTTACAATAGGCGCGTGCTGTCGGGCGAGTTCCAGGTGGTGAACCATCATCTTCTGCAGGATTTGACCAACATGGGTCTGTGGGATCTCGACATGAAGAACGAAATTCTGTCCAACAATGGATCGATCCAAAAGATTGCGGCTATACCGCAGGAAATTCGCGACCTGTACAAAACGGTATGGGAGATCTCGGTGAAAACGTGCATCAAAATGGCCGCAGATCGTGGCGCGTTTATCGATCAGTCGCAATCGTTCAACATTCACGTCGCGGAGCCAAACTATGGCAAGCTGACGTCGATCCATTTCTATGGCTGGAAGATGGGATTGAAAACTGGCATGTACTATCTGCGTACCAAGCCGGCCGTAAATGCGATCCAGTTTACGGTGGACAAGACGAAGCTGCAAAACGGTAACGAGTCGAACGTCAGTCGCATGTCGAATGGTGTGGGCGAAGGTACGCCACCGCGGGCGGGGCAGATGCGTCGTTCGATGCTGAACGGAAGTACCAGTACGCCAATGCGGGGTGGCGAACACCACGACTCTAATGGAGCATCGGAACAGCAGCAGCAGCAGCAAACGCAAGAGAATGGTTCATTTGCGGAAAGAAACCGTAGAATGGCGGAGATGGTATGCTCGCTGGAAAACAAAGACGAGTGCATGATGTGTGGATCGTAGGTGGGAAGTGTAACACTTATTTATGATAAGATTTGCTGTCATCCATTTTTATGTCTTATTCGCACATTATGTGTTTTTTTTTTGTTAAGTTAAGAGCTAGATAAATGGTTTAAAATAAACTTACAACTTTTCTGATATGCATTATTATCCATCTTTGCGAATCTTGCTGCTGTAATGAACAGTAGATAAGCATGAGTCACATACATTTAATAATAATAATCGCGGTACCATTAATATTTATGGATATTTCGCTAGGTTTTGTCGAAAGAAAAACGATGGTAATCTTGTGTGTGTGTGTGTGTGTGTGTGTGTGTGTGTGTGTGTGCCTATGTGCTGTTTTTTAGGTGTGCAAAATGTTAACGGTAATCGATGCCAAAGCAAGCAAAAACATTATACACAACGTTTCGTGTCCTTGGATCAATGGTAAGAGGTATTGGAAATTCTATTTATTCGCTGAGAAAGTTCCGCATCTCTTCATTTAATCAGTCACCGAAATTTGCTATGTACACTGAAAAACGATGAATGAATTAAGATAAATGATGATTGAAAATCCACATTATCAACTGAAAAGAGAAAATAATTCGTAAACAAGAAATACACGAAGTCGAAATTCAAAATCCGCGATGTGAGAGGCTCTTTAACAACTTTTGAAATGTACGTATTGATATCAAAATAATCGAATGAATTCTTATTTTCTACGACGGAACGGTTTCACAGTTAGTGATTCCACTATTATCGCACAATTAGAATTTGCCCCGAGTTTGACACCCTTGCTGCTGTACAACAACACACCTAACGGAAGAAAGCTTGAAAGCTCATTTGCAAGAAGCAGCACAGAAAAGCATAACTCTCAACATTGATGTTCACACGCACACATGCACAGTGTAAAAAACAGTTTTCCAGCTGTTCGACAAAGAGAACCATTCAAAGGTGAGATAATTCTCTCGCTCTTTTGCAAAACTGTCTGTCTCTCTCATTCTCTCAGTTCCGGGGCTATCGTCGAATGGAAAAGGGGCTATTCCGTGCTCCGTCGAGATATGCGTTCGTTCGAGAAATAAAAGAAGTTTGCTCAGTAAGTGGTTAGCATTTTTCTTTCACTGAATTTCTGGCTTAGGTTATTGTAAGTGGCACGATGTGCATTTTTTAGACCCATAACATTACATCAACAAATGATTATTCACTCATGAAACTGGAACTGTTTTCACTGTCGGTCCATTTCCATTTCTCGATTGCCACTCTACGACAAGTAGTTCGGAATATCGCCGCGCAAGTCTCCCGTGTGGCAAAGCGGCACGGAGGTGGCACAAGCTTCTCTTCTGGTTCCAACCAGCTGAAGGGTTTGCGGTGCACGCTCGTCCGAGGTAGCTTTTTCCGTTCAGGCTTGTGCTGACGTTCGCCGGCGTTTTCAGTTCGTTCGTGTAAAGAGGTCGTGTCCCATTCCTGGTGAGTGTTGTCTCGTCGCTGTGCGTTTAGAGCATATTGTTTCCGATTGCTTCGCACGGTGCACAGCAGACAGCCGGAGGTTGGCGGTCGTGATCGTGATCGAAGGAGGGGCTGTGTTGCAGAAGTGCAAAAATTGTTCCAGTGTGCGGTGTAGTGCAATACATCTGCTGTGGCTCTGTGCCTGTGGAGTTGTTGTTGTTGTTGTTTTTGTTTTTGTTGTTGCGTATAGCTAACAGAAGGTAAAACGAAAACTCTTGGCTGCCTTGGATTGGAATGTGATTGATAGGGCCGGGAGTGTGTTTGTGTGTGTGTGTGTGTGCGTCATGGTTAGATGTGTGTGGAAATTTGCAGGGAAATAAACATCCTAAGTAGGGATTTTCATATGGTTTAGTTCTTTCTTATGTGAATTGAGAGTAAGAGGAAGCATTAAAAAAGTGTTGAGCAATTAGTGAAACCTGGTTGTGCTAATGCAAGTTGGTGTGCATTTTAAAGATAAAAAACAAACATTCATCGACTGAAAAGTGCATAAGGGATTTGCATTTTTGATAAGAAGTATGTTGTTAAAGCTGAAAAACAACAGTGAAGCGACCGAAGCACCAATAAGAAATTGGTAAAAAATAGGATGTGAAGGTAAGGAAGGAAGACGGATGGGGGTAAATGCAATTCCATCCAATGTTTCCTACACTGACACGGTTGGCTTCGACCTTACAAGCTTGTTAGATATAATGATAACAGCGCCAGCATCTCCTTCTCTCGTACAGCGAAACGGTGCGAGCGAGAGAGCGGGAGAGCCAGAACATAATGGCCAGGGAGTAATACCCACAGGAAAATGAGCATGCCGGCATATTTATTGCACGGGTTCGGGGCTCGCGATGGTCGGATGGTATGAGAACCGCGCAAGGGCCAAAGAAAAGGGAATATGGGCGAAGCGTTGGCGGTGGTGTACACCCACCACGGAATATGGCACAGCGGGCCCACGCGGGCCACGCGAGTCCTGAAAGTACCTACTTTCCTTTCGTTGCTGCATTACAAACAACTGTGATGGGGTGGCCTGCTTTTGCCCGTCGGTTCGATTTGCCTCTTTCGCCCTGCCCGCTGCTTCCCCTGTGGGACCGGTGCTACGCTGACCGGAGAAGCCGGAGATTGGAGAAGTTTGTCCCACTTTCTTTCTCTCCATCGCTCGTTTGCCTGGGCGCGACGGGAAGGTTTTGGTTTTCTTTCGCTTATTCTGTGCTTCGACCGCTCTGCGACGGTGTTTGCTTGCAGGTCGGTTTTTATGTTTGCGGGTTTGTGCACTATTAAGAGCGGGACGACTGCGACTGGTCCGTGCTGGTCGTCCCCACTGCCCGGAGGTCTACCGTTGGAGCGCTATCGAGTGATTTTGCGTTGCTGAGTCGCCAATTTGTCCTTCGCAACACACGTGCTCCTAGTAGGCCTTGCAGTTTACGTGCAATAATTTGATCTTCTTGCAGCGTTTTTTTCTCCCTTCCGTTTGATGAACATGTCAATGGCCATATGCAGTGCAAGTAGCGCGCACAATCATTGATGGCGAGGCCAGAAAGTGGCCACAGCAAAATTGTGCGCCTCGCCGTCCAAGGGCAAACGGCGCGTATGCAAATCTCCTATTGGATTGATGTTGTGTTCGATGCAGCCAGAAGGTCAAGGCTTACGGGTTTGATCAACCGCGGGCGATCAAAGGTTTTCAGGAGCAGCTAATTTTGTCGCCAGTGTACCCCGGTGTGGTATGGATTATGTGTGCATTTGAATCGAATTTGGACGAGTGCAGGTTTAATTTGGTGATTAATTTGCGTTTAATTTTTGTGTGCCTTTTTTGAGGTGTCTGTCCTGCGAATATAGCAACGCACCTATAGCAACTTTTTTCTCTCTGGTAATTTGGGACAGCACTGAAGCATAACCATATACACACACACACCGGTTCCACACACCGCTGAGGTGAAACTTTTATTATGCAAACAAATCAATAGTTTGTTGGTGGTTTATGTTTTGCTTCACCGTAGCGTCGTACTTCCGCCATCAGCGCACACACGTTCTAGGTGGCATCACCGCGATCACGAGGAAATGCTGTTGGTTTTTGCCAATCGACCACGCTTGCCAATGCACTTGAACTACTGGCCTCATTCGGCCGTTGTGTGTGCTCTGTGTGTTCGTTTTGCGGTACGGAAGAAGGAGCTATTTTAGGGTTCGCTCGTAGACGACTCGCTGTTATCCGAGATCGGGTTTCGATTCCCATCTTTTCCCTTTTCGTTTCGGGCTTCGTTGATAGATCGCTGTAGTTTCCCGCTGAAGCCCAAGTCACACAGAAACAATGGGCAAAAGGCAAATATATTTAACTATCTTAAGTTTTTTTTATGTCTGCGCTTCCTGAACTGCCTGGCCCACGGAACTGAACAATCGGTTAGTTAGCGCCAAATCTCCCCCACCTCGCCAACATCTTTGCGTTGGCCATCAAATGCAGTCCAGCATAAACGTGCTAAATGCTTCGGCTAAGTAGAAAGCTATATTTGCAGCCACTGCCAACAGCCCGTCAGCCCGCCAGCCAGCTCTATTGCTCCACTTTGTGGCTGCAGACGTTGTTTGGGTGTTGGTCGATGGATATCCGCCATGGCAAATGGTAGGCTGTACGGCTGTTTTGCTAATAAACCAAATGCCCCCAAATGTCACGTTCGCGGTGAAAGTGATCCATTCCAGAAAAGTAAGCTTTCGCTCGTTCGTATGGCATATGCTGGGCTAGGGGTAAGGTTCAAAGGTTAGATTGATAATAAAAAAATGTGCGCTTCAAGGCGCTCACTAAGTGAGATAACCATTCGAAGTAAAGCACGACCTGCTTTCCCTTGGCTCGCGATTTGGTTGAGGAAAGTGTTTACTGTATCGCGTTTGATATGAACTAAATTGAAAGTTCCTAAAACTTGGATCAATTAGTAATGGGACACTTTGTTTCGGAGATACTGCCGATGTCGATGGAAAAAAAACATCCTTTTATGCTTTCATGGCTGCATCTTAAATACTATAAATACTTGGTACTTCGGGTTTAAGAGGAACTATCAGAAGTTAGCACAAACAACACTACCAAAAATTCACAATAAAACTATATTTTCCAAAAAACTAGTGGTGGTCAGTGTTCAGTAGAGAAAACTGTCACCTCTAATCAGCAAATTGACTTAAATATTAGTTTATTTTATTTATTATGTTGGCCAAATGCATCCAATTGTCAAGAGACATGAACATTCTCAAAAGAAAAACTAAAAAGTGTTCTTAAAGTGGTCTTAATTGAATCCAACTTCTGGTTTCATTGATAAATTGAGCAAACTATTCCAATGTCGACTAAATTAGATTCTTTAAACAAACACAACATACATTGTCAAAATGAAAGATTAACTGAACTTTTTGGTCAAAACCACGATCATGAAATTGAAAAATAGAGACCCAAGCTGCTTTCTTCTTCTGTTTGGCGTAAAGACCTACGCGGTCTTGCCGGCCTGTAAGACCTTCTACGAGAATTAGTTGTACCACGCCGTCGGATTAGTCTGTCCTTGCTACAGGGGGACGGTTCATACGAGGCCTGAACCCATGACGGGAAGTCATGTGAGTTGACTACTGTACCACAGGATTCTCGGGGCATCCCATTCTTTATATGCAACAAACAAAAAACATATTAAAACTGTAGTCTAATGAATCATACTAGGTAATCGTACTAGGAGGCCCATCGAAAAGAAAAGGTACCGCGATAAGCAAGCAATTCTTGTCACAAGCGCGTGAGTGTAAGTAGTGAACTCGTGCTGGCCAGTCCAACAGATCGGCAACAGTGGGTCCTGTTTGACCTTTGTAGCCTGAAAGAATGCTAATCTCTTACTGGTTTTTACTGGAATGACTGGGAATTGGAGGGAAGATTGTTTAAAATAGCATATGAGCAGCCAATATCAGTCAAAGACGATTGCGTTCACATGTACATGTTCACCTACATTAACAACTGTGTAGCCTTAGACAACAGGTAGCGTTGTAGTTTTTATTAAATATTATTCAAAGAGTTTTAACAAGATCAAATGTGAAATCATAATTATCTTTAAGCTGTGAATGGCACGGTATTTTACAAATTTGAAGCGACCAATGAGATGCTCCGTCGCAATCGCAGCATATTTAATTATGCTCAACGTTACAGCCAAATCTAGGGAATGTTTCAATTTGATGTAATGAAACATTCCACTCAAATGCCTTGGCGCACAAGGCACAAGACTTTACATTTCAATGTCTTGGTTTTTTATTATTCTTGCAGTATACACAACGCCATACACAAATGCCTCATTGTGGCAATGAACATTGAATTAAACAACTTTATATACTTCCTGTTGAAGGCCTCACACATAGGAAAGTGGTTGGAGAAATGGATGGAGATAATTTAACCTTCTTAAAGACAATTATTTAGTTCATCACAAAGTTCATCTTCTGCGGTTACAATCGTATCGTTAGTAGCTGCATACTAGTCGAACGATTTGGAATCCGTTTGTAAAGTTTCGGCAACGGTCAAGAAACCTTGACATTACGGGAACGAATGTTTAAAAAAAGACAAACTAAACTCGTCGCTCATCAGACACGACACGACCAGCAATCGCATGAAGTGAAAGGAAATCCATAAATTGGTGTCTGTTTGAGTATGTGTGGCGTGGATTTATGTATGGTTTAGTTGATTTTTGTAGTTTTTGAACAAAAATTAAGAGCTTTAAGCAACTATTGAACAGAAACGGTTTTAATGTGTTTACAAAAATGCCAGATGAACTGTCCTGTTTCACTGGAACAGTTCTAAATTATTGTCTTCAAAGTCCTAATTGGCCCTGATACCATGAGAACATTGGATAATTTTGTGGACAAAAGGGAAGATTCAATTAATGTGAGGGGAAGTAATCAATTAACGATTAGCTTTGGTAACGGGTGGTATGAAATATTCATGACAAGCATCGGGAGCCATTAGATGTTATTAAAAGATTTAGCTCCGAAGCTAATAGACAAACTCCTTTAAAACTTCGACAACATCCATCGATCGTAAGGACAGTATAGTACGACCTCTACTGACAGTATAGTTCAACGCGCTCTACAGGCGATTGATCCCCAAAGGGATCCTTATTACCTCTGACGCCGCCCTCCCCCCGTGCTTGTCCGTTCGTCCTTTGCCAATTTAGCGTACACTTCGCATATTGTACGCATGTACTCGTTTACAGTGTGCATGTGTTTGTGCATTTGTTTTGCCCTACTGGCCGTATAAGTGACCGTAGCGACCCAAATTACGATCCGCTCTGTCCGCACCCTCGGTAAAACTACGGGCTTTGCTGCGGAGGGATGTGTCTTTACTACCTTTCACTTTTGCGACCCGGCCGGGTGTCGGTTGCGGTGCAATTTGCGATGTACTGTCACCGACGTCACTGGCAGCCATGCGGTGCGCGGTGGTTGCTTCGGTCGGGAGCGGTAAGAAGGGCCGGTACCTTCCAGTAGAGCCGGGTGGGACCGATGCGAGATGGCCCAATTTTCGCTTTCGTTTACGGTATGGTTTCGTCCGAAATAAGCGCTCGGATGTTGATTGCATCACTAGCCCCCTAACCGCGTACTGTACGATATGAGATGGCTTATCGGAAAGATTTTTCTCCCGTGGAAGGAACATCAGTTGTGGGGTTTCGTGCATAGAATCAGTTCAATTCGAAACGATAGTTTTGCGCGCAGTTTAGTTTTAAAGGTGAAGAGCTACAACCTAAGCTAAACGCTGTTTTAATGTAAAGGCGTCACTCACATTTCACTGCAACTCAGTTCAGTGGGCGCACGGGACCGGATTAGAATTTGCTTGCGGTGGCCCTCGTTTATACTAGGAACTCGTTCTGCGACTTTACCTCGTTGGTACGGTTGGTGGGGGCTAGACGGCAACAGCAACATATTTGATTGCGTTTCGGTTCCCTGTGCCAAATGGCATTTGCGCAAATAGTTGGCCGCAGTTCTTGCGCGCTTGCATACTTCCATAGATGGTGTTTGGTGGATTGCGTGAGAAGACACTGAAATGGATCGTTTGGCAATATTTGTGGGGCTTTGCTGGAAGTAGTACTACAGTGGCGGGTTGGAAATATTTTAACCGTAAAATGTGCGTTTCTAGTGGTTTGGAAAGCAGCCGTCAAAATTAACGAATGGAAACTTACTCTAAATACTAAGCTTGTAGTCTTAAAACTGTCACTGGATTGTAAGGCGTTTGAATACGTTTTGAATTTGTCCTGCATTCTGCATGCTTTGGTGCATTTATTATTCCCACTGTGCACTGCCTTTCGTTATGATATCACGGTCAATGCACAATGGCAGTGCCCTCGATCAGCTAACGAAGGGTTAATTTATTCGCGCTGCAAAGAGATGATTCACCGAGTGAAGATGCTTATGAATAGATGCTTATGAACAGAAGCACTGACCTTGCTCGCATTATTACGGATGACTACTGCTAAGGACGCATAAGCATGACCACTTTGTATGGTTGTGTATGTGTCAACAGGAGCGACACTGGGGAGAAAAATTTAGCTTTAGTTTCCTAATACTACACATTGTCGGCCTATTCATATCTCTCTATCTATAAAAATAAGTATAAAATTTATTGCTTAAATCATATAACATACAAATCAACAACACTAATCAATGAAACCAAATACGCCTTAAGATATTACAATTAGTTACAAATGCATATTCAAGTATTGAAAGATGCGGGTATGATAAGTTAATTATCTCGCTATATTTCATCCTTGTCAGTCAGATGATCTGATCCGAATAAAACCATCACGAGGCGTGTCTCTCAGTGTAGGAAAACGGTTTCCGACACGTTTCGGAACCACGTGTGAGTTTTGAATTGAAGAATGTCAAGGACGTCGACCATCCGACGACGCCGGAAAAGGAAGCTGAATTGATTTAAATACAAATTTGGAAACATTCCGACACATGTTGGGTCTGATGTTTTTTTATACGATAATGCCGGTTATGATTTGAAACACTTCCAACTAATTAGCTTTGCTGTTTCAATTCCAATTAAATTGCAATGGACAATCGAATGGATCATTGAACATGATCCAAAACACATGAAACAAGCAATACGCTGGAGAAATACGAAAGGACGAACAAGACAAAGCGTATCTAGAGGTGATCCTTCGTTACAGCCAAATGGTCAGGTTGGGAATCAAACCATGTCGAGTATAGTACAGTCGACACGTCTACGGTTGGGCTAAGTATAAAACGCGAATCTAATAGTGCTCCATGTTTCCTAGGTGGCCTTTCATATATTCTATATTTATCTTATATTTAAGCTTAATTTATCACTTTGCTTTTTGACATAAAACTCTACAAGTATTTTTGTTAATAGAATTTTGCTCTTTGGATGCAAAATTTGCAGGCTCTTATTCATTCACTATTTGTGAGGGATCTGTATCATCTGTGCTTTCTCAACAGGGGTGCAATACTGGTATGCTATTCAGAGGCAATACTAAAAAGCTCCACGAAAGTTGAGACACGTTGCGTTAAGCTTCGTGTGAGGGTAGTTGCGATCGACATAGCTGCGTTGAGCAATTTCTAAAGCCTCAAGCTGCGTTCAAAGATCGATCAAGAAGTTGTACGCAATGGAGGTCCACCGGGTCGATAAACATCAATGATCTTGCATCTACCCGGTTGCTGCCCGGACGAGCGCCCAGTACCGATCGTGCATAGTAGAACATGACACAAATTCTCGGCCACACCAATGCGGTGCATGCGCTTGTGCAAGCAAGCCACCGTAGCGAAACTAGCGTCTTGTAAAATTGGCAATCGGTTTCCTCTCGAATCTCCGCGCCAGCCATGGATTGGGCCGATGTTACAGTAAGACTTAGATAGACGAGAAAGGAAGGAGACGGTCGTACAGCATGGACATGCGATCGGAACAAGTTTTCGATAGCCTTTTGCCAATCCCTTTCCTCCCCAACCCTTACATGCGATGGCGAAGCATGTTGCGGCGGAGATGCTGGGTGCGAGCTTGCCATGTGGCCACCACACCGGTTCTAAAAGTAACTCGCTCCAAGGAGCAACGCACCCCCGAACCGAAACGTTCACTCGTCTGACACCAAATCCTACAGACGAATTTCGTCACGAAGCGTACGATCGCAACGCACTGCCACTACTGTGGCGCGTTTGAAGCTTTTGTGACCGAACTGCAGCGCCAGCCTGCCGGACTAGGTGCATGATCTTCAACGAGCGCTGCGCTCGTGTGTGGTTTCGGCTGTGGGGAGAGCCGTTTTCGAGAGTCAACTGCACTTCGTCACTGCGCCAAGTCGGTGAACTGAGCGCGTGAAACGACCCACTCGCAATCGCGCGGCAAGGGAGAAAGACGTGTCCACCGAGCTGCAAGCTTACTGGCAATTGTCGGTGCGCCACGCTCGATAAGTGGGTCACGGTGGCGCTCGAATCAGTGTCGGCCACACACTGTTGGTGACTTCGTTTAGAATTATGCATCGGCGGCTGGATGTACCGGACGATGTACCGGTGGGACGCCGGCACTGTGTGCAATCGCCACTTGATGGAGGACTCGGGCAGTGTGCGACGGAGGAGGCGCGTAATGCGTGCAGTGTAGTGGTTTGATTACAAATTGAGATTTCATTGGTCAATTGCGTTAACGATACGCAGAATGTTGGGTGGTGTGCGCGCTAGTCCTTCCTCTCGCAGCGCAGCAATGAATTGCAATCAAGTTTAAGTTTCAGTAATTTGCAAACACGATAATACAAAAATCTTCTTTACTTAAACGTAAGTCGCCATCGCATTACTTCTATCATTGTACCAAAGATTGACTTTTTTTTTAAACAATTGCTGATGTGGCAGAAAAAAGTGTGCGCTGAACCAGTTGGTGCAGCGAAAGTAGGTTAAGTAGGAGTGTTTGTACAACGAAACGAGGCATGTTTTTGTAACCTCAGGGGCACGGAGTCTGGCGATCTTTGCTTTACTGGAACGTCTGCTTCCCAAGTAGGTGACATCGAAACGTTGAGTCATTGAGCAGATTAAAACACGCTAATGAGCGGGGTAACTGTTTTCTTATTTTCTCGATGAAAGGCTTCATTGCGTACATGGTTGCAATCGCACACACAGCATAATGGAAAGCCAAGAATTAAATATAGTCGTGATAAATTAATATATTATTTAGAATATACCATGTTCATTAAGATACGTTCAGGTGTGGTTTGAACTATTATTTCATCATATCTCAGCGATGAGGGATTCATACATCTCCGAAATTCAAAAATTTCTGAAGATTCATTTATGAATGTTTATATGTTTACAATTTTCAAGATATTGAATTTACGAGAACACGTGCTACAGTGCTCTCTGGAACCCACCCACGACTTCGATCCGACTCTGGCTATTGTTAGTGCGATTCCGACTTCGGCAAAATCGGAATCACTAGTTCCGCCCGGTAATGAAGTCGTCTGGAGTAGGAGTCGTGTGGAGATGGCTGGAGTCGGGCGAAGTCGGAGTTGCCCGTAGTTGGAGTCGTCCAGAATTGTCGGAAGATAGCAGGAGTCGGAGTCGGAGATGAAATGCCTTACCAAAAAACATTGAAACGGCCGACTCCGGTGGACTCCAGACAACCCCGACTCCGGTCGACTACAGACGGCGTCGACTCTAGGTTCGGCCGGTTAACATCCAATCCTGGGTTCATGCAGATGCTTTCAAGCCTCACACCGTCCCCCCGTAGCTAGGATTGACTATTCGGCTGCGTGGTACTTGCTAAGAAGTCTCGAAAGTCTGTATTGGCTGCCATGACCACGTAGGTCATTACGACAAGAAGAATAAGAAGAAGCTTAAGTTCGATGAATCTTTGTTAGTTTTTTCAAGCTTCATTTGAAACATGCATTCAAATTCATGAATCTGAATTAGATACATAAAAAAAACTTGCTTGAATATCGTTTGAAAGATTAAATTTCCTCGATGAGAGAACTGTTTCCTATTGCCTGCAAAGCCTACATAAGGTCGGAATGATTACGTACATTGGGGATATCAAATCTTTTGAGTGTGCTGGCCACGTTGGTTGAAAAAACAGGATTTGGAGATAATGCTGTGTTATTTACAACCAATTAATGATTGTTCAAATTTCAGTTGTAAACAAAAAACAAATAATTAAACACGTTGTTGAAATTGAAATTTCGTTGAAAAGAAGATTTCACTAAGAGAAATAAAATTTTCACTAATTTCACTAGGAGCTTTATGAACCTTTTTTTCTCTAATTCAATGCTACTAGCATTGTCGGTGTTGGTATGATTAATCCTCACTGATCGGACTGGTTTTTAATCTATAACTAGTATACCCAAAAACAGGATAGCCGCATTGAAGGTACGGTTCAATTGAGATTAGAACCAATGACGGGCTCGTAATTAATTAAACCAAGCACTAGTAGCTACCTTCATTCAATAGAATTCCGTCGAAGCCACGTCACTTAAATCCTGCCAAGCAAATGTGTCATTCCATGCGCTAGAACACGGGTCAGTAGAAGCTAAAATTGGGTGAAAAAATGTTACCCCTCGTTAGGTTAATCGAAAACCTTCACTCAGCAGATGCGAAACACTTGATGCTGTGTCGCAAAGGTGCTACTGTTGGAGGCAAAAATTAGTATGCCGCGATGTCAATGTCAACACGTTCACGCGATCGCAAATAGCAACGGAGACGATCGCGATCTCCGAGTCAAACCGCGCTCGTTGCGCTGTACGTTTTGGGGTTGGTTTCCTTGAGACTGAAGTTCAGTCATAAATCGGTATTTACGCACACAACCACATATCATCTGAAAGACATGACTGGCCCAGCCGGGCATACACATACAGTCAGTAATAATGCTCCGTCGGTGGGTAGGTTCCGTTCGTGCACAGCGGAAACTCGCCACCCCACCTTGTGACACACGGCTAATGTAACGCAAGGCGTGCGTTCGCATTGCGTACGAAAGAATTATCTGCGTTCTGTTCGTTGTTCCGAGTCGTTTGTTTCATACACAAACGTCGTTAGGCATACTCAAATGATCGCTTTGCCAGAAGTGTGTGTGCTGGTGCACACACTTTTCGAAAGCTTTGCGGCAAATTGGTTGTGCCGATAGTCCCAAGCAATGCTAGGACGAAAGGTACGCCGGCGAGCTTGGATAGGCGCACAATTGACAATTACCAACACATTGCATATCCCGCCGGACGGGCTGGATGGACTCACCTGCCGGAGTGGGGAGGTGGTGGGTACAAACATCATCACGCTTTTAAGTACGTGCCTAAAGGGGGCTCGGGCTGACGTTCGGTGGAAGCCGAGGTAGGGTTAGTATATGCGCGCCCGTTTGTATGCGTGTGTGTGTGTGTGTGTGGAGGTTAGTGTATTATGGACACATAGTCACAACACTTCACCCAGCGGCGCGTACTGGTGGTGGCCTTGTCAAAGCGCTAGGTTGTCATTTTTCAAGCCAACACGGCTGAAAGTGTCACGTTTCCTGCCCCATCCTCCGATTTTCGCACGCCACCCGGCTTCCGCGGCGAATTGAGTTTGTCTCTCGCTTTGTGAAAAGGTAGCATTACCTCTTTCAATGCTTGCCGAATGAAAAGCATCCCGCGATGCACCGCCATACTCACACAGTTGCACCACCCAGAGGGCCTACACAATTAACCTTCCTCCGGCGTGAGCCGCGCTTGCCCGGGGCAGTTTCATCTTGGCAGTGAATCAGTTCTTACTTTACAATATAATGGTGGACAAGCCTTTTTATTTTCAGTCGGTTTTTTCCAAATTGTATTGAGTCATTGGACTTTTAATCATGAGGTTTTTTTTTGGTGCATCTTCAACAACTTCAACACTTTGGTTCCTGCTGTTATGTTATGTTATGAAGAGAGCTTTGCTTTTGTTTCACAAATATATCGGATGAAACGAGAATTTAATATCCGACAAACTAAATATTATAAACAACAATTGTATCGTGTTTTGGAAGAATATTTGTATGAATAGCTGTAATTTCTTCGATTAATAAAGAGCGTATACGCTGTCGATCTAAAAAGCTTTGTGTAGAGTGCCATCATAGAGTTGGTAGGCGTCCCGCGCGGTATCTCGTGCATTGGCTATGTTTGAGTAAGCTTTCGTAGAATGTTTAAAGTGAGACGGCTTCGACCTACTTTTTCCAGACAGAACCCCTGCTTAAGCCACGTTGGGTAGGGCTCTCTATATGTATGTCTTGTACACAACTAAACAAGATGCAGTGGGATGGACTGCCACTGCCTGCCAGTCTTACTCTTGCAAACAGATATGTGCCGACGTGTGGTGTGGTGGCGATCGTTCATTTTCAAGCGCTCGATCGAATCGAAATCGAAAAATAACGGCATTTCCTGCTTGAACGGTAGGTTGATTAGAATTTTAAGACTCAATGGTGATATAACGGGAAATGCATGCGAGCGAAAATGAACGTACGAATGTACGAATGGGACGCAAGTGAGAAACACACTCCGAGGGAGGTGCGGTCGGTGTAGCTAGGGGAGCAGCTAAACAAAGTGCACTGAAACGCGGAAGAGGCCCGGTATCTCAATTGGGCAAAGTGTTGCACGGGCGGATTTGCATAGCCTTCAGTTGAATCAGGTGCCAGCAGCAGCAGCCTTAGATGAACAGTATACTGCATTGTTTGGCCAACCGCCATCCGTCCCTGGGAGACTCGTCGGTGGAAATGTAATAACCACGAAAGCCTCCACCCGGTCCGTGGCGCTGGGCTGTTTGCTTCTTGGTGGATGAAGCGTGCCTTGGAATTACACAAAACTTATGCGCGATTTTCCTGCTTCCGCTTTTGCTTTCTGTATCTTGTAGACAAGAAGCCCTCGGCTTCAGGTCGTCGTAGTCGTGTTAGTGGAATGCGGGAGGGAGTAAACGACATGGAAGGGAAAGAAACAGTGCACAGTGTTGATGATTTTTTATTGTTATTTTGTGTGTATTTACCACAATGTTGGAATCATTGTACACCGAGTCTGTGACTAACGACATGGAAAGTAGTTGCCAATTGCATGTGATATAATCCACCGCAGTGATGGAGCTGTAGCTGAAGGGAGTAGTATTGAAACGAGAATATTTATATGTTGTATATTTTTTTTCAGCTAACATAGATTAAAATGAAGAGGTAAAATACGGTGAGAATGAAAGCCCTCGCTTTGAATCTTTACCTTTAACAAACGCCCTACAAGACCATAGCGAACGAGACGAGAGTTATTTGCGCAGCTTGCTTCGTGCCACAAAGTCTCGGAATTCATTCAACTCGTGAAAATGAGCGGAAACACCATCCCAGCGTCGGCTGGATGCACCTAGTAGCATTGATAAGACGCAGTGCTGCATCCCGTACTGCACTCAAAATGTAGTGCGTTACTGATAAGCACGGCAAAGATTTTGCCTGCTTTGTTTCGGTGGTGCCTCTCGCCACTTGACGCTCCACAACTCACCCCAAAACGGCAAACCCATCCCCCTCCATATCAGGTGCGTGGCCAATGACTTGTGGCGATTGCACTGCACAGCAAACGAATGGCAAAAAAACCGTGCCAAATGGTGCTTGTAAACGACTTCAGAAAGCAGAAATCCGTAGCATGAGAGGGCTAAATTCCCGTTGAATGAGATTGAAGCGCTGCTTAGGGTGGGAGAGAATGGAGCTTTCCCGGCGATGTAGCGGTGATCGCAAACTCGTTAGAAAGGGGATCGGATCGGTTTCGGTCGAGTGCTAATTGTTCTGGCCGGAGGTCGTAGTCGCTCGTGTCACCTGAGCGCGGCACCATCGTTGCACCGCAAGAAGAACGAGACAACCGCAGCGGACCTGGCAGCGGACACTGCACTAGAACATACACGCATCAAGTCGCTCTCAGCTGCTGCCACGGCTGTTGCTCCGTTGCCGGGCTACGTGATGCGTTTGTAGTTGTGTGATGGGGCGGCTGCTAGATCGTTTGCACAAGATCGTATGGGTCTGGCTCGCGCACACTAGGGTGGTAGGAGGTTGTCTGGGCCTGAGCACCGAGCACCGTCCGCGCGATCAGTTTTGTTTTCCATTTTGAAGTGTAATGATCGCATTCGCGTAAAAACTTCCGCAGCTTTTAAGCAGCTCCAGTGAAGACGAAGAACGCCCGGCTCTCGTAGCAGTGCTGCTTCGTGCTATAGGTGGTGTTCCTGTTGTTGTTGTTGTTGTAGTTGTTTGTTAGAAGCTCGTGCAGCAGTTACAATCTTGACTGTTGCGTTAAGTGGAGGAAGCACTCGACGTGATACGGCAGACAGAATAGACGATGCGAGCGAATTGTGACGTTGCGTTTCTGGATAGATCGCCGAAAGGGTTTGCATGAGTATAGCGCCCTCATCGACGCAATCGCTTTGCATGATCGAACAACGGGAATCCAACAGTGTGTGTGGTAGTCGTGGTCTGCAGATTCCAGCTGGTTCGATAGAAAGAAATGATGACTGATCCAACTGGTTTGTTAGATTCGGGGCGGTGTCGATTGCGCCTGGACCGCTTTTTGTTGTGGGAATACGAATTTCTGAAGGTTATGAACCGCTGCTTCAAGGATTCCGACTGCGGAATTCGTACGACTTTCGTAGCCGCAGCGTAGAGCTATAAATGTGCACCACGGACACAGCGACTCAGAGTCACAGTCAGTCGTTATCGTCGTCCGTTTGGGTTCGCGTTGGGACATATGTAGGCTGGTGTGCCGAAATCATGACCTTCGCGATGGTCAAGCCTTATCGATGCTCTGTCGAATCGATGACAATAAAAGATCCAACATTTTCTACACACAGAACCTGAACGATCATTTGGTTGTGCGATCCGTCCTCTGTCCCCAGTCGATCACTTCGCTATCGCAATCAAACGGTGGCAAGCAAAGCGAATACTTGGCGTTGGCCGTAAAGCTTTCCAAATGCGATCGCTATTTCAATCCAGGTGCTGAAATACGTGGATGGTTTCAAAGAAAAGCACACAGAGATGCTGGATCGTTTGCGCAATATTGTCATTTTGCACTTGAGATTTGTGTGCCAGCAGCCTCATCGAGTTGACCAATGCTAATTGATGTGCTATCATCAACAACGGCTGTGTTTTGAGCTGGGAAAATCCAACCTGCTGTTATCGTTAGCAACATAGCAAGAACAGTTACCTGTTTTGGGAGCAAAGGCGAGTGCCTAACTGGTTTACAGCTGGCAATCAACATGTAGAGATGTGGTGGCTACCACATTTGCTCAGTTTGGTTGGTACAGCCGCTGACCTAATGGGGTTTGTCGCGAACGAGCAGCTAGTAGTTGCACATGGGTTCAGTTTATTAGTGCGAAGGACGTTTGGAGAAGTTAATACATCGGCACTCTGGTACTAGCTTTCGAGGTACTTAGCATTTCAAGAGCCGTGGAAAACAGTGTTGTTGTGTGCCATTTGTGACATAAGACTACAGTGTACCATCGTCCTTGACCATGAACATCACAAACCCTTGATGGTATGACTCCGCCGCCAGTCCCCTAATCGATGGTGGAGGTCCTAACAACACCGTCGACGTAATGTTAATGCCGTCCAGCAAACGCAAGCCGAATTTTATGGATCAGCATTTCGACCGCTGCTAAGATGGACCAGAAAAACTTGATTTGAAGCGTTGCTGTGTCCGCTATAGCGCTGGTTGGTGGTAGAACGTTCAAAAATCATAAAAAAAACTTATACACCGTTCTGTGGCGAGTTCCGTCTGCTTGTTTGACCGGGTTGCTTACCTTGGAAGGCGTTTCTGAACGAATGCGTCCACGATTGATTGCAGCACTTGGAGGCGGAACCCGAGGGGTGGGGTGGGCATTCGTATCCATTCGCTGGCCGAAATGGCCCGTGAAGACGTGAGCTGCTGTGCGGGGGACGTTTTTGGAGACGGTTTGAATAATGCAAGGTTAAGGTTAGGGTTTGCTTAGGCTGTTGAAGGACTGCTTCGTCATTAAGTGGCAGTCGGTAAGTGCGTAACGCGAGGGATCTAATTGTGGCCCTGCGGGTGCGATGGGATAGATGCGTATCACTGTACGCACACCGCACCTTGACTTACTTTTTCTTGTCGCTGCTGTTTTGCGACTCACCCGTCAGCTTGCTGAAGGTGTTGCCCAGAGGGACTGATAGGGTAAACGTTTGGACTACCCGAATCCTTACCGATGGTGACTGGCCCCGGATGACGAGAATCATCGATTGCCACTGCCCTCAAGTGAATGTATATTTTATTGTGCAAACAACCTTACCCATATCCTTCGGCACCATTGAAACCAAGGCACAGCAACAGTGACCAACTGAAGCAACTTGTTCTCGTTCTATCGCCAAGCAGCCTCGCAATGTTTGTCCGTTGTGTTTGTGTGTGGTTTAGGTCATCGTGGACAAGGTGCGTAGTGCCACTTGGGTGGTGCGAGTTTTTTTTTTCTGTTGCCTCAACCGCTGTGACCATTTTTCCTTGGAGAAACTGTGAGGGTTAAAGTTAATCAGAACGATGTGTGTAATGCAACGCTCCTTGACGGGTTGGCTTAGAAGCAGAAGGCAGGTGTCACTCGGTCAGGTGCCGGGGCCTAGCAATTGGTCGTCCAGCCATTGATCCCAGATCCGTGACGCCAACAGTAGGCAGCGGAGGAGGTTGATAATTAATATGAATTTTTAATGTAACCAATGAGCCGGACACGCTGTGTGTGTGTGGATGTTTTGTTATTTTTCTCTGGTCTCGTGCTACTATTGCAACTATCGCACCCCTTTGTCATGTGCTTTGTGAACGATTCGCGCGCGTGTCTATATTAATATAGTGCTTTTATTTCCTTTCGTGCCATTAATTCTTGTACTGTTGTTTGTACTGGCGACCTTTCGATTTCCGTAGAGTTCTAGCGATCGAGCCATCGGCGCAGGCGGCAAGACACACTCTTCGTAGCTGACACTTGAGAGTGCCAACGCTGTTGTAAGAGGCAAAATATATAGGAATTGGAAGACTGGATTGGTAGGAAAAACGAAATAGTTGATCGGTCCAATCAGCCCGGGAACAGATCGTGTTTGCTTTGTGCTAGTCCAAGCATTTACTTGACCGTGAAACTTCATGCGAACGAACGTGTATATAGGTGTGTGCATTTTTGTGTATGTGTGTGTTTATATGCATACTTATTGCAACGAAGCAGAGGGAATTACAAAAAAAAACATGCAACATAAGCACTTTGTTGCGATTTATGTGTAAAGTGGACGACATAGAGCTTTGAGTTGCTAATTGAAAGTAAGAAGCATATTCATAACCCCGATGCTTCCAGAAGCTCTCACAAATAGTTTGAATGCATTTGCCAAATAATAGTGCAACTTTAAGATAACGCTGTGATCGTGAATGATGTTGCTGTGCAGGATGGTTTCAATTGGGATGATTTAAATACTACACCGTTACATGTGTTCCTTACAGTGTAATCAAACTAGTTAGTCGTTTTTAAGCACAAAGGAACGATTGATTCGAACAAAGTCAATTAAGTCAATTTAAAAAAAGTGGTTCGAAATAGGTCCACTTTTTGCTTGAATTGGGAATGTGAGGGTATGTGAGGGTATGTGTGTGCTTATGCATGTGTGTATGAATGTTGTATAAAAAGAGTGGTTGTAGATCAGTGGCGGAGTTGGAACTGTATCGTCAGTGTAAAAACGTTGCGTGAAACGCGATACACGGCCAAAGAAGAAAATATAACGAAGGAAGTGAAGCAAAATTTTGCAGTCATCCCACACACCGATCGGACCCTGATCGTGAATCCAAGGAGCCGTGGCTTCCTTGCTCTATTTACCCAGCCTGGCTAGCTGGTAGTGACGTGCAAGATGCGCAAATAAGTGTTTAGGTAAAGTTGTGCCGGTTGCCTGCTCGAGCCGGTCGAACCAACTGGACCAGCATCGCACGGGATCCCTCTATCAACGAGTGTCAATTGTTAACAGCGCGTTGTTTGTAGTGTCTGCAAGGTACCAAGCTGCGCAAGAGTGATCGTTAATTTGGTGGTTCGTTTTTTTATGTTTTGTTACAGTATCTCATGCAGTTCGTACGTGAAAAGCTAGTGAGAAAGCGGATAAACGCAGTGCGATTGTCGCGTGCAGTAACTTTGGTGTGAAAATGGTTAACCCTGCCATTTCGGCATCCAAGTGAGCGTGTGTTGCCGGTAGTGTGTGCCATTTGTCTCTGGTCTGGTGTTGAGCAAGCGTAAAGTGAGTGGCTGTAGTGGATCGTGTGCGTCTTTGTTCTATTTTGTGTCAGGTTCCCCAAGAGTGCGGCAACCGCCAGCCCTGCTTGGTTTGAAAAGATTGAAAACGAAATAACGAAACGCAAGGCAAAACACGAGCAAAGCAGCGGAGCTATAGTTACAGAAGATTGGAGAGTAAATTTAGGCCGGCGTACAGTGCATCAGTCGGTACTTGGCAAAACAACGAAAAAACAAACGCAAAAAAGATTGCTCCAGTTTATGTTTGCAAACACACACACACTCACACAGCTGGATGATAGTCGTGGCGTCCTGAACTTAGAAGTAATATATGGATTATTAAACGTATGCATGAAACGAGTAGAAAGGCCAACGACAACTTTCCAAGGTAAGACTTGTATGTATGTTAGCACTTATGCGATTGGATTTGAAAGCAAATGGTCCTCGCTAGAATACAAATAATAACACGATTTGTTGCATAATTCCTTATTCGAAGTACGAACGTGTATGCGTCAATGCATAGGTTGCGGAAGGATTAAAGTAGGGGAAAGCGGGGCAAAATGGGCATGTGGGGCAAAATGGGCACCCTCTATTTAAGCATTATTTGGCTACAAAGATACTTTCCAATGCTAAAAATGCATTCATTAGAGTGTTCTATGAACACCATGTAAGTTTCATAACTCTTATATAACAAATAACTAAGAAAAATGCAAAATAAGGTTTAGCAGTATATTGATGTAATTTTTGCCACTTCGAAAATAAGCTTAAACGTGTGTCACAGGGATGCGTTGAAGTTTTTCATGATATATTTTTAAAGATATGATATTTCTTTACAATTTGTCTGAAGCAATCAAGGCGATTGAAATCGTATTTTTACTAATATAACAAAAAATACAAAAATGCTTCACGTGGGGCAAAATGGACAGTTACGCTTGGGGCAAAATGGGCAGATGCTTTTGACATCTGGCGCTTGGTGAGGCTATGGTGTTGTATTTGTCGCCTCAATAATGATGACAGCCACAGCTTGAAAAGTTTCAATTTTGTAGATTTCAACGTGTAAAAATTGTTTTAATGTCGATAACATATTTTTGGAAGAATTTTAAGGGCTTTTCTGACCAGCAAAACAAAAGATAGAAAGAAAATACATTTCACAAAACGTGCGCAAAAGCATAGACCATCACCTAAGCGCCGTTGTTGTGGCCCATATTGCCCCAGTGTTTTGACGTTTCGCAGTTTGTTTACATATGCCCATTTTGCCCCAGGGCTATGCCCATTTTACCCCGCGTGTCAAAATAGCTTCTCGTAAAACATCAACTTTTATTTTTCATTGTTTTCATGATTTTAAGTTGTTTTCTTTCAATGTGGCAATTTCAATCCATAGATAAAGGGTGGAGGCATACAATAATGAAAGAAAAATTGTGTTTTGTGGCATATTTAAAGGAATATTCAGTAAACTGCTTAACATGCCCATTTTGCCCCGCTTTCCCCTACTTTGAATAATCTCCATACAGTTCCATATGTGTACAAAGTTGCACGTTCAAATTTCACGTTCATAAATAACGTAAGGTACGAGCATATCCTACATCCTGTTCTAAACTGAACATATTTAAGTGATTTCCATGAATGCGACTCAATGGGGAAGGTTAAACTCGACAAGCATTAGCGTACGGTGGTATAGCCTCGCATAATGAAGCATTTTTGTTTTGCATGAACCGAATGGAAGGTCCTTGACAGCTGCCGGTAGCGGTATCTCGATAGATTGACGTAGTAACCATAATGGATCGGTGGCAGGAATACGACTTCCCGTTGACTGTGCGTATCGCCCGGGTGTATCGCTTACTAATACGTAAACAAAGTTGAACCCCAATGTGCTCTCTCGCATATGCCCGACCTATAAGTGTTGGTTGTGAGCTTGAGGACACGGCACGAAAACTGGTTTTTGGAGAACTAGTAGAAGTGTTCGATGGTCAGATCAGGGGTTAACTCCTACTCCGGATTTACCAGCAAAACGGGACCGATGCTTGATCTATGTTTTGTGTTTATAAAACGTGTTTAAAATCCTCGCTGCGCTGAAATGGAAGAGCAGCAACCATCCCGTCCTCGCGGGAAGGCGGCCGGGCAGGATGGCTGAGATCGGTGGATCGGTGTTGCGGGCCTATACTAGGGGTGTTGGGTTCCCCGTTTCCTTCGGAGCTGGATGGACCAGTTTCTCAACGCCTGTCATTTGCTCCATCTTCCAGTGTATTTGTGCTCATAGAACGGGCAACGGTGCAAGAGCAAACTTGCTTGCTAGCCGATTGCTGTGACGCACAACTGTAGTCGCTGAGGTAGCCGCGGAACAGAGCGCAACCGTGCGCTTGTGGGCACACAAGGCACTAGGCACAAGGAAGAGAATGTGTAAGAAGATCCAAGCATTATTTATGAGATGGAATTGTGCACCGCGGATGATCAATGGTAGGACGTGGAAAGTGTAGCGATACTGTAGGTCAAAGCCAGGATAGTGTTGATGACCAGGAATCTAGCGATCTGGTCGTTGGCTTCAGTATGAATGGTTAATAATTATTTTCGCCCTCTTAATGAGCACTCGCTTTATTGGACCGTGTGTCGAGGCTTCAAATGAAGAGTGCCAACTGGACGGACGGACCGGAATGCTTGTGATATAACATTGTGGGATGTATTGACATTGAACCTCATTCGATACGAATCCTAGCGATAGGAAACAACCGCAGTTTCATTTGCATGTGAAACTGTTTCACTTTGTTTGTGGTTGTTTCTTTACGCGTCAAAAGCAATGAGCAACAGTTATGCTTCTAGTATTACTTATGTTGAAAATTTTGCATGTGATTTTGCTTGAAAAGTGTATAAATGCGATATGTTAATTTTCATCTTCTTCCTTGTGTTTGGTGCGCGTTGAGCTGCTTCGCTAAGTTTATTTTTATCGAAACAAACGGTAGCAAAAAGTGGGGAAATTATCAGCGGATAATTCCATGGACGTGTGTGCTTGTCGTAGTGGCCTGAGGTTGATGGTATCGAGAGTTTCTCTTCCGGCTTCATTCGTCAAATCGTGGTCCACTCGTTGGGCACCATTCTCCCTGGGTTGATCAGATTGATTATCGTCAATAAGCAATGCAAACAAAGCACCGCGACGCAAACATCGTGAGATGGGTTTGTTGTGAAGCGTTGTGAGATTTGTGATTACACACACTGTGCTGTGTGTATGTGTGTGTGTGAGAGAGAGAGACTTGAAACTGCCTTTAACATGTGCAAAATATGAATGTAAAATGGTAGATTGCATTAACAGCATTATTAGTATAAAAAAGATAAATATCCATAAGGATACGAATTGCTGTGAAGAATGTAATACAATAATAAATTTCATATTTGTTTGTTGGAATAACCATTGAAGGTCCAGAGCTGCCTCGGCCACAATCATTGTTACTGGTACCATTTCAATCAACAAATATATTGATCATTTATGATCACATGCTTGCATTCTGTTTTTACTGCAAACCTCAATAAAACTCAAAAACAATCCACCCCTTCTTATTCTCGAGCCATTTTCCCAAAAAAGCTTAAACTCCTTGGTATTTCTAGTGTTAATACCAAAAATCTCAACAACTTTGAAGCAAGCTGTATATGAATTAGAGTCTCGTTACCTGATTATTTATTCCTTGACAACGGGGAACAGGGAACGGCACAACATGCTGGGGCTGATATCTAGTTTTTCAATCATATCATATCATAATCCCAAGTTTATTTTTGATTCTTATTTCACATTACCGTGTAAAAAGGTAATAAAAGAAGCCCACTGCACAGTTTTCATGACGATTTATAATTCTAGGAAATTGATATATGGATCGCAAAGTAGGAAGAGCAGAGCGGCTTAGCTTCGATGTGAATTTCATAAAAGTGTCCGATTTTGAATACCCTGCACTGTAGGATAGAAATAGGAATATAGATAGGAAAATAGAAGAAACACTTCTTCTAGGTTTAGGGAAAAACGTATTTTTTGTGTCTGAAAAATATAATTTCAATAAAATATTAATTTTTGGGGCAGCCCCTATTTAGGGCAAGTTAGCTTTTGTATTTTATCAGAGCTGTCTGTAAATGCAAACATTCTAGATATGGCGATATGGTGCGCTATTTTGAGCGTATTTCGCTCCGGAAAAGTAGGCCAGTAGTTAGGATACAGCCTGTGGCCAAAAACTGTACATAGGTGACTCAATATAAGTCTTATGGAAGACATACACTAGTGCCACGCAATTGAAAATGTCCAATCCTCCAAGAAATGATTTTATTTTATTTTAGGTGGCCGTCTTGTCCCATTGCTCAACATATCACGCGTGTTTCATCTATTTGAAAACGTTACAAAATCAATTTTTAATGTTTATTCTTTCTGACAATCATTGATCAGTTGGTTCATTAAGTCAATCATTGGTTACAATCTGTAAAATGGCAAAGAAAGCCTCAAACTTCGCTATCAAATCCGTCACAACGAAGCATGGATGATCCTTCTTGTGAACATTCCTTTCAGGTCCGGTCGATAGTAATTATATGAAATCTTAGAAGGTTGATGGTTAAAATACTCTATTTCATCAGCGTAATCAATGTTTTAACCAATATATGTTAAGCTGCTATGTGTCTTATCTCACGAACCAATAAAGCAACCAAAATATCGTGCTTATGTCTTTGCCATCTTTGGTGGGTGTGGGCCAGAACATAGGAAGCAATTTAATTTTAGCATGTTGCAGCTTGATTAGACTTTCCTACTGCCCGAAATGCTGTAACTTGCGCATTCCACCGTATCGGAAAAGCTTGACTGAGTAATTTGTAAGCGAAGTGTACCTTTTATGGGTAAAATAAATCGTGCTATCGTGGAGTATCAATCGATAAATGCAAGGGATTATGGACTGGTTTGGTGGTAATATCAGTTTGCTATCAGCTTCGACATAACAGATTATGCTTGCGGGGAGTATTCGAGACAATTAACTTTCCAACCATACTAATACGCGTATGAGAATGTTTGTGACGTTACCCGAAATCAGCCGGGTAAAAACAGCTATAGTGTTTTTATGTTCCTTGTATAGTTATCAAAAACTGTACACGAGTGCGAATAATTTTACGCATAGTATTTGGCCACATTACGAAATGGAGTAATATCAAATGTAGTAAAAAAAGGATCGCAATACGCAATACTTGTTGCGATAGAAGAAGTCACGATTGAACTAATAGCAATCATGATTCAGGCAGGGTTCAGCACAACGTGTGGTGATAACAGATTGCGCTTCCCCACTAAACCACTCCCGTGATGTAATGGCGTAGTGTTTGGTAAGATGATAGTGGTGGCGTCTTTTAACAACAGAGAACCCAGCCAGCCACCCAGCTGATGACTTGGTTTAATTTGTACCGCACGGTCATTGAACCAGAGTGAATCGCGTCTGGTCGTAGCGTTAGTAATTTAAACGCATGTGTAGGATGTCCTAGTTTTGCTGCGGGTTTGCTATATTTATTGCTACTATTTCGGCTGTTGTTGGTTGGGAATTATCATCCACGAGTTCAAAGGCTGTACAAATTGTTCATGAAGCTGCGCGGTGATACTCTGTTTTTCCAAAAGGTCACTGGGACCCATTATCTTTGGTTTCGTTGAAATGTAGGGTAACCAGATCGGGCCCAAAGAAACACGTTCTTGATTAGATGCTTTATAGTAGTAGTAGTAGTAGTAGTAGTAGTATGTATCGAATAACAGCAAAATCTTTTGGCAAAGATTCGAAGCGCACACAGTGCAAACTAACTGCACACCGTTGAAACCGGTTTTTGGATGGCTTGACCTAACGATGTAGTATTTCGTTATCATATTTGCATTTTGTTCGACCAGCTCCACTCAAACAGCGGACATATTCAAGGTTCGCTGATGGCTTTGATCGAGATAGAATCGTGTTGCAGTCCATAAGCATGTTAAGGATAGCTAGTATTTCGCCTTTTTTTTGCTATCGTCCACGATGTTGGAATATTGTGGTGTTGGGACAAAATTTGCATAAATGATCTTCAATATTGACCAGCTAATAGAATTATGAAATTGTAGTGTTTGTATTTTTGTAATCTCAGGCACAACGAATACGAATACCAAACTACATTTGTTACTTGTTCTCTGCTGTTTTGATGTGGCTTTTGCTATGTCCCTGACATGTCCCAAGCATGTTCCTGACCTTGGCAATCGGTTCGATGCTCTTGAAAGTTTCACACTTTTTGGAATGTAAGCAAACCCAAAGCCCAGTGAATAGTGTAACCACCAGCGTCAATGTCCCTGTGCGCAAATGAAGGAATTGAATTGCATGTTTGAGATCATATTCACACAACCGTATCAACCCATGTCGCGTCCTTGCGACACAAGCAGGGTGATTGCTACAGTGTTTGGGGGCACACATAACACACCAACAAAGATCCTTCGTTTGTACCGAATCGGCGACTCAAACGGTGTCCGCTAATTTTTGCCGTAAACTGCACTTATCTTCAAGGCTGTGTTAATGTATGTGCTACCGTTTGCAGCACAGCGCAAGGTGAAGGATTTCCATTTTTCTTCCGTTTCGTGTCGCGGTGTTTTGTGTGCACCGGATGGATTGATTTCCGTTTGATAGTCCGGCACCGGTGAACGACAGTGATGAAGAATGTTCGTTGAAGAAGCATATAACTGGTTTAGAGGGGCAAAACCAGCTTGTGGTACTGGCCAAATGTAATGAAACAGTTACCCAATTAATTTTAGTTTCTGCTCCATTACCAGAATAGATTCATGAGCTTTGAACGTGAATGTATTGCTTTAGGTATAATCTAATGTTAGAGGTTATTATTTTCAAATGTTTTTTTTTTGTTGCAATTTGTTCGCGACTATTCTGTCGTTGTTCTGCAACAGCTTCTTGCGTCAGTATCGTACAATCGTGATGCTACGAAAGGGTGTTGATTGTATTCGCGAATTCACGTACACTTTCATTGCAAGTCACATGTGATGGCTGTTGCTGACCTATTGCAATCGAGTTGTTATTGCTGTACCGCTGATTTCACGGCCCTTATTTTCGAGAAGAAGCCTTGTCAGTGTGTTCGCCATTTCTCGTTTGTTCGGTGGGCGTCTGTTTTGTACTAAAGTTCGGTCTCGCGCGTCATTGCTCTCAGCGTCTACGTACAGACAGACGCTCCAGCGAAGGAAGTGTGCCACATAACGGGATAAAGGTGAGAGAGAAAAAACAAACACACACACACATAAACGCAAGAGAAGAATCCAATAACTACCATCGTTTGCAGCTCCCAGTGACTTTTTCTTTAGAGTTGATCTGTATTTTTGTACCGGGCAGCATTGCGTTCGTTGTCCTGCTGGTATGGGATGATGCAGGAAGATGCATTTGTGGATAGTGTACGGTGACGAATAAACGTCAACAGACCGGCTGGCCGCTGCCTCATCATCTCATTTGACAAGCAATCAACTCTATTCCTATGTTCTCGAGATCGTGACCAATCCATGGCCACGGAAGCTCAAACTATATTAAATTATGTGTGTGTGCCTTTTCTTCACTCACTGTCGGTGGTGTTGCGGTGAGTATTGATTTTTAAGCAAATATCAAAATAAATTGAGGAAATTGTATTATACTCGTTTGTTTACATTGGCTGCAATTGATGAAAACCTGATTTCGATTACATTCTCAATTAAAAAGAATAGTTTTTAGTTCTTTGTAATATTTATGTTAGTAACCTTTCGCTTACACAATTTATAAAATAAACGAATATTTAATGAATTTCGGGTAAATCTTACGATAAGGTATGCACTCCATGCGAAACAAAGCCAAAGCGAAACAAAAAAGCAAAACTAATGTCGTTTTGAGTACAAAACTATTTCGGTTTCAATGGTATTTTAATTTAAACTTCAACCGTTAGATAAAAAAAACTCCAACATTCGAAGGAAGGATACATAATTTAGGATTCAATGGTATTTGAATGCATTATATAACCAATAGATAACACACCATCAATAATTTGATGAGAGCAAAAAATTGATAAATATGTCGCTTGCCAATGGGCTAACCCAGTGCTCTCCAACCTTTTTAGGATCGCGAACCACTTGGCTTTGAAAATGCATCTGCCGCGGCCCACATCCACCGAGGACATACATTTTTTAAAAACTTAGTTCAAAGTTTTTGATAAAAGATATGCTTATATTTTATTCTGGACATGCCTGTTAAAATTTAATCTTTATTGTGGTTATAATAATGCACAATATGTATAGTAATAAGCTTTTCTTTTTCAAATATAAATTCTTTCGTCACTCACATCTGTTAATGCCACGGACCAACGGTTGGAGATCACTGGGCTAACCGAACCAAGCAATCGCTGACACTCGCTTTCTCATGCTACCTTCTTTTTGCGTATCAGTATAAATATATCGATTCGCTGATTTTTTGATTATCCTACTGATAAAAAGACTCTCAAACTACCGCTAACTAAACTAATTTTTTTAAGTATCCTGTCGAAAATTTTTACTTCTTGCCGCGTAGAACAAAAACTGGCAGCATGATTTTTGCACCATGTTTTTGTCAAAATCGAGCTCGAAAACTGTTAGATTGCATTTGGCGATAAGTGTTGTATGGTAGCGCCATCTCTTGGACTCGAAAAACATGGTTCAAAACATGGGAAACTAAATAAATGTTGTTAGCGCCATCTGTAGGAGATTAGGTATGCAATCTAAGGAATCAGACTTTCGTTAAATTATAAAACGCTCGATACGTATGCAACCTGCAAAACACAATACGATACACATTGTACGACGCCTAAAGGTATACAATTGTTTGGTGATATTTCGTCTCGTTCGTTCAGTTATGGTGTATTCATATCACGTTATGGTGTATTCATATATCTCGTGAAAGATGGTGAACTTTGGCAGTTAGTACACGTGAGAAAACCTTAAAGTCCTAATTTAATGCGATTTATTTGCAAGTAAATCTCAAGCCTATGATAATATTCCAGCTTTTCACTGAATGAACAACAAGTTGGGGTTTTAACAAGAATTCAACATTACAATAGTTCATGGTAATGACACTAAAAATACGGTTTGGATATTTTCAATCATTGAAAGTACAAATCCGACTATCGCGTCAAGGGTTCACCTCAAGGCACGTGCTGCTTCGTTAAGTGTTCAACACTATCTATGGTACACAATGCAAAGATCCGTAGGATTGTGAGATTCCTCCCTAGGATGTTCTAAATGTATATGTACACGTTTTGGTACGAGTTCTTCTTCTGATGTGACAGTGTTTTGTTATACGTAACATAAGTTATACAGCGCGAACAGCTGTCCTTCCGATTAAATTTACCCTAAAAGTCCTTTTTAAATTTTGTATTATACAAATGGTTTGTGTCATGACTAATGCCCTGACAAATATGACAGGCATCCTTTCTGATGTTATACATAAAGAGTGTCCACATTCTACCTAATCCAGGTTTAGAGTGTATTTTATGAATTATCTTGTTATGAGCTTGTTCGCGTTTCGGCTGAAGAAGAAGGTTTTAAGAATAGATTTAGCTTTTTTGTTTATTTTAAACTAAAAATTCCATTTAAACACCGGAGTAAAATATTAAATATTGTTGATAAACAAAGGAAACAGTAATACATATCAACAAAATAATCACATAATTTTCCAAGTCCATGTCAGGATATACGATGAACAGAATCAATTGGATTGCAAAAATGAAGTGAAACAAAAATTGGTGTAAATAATTATTGATACATTTTGCATGTATCATATCTGTGTATACATCATCGATTCTCTGTTTATGCTAGCTTGAGAACTCGGGTTTAATACAAATGTTTATTTATTGCTTATTCTTTTTCATTCTTGTTTGAATGTTTTAAAATATTTTTTTATAAAATATGTCATGAATGTTTTGTCTCCAAATGATAAAAAAGTAATAATTCAACATATTGCATACTTTCAGGCGGTTTGCAACGTCAACGAATGTTAATATTTTTGCTCGAATTACTGCATTACTCGTAAATTAAACATTACATTTAGAATCGGATAATCCATCCGGTCGCAATAAAAAAGTACTTTTTTATACCAAGGCATTTGAGGGCCTTGGTGCGAGCTGTAAGGATATACATAACCTTATCTAAGTGATATGTTTATTATATTAGATTCTAATGTTATATTATTATGTAAAAACATTTTAAAATTGTAAAAGCATTATATTTTTCTGTAGATGTGTTACTTGTACATAATATTTAGCGAGATTACATTTTTGTTTAAATCCGAGACACAGTGTTTGGGACGCGTGGCGGTTATTAGTTCGCTTGCATTAGTATGCTAATTTATGCGCTGCATTTTCATGAAACACTATAAATATTGTAATTATAACCCTCTCCCTAACACTGCCTAATGCACCGGATTCGGCCAACTACGGTCATCGATCTGTCGCGCTCCGTTCCGTAAATTGTGAATTACGGCTGAATGGATTGGTGCATCCTTTTTCCACCGTGTGCTTACATGCAGTGTTTAACACTGGGAAATCCATTTATCGTCCTGGACGAAACACACTTCCCCGTACATTGCCATATGTATTTCACATTGCTGACATTACCCATACAAGCACACAATGTGGCCCGCTAGCCGGGCTGTGTATTGGTAGCAGTGGGCTCAATTTAAAGGGAACAAACGGCCTTTACCTACACGAGGGGTGGCCGCTTCTCAAGCGGATAATGCAACGGGATTGAAGTAAAATCGTTGACATAGTTTTTCCCCCAACTTGTGTCACGTTTTTCACAGTGTTTTCGGGCGCTGGTTATATGGTTGGCAATCCTTTTCCCCTGAGTGATGAAAAGGACAATCGTTGTACAAGGCTTGCGTTTTTTGTCCGTTGTTGGCCCGTCATGTACAGTGAGGCTGTGGAAAGGTTACGGGATTGATAAATTTAAAATTTAAATATTCTAGGCTTATGATGCGCGCACGTGACCAAACTTTCACTTTCAAGCACAGCGTAAATGCCCAGTCCTTTATGAGCGGGACGCGTGAGAAGTGAGCATGACAGTGCAGTGTGAGACATGACTCACTGGGAAAAGATCCTCAATGAGATATGCAAAGATGGATGAAACATCCTTTTGAAGCGTATTGAAGCATTTTGGAGTGAAAAACGAAGGCTAGTTAGTGAAAATCGTGTCAAACAACGCATGAAATAATGCACGGAAAACTAGTAACTAGTATTACATTGTCTAGCATGTTGAAAATATTAATAAGTGATAGGTAATTTATATGTTTGATTATGTTAGCTTTAGTAATAAATATTGTTTTATTGATAGGAGATGTTATTGACAGCTATTTAAAAGCATTGCATCACAAATTGCATAAGAAAAGCCACAGAGAGCATATGTTTTGTGAAGCAATTCCTAAATTCCAAATCAAACGTTTTAATTAGAATTTTCTATTCAAGGAACTGAATTTCCAGGAAGCATAAACAATACTAAAGGTATACGCGGTCTCATGCCAGCCATTGCTTCCTATAATTGTACCACATAACCATATAATGAGTTCGGATGTGAATCGATGCCGTCCGGCTTTGCAGAAGCCTGCGCATCGAATAGACCAAATCGAATTGAGTTCCACATGTATTCTAAACTATTCAACGCTTTATTTCATGTGTTATTTTTGAAAACAAGTGTATAAAATGATGAAAAATAAATCTTCATTATGTTTAGCACCGTATTATCAACGACCAAAAAATGATATAATTTAATATTTTACACCAAGATGACGGTTAAACAGTCAAAAGCAAACAAAACTGCCAAACCACGCCATGGCCAGGTACATTGCCAAAAGTCGATTTTTTGGAGCACGTAAAGAGATCTTAATTTGCATGGCCATTAAGCGGGGCCACTCGGCAGAAGAAAAGCCAAGATAAATGGACGTACTTTTGGTAGGATGTGGAACGGTTTTGGGCCATTATTTCCTGCAGACATTCTCCGTGCCGGAACAGTACCGATGCCAGGTTATACCTTTTTTTTTTGCTACTACGTAGAAAACCCTCCAAGATGTACAGCTTCCGGACGGATACTGTTTTAGCGTCCAACCTAATCCCTAGGCAGTAGCTCTTCCTCAGCGATTCTGCTCTTGCGTTTCCTTTCTTGTCCCTTGGTTACATTTATCAGTTGAGTGATCGGGTGCACTACGTCCTTGTCGAATTTTCTTGCCCTTCTGTCGCCATTTTGTCGTTTTGATGGTTTCCTCCCTCGTTGCTGATTTGATTGCTATCGCGCCAGTGCGGCTGTGGTCGTGTGCCACTCGACTTGAACCGTTCGATATTTGGGTAGCAGCAACGAACAGATGCTCCAAAACGGATGCTGCCGTTGTTGTTGTTGCGAATACGCACACAGGCGCACAACTACGACCGCTGGAGAGTTTTCCACCCCATCGGGGCTGAAAGTTCCGCATTTTCCCTTATCGTTTGTTTTCCGTTCGCTCGTCATTGCTATCGACCGGCAGGCTTCAACTGCAATGTTTTGAATGAGGCAGGGGTTTGAGCGAAAAATACGACCATGTCGTCGTGTTTGTGTGGCTGGAACGTGGCTCGTCTGGCACGGTCGGAGTTTTCCCCCTCGGTGGGAAGGATAGCGTTTTGCTATGAGTTTCACGTTCGTAACATTCACTGTTAGAATGGGCACCCTCTAGCACACCACTACAGCTACAGGAGGTATTAAGCCTGTGCCGCTACAGATACAGGTTCTCGCGTCGGTGGTTTGGTGGGTTTCCCTTTAATTTCTCATCCAAAACTCGTGCCGTGTTTTTTGTCTGCTTTGTTGTACTCAGCCCTTGTGCCCGGACTTGAAAATTCGACCAAAATGGAAAGGGAAATGAAACATGGCTGTATTGAAAACAAACACCGGTGCGAGGAGGGAAAGTGTGTCTCAGGACCCTTTTCGCCGCACACCGCAGTTGAAGTAGACCATGCAACGGGTGGTGGGAATAAAGTTTTCCCTTGGAAAACGGCCTCCCCTTTTTGGCAGGCGCTAAGAAACGCACGAAAAGTGACACCTTGGTGCGGTGTGGGCCGTCTTAAATGCGAGCCACGGGTTCGGGTTGTGTAGGAAGGATGTACGAGCCCCGGAGATGGCAAGGAGCAAAGAAAAATAGAACTAACTAAATTGGGTACGCCACCTTTTTCGAACGGTGGCCCAGAGGCCAAAGGGAGTGATAAATTTCTCCGGAGACCATTCGGGGAAATCATCTGAATGGTTGGCTGTTTCTTTTGCTCTCCATCGTTGCTTGTTGTTGTTGGTTGTGCAGACCGTTCTGGCTCCACGGATGGGGTTTGTCCTTGTTGCGTTATACAGCACGATGACATCTTTATGCCTGGGCAGCTCATAGTCAGCAGAAAGCTGCGATCCGTGTTTTTGTGGAATTGAGTTGATGGGATAAATAATTTTCCGAACGTATTTTCTATTCAGGATACGAAGGCGTAATTTCTTCCACGTTCCATCGTTATCGTGCTATATTTGAACGATTGAAGGGGTTGCAGACCTTTTGCTGTGTTTACCTATTGTAAACTAGCACAGTGCGATCGATGAAAGATACACGAAAGGCGTAATAATGTCATCTTAATATAATTTAAAATTGTATTTTTTATACCGTAAAAAATGTTTTCCAGTTGATGTTTGCTTCCATGTATGGTTTAGTAGTTTAACCTTTGCCAATAAACAATGTGTCCCATCTCTTCATCGAGAGCAGACCCTTTTGTCCCTATCATCTGTACCCTTTTTGATGATTGTGGTTGGAAAGTTTGATAACATCAAAAAAGCACGCAGAATTCAAAAGCAGCACCTCTTGTGGTGATGGGGGGAGGGGGGGGGGGGGAATGTGTTCAAAGAACGAGTCAAAAGTTAAATTGGATTTCTTAGCACCGATAACAACCGGAGCTGGATCGGTCGGGCATCGCCATTTGGCAGAATGATGTTGGGCGCCATCGGATGAGCAAGCAAGAAGCTGCTTTAGAAAGTAGTCAGACGATTACCAAATTCGTTTTAATGATAGGTCTGGTATCCTACACATCATTGGCGAGCGAATGCAGCGAGATTTGTTACTTTGTGTCAAAGTGTTGCAAGGTTGTGTTTGTGATTCAGAAAGCTGTTTCCAAGGACGCTTGAGGATATTTAGAAACTTACTAGTTAAATTAAACGGATTATTACACTCTTCAGTGTAGATTCTACCAACGCTTGCCACTAATCATAAGAAAAAAAGTAAGATAAATAAAAGTTATAATGCTTTGTGAGCTGATTGCAATGACAGCATTCTGAAAGCTTAATATACACCATTACGATTGCCAGTTGGGCAGTCCTGTGCCAACGTAAGCGATGAAACAAATCTAAAGTAATAAAACGTCTCATTGCTACATTTTATAAATACCATTCTATAGCATTTTCGCCGTGATTCGATCGTACGGCGGTTCCCTTTAGAACCCAACTTGAGCAGACTGTGTGTCCTAAATGAACCGGTCGGGGCGTTTGAATGAGGCTGTATCTCCAGCAACTGGCTTTTTCGTTTCCTTTATTCGAATCCATTTGAAGTGGATGTAGGTGCTTGAGAAGAAAGAATACAAATGTTACAAAAAAGCTCTCGTCTCTCGCACGCTGTTTTGTGGTCTTACACCCTGCGGCACTTTGTTTCTTCCCCCCCTGTGGCACCGTGGCACGGCCTCGGAATCACGGTGCTCGGACCGATACCGCGGTAGGTTCTTGCCTGTAGTGTGAGCCGTCTGCCATACGCGAACGTGCGAGCTTGTAAGTTCACGTTCGGTTCGTGCGCGACAGATATGCTGTTCTGGGAGAGTGTTTCCAGACCGGAGGCTGGAGTGATCTGCAACTTGCCTGAGAGCAGCGAACGAGAACTGTGCACAGGAAGGAGTGCGTGAGAACACGGAGAAAAGAAGACGCAAAGCAAGAAGGGTGAACAATAAAATCCCCTATGAGATGCTGCGCGAGCTCGAGTCCATCATCAAGAAATCGTTGACCGCAGTCAAGGTCTTGGCTTCAAGCTTCATCACACGTCCCTCACACTGGATCGTTTGCGCTTCCTCTCCGTGCTGGGGTAAAGCTCGGGTCCGTGCCACCTTCTCGTGTCAGTGCTCCTTTGCGCTGAGCTACAACGATCGATGGAACGGTCAACCCAACGATCGTCAACGCGTCCAGAGAACGTAACGAAACGATCGGTTGGAGCGTAATTTTTATCCTAAAGGTAATAAGCATTGAAATCGTTTAGTATGAACCTGCAATGGGATGCTGCAAACATGTATATTGGCCATCAATAATTTTGTACGGCGTATTGTAAAACAATTTAAAAACACTTTATACTGCCGATGTGAATGTAAACCAGTTGAGCGTATTTTGTTGGAATGGAACATTTACTTAATATCTTGGTTAGTTATCGCATTCGTTGCTTAGCTTAATTTGTTGAGCAAGACCTACAAACAGACATAAGAATAATATTTTCAAGACAATCTTCTGTTTGTAAATGCGTACGCTTGCTCGGAACATAGTCAGCACAGACGGAGTTCTTTCGATGTGCACTTAACGTTTTCCCTTACCATTCAGGAGAATTGCTAATTGGTTGATTAAACAATAAAAATAACACGAGTTCGATTGTGTTAGGTTGTTATTGAACGCCTGAATGTATGCAGTTGTGCAGTTGTTTTGTACAATAGGTTTAAACAGAAACGATTGGTTAGGAGAACAGAGTGCTGTGATCAGAGGCGGATTTATCCATCTCGGGGCCCTAAGCGGGGGATAGAATTGGGGCTCATAGTTTCCTTAAAAGTCCAGAAAATTATATCGCATTTTTATGAATATCTCGTTACGAATACCAAATATGTTATCCTGATTTCGTTAGGGATTAATTTTCTTCTGTCGTTTTTTATGGCAGTTAGTTAATTATTTTTATAGCATCTTTCTTCTTCTTGTTTTTGGCATAACAACCGCTGGCGGTCAAGGCCTGACTGTACCGACTAGTGAAGTGGGATTGGCTTTCAGTGACTTAATTGTTACCATAGCAGGATAGTCAGTCCTACGTATGGGGGCACGGTCTATTCGGGACTTGAACCCATGACGGGCATGTTGTTAAGTCGTTCGAGTTGACGACTGTACCACCAGACCGGCCCTTTATAGCATCTATAGTCTTCGTGTAATCAAGCTAACATATTTTGCATAATTTTAGGATGTGCATCATCGTTGTTTCTGGTATTGCAAAAATCAAAGCTATATTAAATACTAGCTATAGTAGTGTTACTAGTGTTTAGAGTAAAGAAGCCTTTCATTCTCTGTAGTAGTTTTCCAACACAAGTACGCATTAGATCGTTTTTCTAAGCTAAGAGTCTTTTATATTGAAATGAATCAATGAACAATGAACTGATAAATTGTAGCTATTAAAACTCCAGACTTTCCGAATTTCAGTACAGATCTAGGCATATCTAGATAAATGTATAACTGGAAAACCTGACAAAAAATCTGAATTTTACTTATTTATACTTTTGTATTTTTAGAGCAGAGTTTGCAATACATTTGTTTTGCTCATTCATGTACATGAGCAGTGAAAGCCACTACACAAAGCTTGTGTGATTTCCTGTTTCACAGATACATAAAACATGTGCCTGAAATTAAAGCGTGCGACAATGATTATCCTGCAATTGCGTATTTGTAGTCTTTTCCTCCTTGCAATCGAGACCGTTTAGGAAGTTCTTAAAAATATAAATTAATCGTCCCAGGAGCTTCTTTATGTCTTATTGTCAGGAGAGGATTTATTCTTTTTAATATGCAAGAGTGCGAAAGTATGTAATATTTGTTTTGGCCTTCAAAATTTATCTCCAAAGTTCGTAACAACTTTTAATTGCTATAAACGTTATCAACGCATTCCACACTGTCCTATGTACTACTTTGAGAATGATTTAGTTTTCCGTTAATTTGTGCATTATTAACAAAAAATCAATCGCTTATAAAAGTGAACTAACACCTTTTAAAAAGTTTAGCTCGGGACCCCCTTCAGGCCGGGGCCCCCCGCGGACGCTCAGTCTGCTTATAGGAAAATCCGCCACTGGCTGTGATAAAAGTGTAGTAGATACGATGTTTTAATATAGTATTACATTTGGATAAACCCAGCATTGGTAAATTGGAATCAAATTTCTGTACTTTTATTAGCAGCTACAACTGTATAGTAGATTGGAACAATACATTTGCAATCTCGAAACCACTGTTTGGTAATAACAATAATCTCACAAACGAAATGAAGCATAACCAACCATTTTGATGAGTGTGGTTTCTTGGACAAATATCAGCTCTGTGGAGAAATCAATTTTAAAGGCATATTGTCGTTAATGGAACAACATTCCGCAGATGTTAGCGCCTCATCCAAAACAAGACTGGTCAATTGTGTTAACAGATTACGCAGCATAATTTCTAACGAAAATGTATGTAAATGGATAGCTCACGACTCAGTTGATTCTTTCTTGTGGTTAGATCTGTAGGTGATGTGCATTTCCGTAGATGTGCACTTGAAAGCACATCGCTCAGAGGAAGTATGTTCAATTTCGTGTAGGTTAACGTTCAGTAGACAAAGCCACATCATGCGCCTGTGGCAGAGCAAACAGTGTTTGTTCTTCTGTGCTGGCCAATCGTACCACACCGATCACTCACAGTCTTCGGCATTGTTCTTCGAGCTTTGGCTCATATAACATACCGTGACCTACCCTCAGCGATGAGAATAGTATATTTACACACAAACGTCCGAATGAAAAGGCAAATTGCGTAGGGCTTTAATTTGTATGGGTGTGTATGTGTGTGTTTGGTTGCGGGTGTACCGGGGGGCTTTCTGCACAGTCGCTTGCGCAGATCAGCCGATGGGCAACGAGGCTTAAGAATAATTTTACACTTCAAGGATAGCTGCGTCGTTCGGCGGACCGGGACCGAGTCCAAAATCCGAGACCGAAACCGAGCCGTTTGCGCAAAAGCCTCCGAAACTCAGCTGAGTCGGGACGAGAGGGATACGCGCTTCACTGGGCGTAAATTTTTCGGCGTTTCGGTCGATGGGTCGATCTTGCAGGGTCTGTGTGTACGGAACTTCACGGGAGCGTCACGAATCGATGAAAGTTTGTTGCACTCGTACCTCTCGCGCACCTCCTCCACCATGTATCGAACCAGTCACGATCGAAGGTGTGACGTTCCGCACAGCATAAGTGGGTCGTCTGTGCTGTGAGGTTTAGCATATGTTTAGTAGTATCGCGAGAGAGCTTTTTTCCCAATTGTAACGCGGTGAACAATGAATCAATAAAACCTATACGATTTACTTGCAGAGATAAAAATATTTCAATCTGTAATTTGTACTTCTCGGCGACTAACACTAATTTGATCTGAACCATTTGTTGAAAGTTGTTATCACTTTCTTAAATAGGTAAATGCAAGCAAAACAGAATGATCGTTTCTTCTCAAATAGAAAAAGGTAACCTAGCTGTAAGGAAATACAACTAAATTTTCATAAGAAACCAAAAACTTGTTGAGGGAGAAGATGATCGAAGTGTCGAAATGTACCATTTTTTTTTATTTTACTGATCTCATAAAAGTAGTCCAAACCAAAAACTGTCACAAAAAACAGCATTAAAAATGTGTGTAACAATTTATCAATTTAATTAATTTATTGATAATACAAACTCCACAGCAATCATTAAAAATGCAAGGGGCTCAATGTATGGAGTGTATAATGTAGGCATTATTTCCTGTCTTTCCATAATCCATACAATTGATGTGGGCACCATTCAGCTCAATACCGTGTTTCCATAAAAAATAATTCTACAGTGTCATATTGAACATACCATGCCGATCGTCACATAAACCCATCACGATCGTCGCTTGAGCAGGGCTATTTAAATTTTAACATAAGTAATGCCACACCATCATTGTTACGTTCGTTGTCGTGGTCGTCGTCGTCGCCGAAAGAACGTTTAACCGACATTGTCTCCGTTCGCAAAACATAACCTTATGCACGTATGTGTTGCTGTCTGTTGTCGCACATTTGCGGATCCTTTTGTTGGTGTTGCATTATGCTCCGGAAGACACGGTCCAAACAATGACGAATAACCGGGCACGAAAGCATTATTCGTGCAATTCCGTATGGGAGAATATTATCTTCAGCTTGGAAGTCGGGAAGGACCTAAACTGATTGTCCCGGCCGGTCGAGTCCTTCGAGCTGTGAGTAAGAAGCATGGTGGAGGGCAGGAAATCGAAAAACAAAGCCCCCAACTATATCGCCCTCATCTTCGTACAGCAACGAGCATGGTCCTTCTCGTTGTCGGCATCGCGGCATAGGCTGTGTGGCAATCAATGTGCCTCCAGGACCTTGAAAGCAGGCATATAAATTGCATTCAATGACCTCTGTTGTTGGGTACGCTCTGCATTGGTGTAGCATCAATTGTTCACCGATCTTGCAGACCACAGGTAGCTCCACTACAATCTTCCAGTATTTCCAGCATATTTTGCAACGTACAGTCATGCGAATTCTTGAAGCATCCCCAATGCTTTTTCCGTGAATGGTCGTGAAGGTTTATTGTACAGTTTCCTAACCTTGAGACCTTATGGAATGGGAAATTGGAAGTGCAGTTCATATCACGGCAGAACAACAAGGGGGATAAAACGGTGTAACGTCAAAAAACGTGTTGTTAAATAGAGCCATAAAAAGATTATCGTAGTTACAGCAGTTTAAATGTATAGTATTATTCGTTATAATCCTTTCTCGTTATGGTGCAATTTCACGAGTCGTGTTCATGTTTTATGATCATATGAGCAGCAGTTTTATAGCAGCGATTTGTGATTACTCCACCTCTTGAGAGGTATTCAATTGTGTGTAACATTGCTATCCGTTTGCAGATAATTATTGTTTTCTAGTATAAGATACCCCCAAGGCGTGAAACTTTTACTTGGATATTGGAAGGAAATGCGACTTTTTGAAAATAGTTGCTGCTACCTTTACGTGTAAAAAAATGTTATGCTAAATCATGTCAATCTTTTTGTTTCTCAATTGCTTTTGGTAAAATATCCCTGTAAACCTCTTTTTAAACCGGTTCTTTGGCTGCACTGCGTTTAACCTTCGAGTACTGGAGGTTAAAGCCAAACGGAAATGAAAAGGGAAAATGTTACCACTGTTCCTTGGTTTAGTGCTCGAGAATGCGGACGGTGCTGTTGTGCTTTTAGGAAGGTTCAACAAAAGAAAGGTATCGTAGTACGTAACATTAAAAGCATATTTATTGCAGCAAACAATACAAACCACGTCGGCCGCATACTGATATGTTGATCACGGCGGGCGTACTTTCGAACGCCCTTATGCATACATGCTGCTACATAATAAGTACGTACAGTAGACAGAACGACATCTTATCGATCGTCAGTGATCATGAACTGCAAGAATTGGCAAAGTATTGAGTATTCTTTGCCTGCAGCTTTTATTTTGCACAGTGGCCATGACCATTTCAGTGCGATGTAAGCATGTGGTATTCAGTATTGCATTCAACATTGGTGAGTTCTAGTTTTTGTTTCAGCACTGGATCCACGCACACACGAGCTATCCTTACACATAGAGCTTCAAAAAGGATCTGCACATCCCAACGACCGCGGAATGAAATTAAAACCGATCGTCGCATGGCGTCATTGAACCTCGACCTCCATTTTTCGCTGGTGGCCGCAACACCGTCAATCCGGCGCGCAACTTTGTTGAAAGAATCGATTGGTTGCGCGCGTACAGTCCGGCAAGATTGATTCCATTTTTATCGCTTATGATTGCTTCCTCTCGAACGGTGGCCCCCAGCCACATTATTTCTCAGGTTAACGCTGACTCTTATTATTGGCGCTTTGAACGTTGTATTCTTATTACTTTAATATTCATTCAGGTTTTGTTGTTGTTTCCCATCGTCACTGTAGACACGTTTCATGCTATTATTGAACCTGAATTTCACGGTCGTCAAAATGGAGAAAAAATGAGAACAAAGCTGTAACAAATTACAACTGTTCGAAAAAGCATGAATTAATTGAAGCTTTCTAGTTTGTGTTTTTGTATTTGATCTCGCGGTGTGAATGAGCAGTAGTAATGAGAAATTATCAATATGCTCTAACGTGCGGATGAAATGAATTGGATCATAAGTGTGTGTATTTATTTAAACAAAAAAAAAGGTTTTCAAGGCAACTGAAACGAGTGGGTTGATAAAATTGTAATCTTTTTTTCGTGTAGTACTAAATTTGTGTCGGATTCTTTAAAAAAATCCATACGTGAACAAACATAAAGAATCCTTTGCAACTACAACTATTTGTATGCATCAGGCATTCTTGAGGACCAAAATAATGGCAAGCTAGGTCAATGTTTGGCTTTAAAGCGTCGAAGAGCGAACAGGGGAGTACATTATTCTGTCCTGCTATGAAATATGCCCGCAGGCCAAACTGATGCGAACCGTTCCGATTCCCTTCAGAGTACGTTCCGCAACCCGCATTAACCCCGTCGTTGTATCGTGTCGGATGCCAGAACCGATGGCCATTCACGCGTAGCGCGAGTTAATTTTTTTAATCAAAAGCGATTAATAACCCACCAATTGCTGACCACACTGTGCACGTTGTGTGTGTGTGTTGTATCCCTCCGGCAATGCCGGTTTCGAGAAGTGATAAAATGGAAGTAAAGTTAATTTTAACGTCCACAACCCACCAATTGAAGTTGTCGCCATCGATGGTGTGGTGGAGGCTGGGGCAGTTATCGGCTGCGTTTTCATGCGGCATTTTGCTCGTAGTTTTGTTTTATAAAAATGATATTAGTGGTATTTAATTTCACGTTCAAAGCAGATAGTTTCACGACCCTAAAACGCAGAGGTTGACGACTGATCGACGAAAAGAAATGGAAAGAAACGTAAAACAAAACAATGGATTCCAATGATCAGAGTAAAGCGAGTTTTTATTGTTCTCCATTCCACTATCAGCTAAAGGGACGAGTTTTGATTGAGGTCCTTGGTGGTGGTATGACACGGACACTTTGCAGCGGAGTGCGTAACAGGTTGGGATGGAGTATGTGTGCAATTATTGTGTGTACCTGTGCCACTTTAGTGCTTCATTGGTGGGGAGCAGTAAGTGACCCTGAACTCTGTCAATGAACTGTAAGAGAATTCTTCGTAACGAGAGAACCAGAGCAATAGCAAACGGAATAGCAAAACGAAAATTAATTTAAACAAAACAGCCAGCACGATGGCCCACTGTTGTTCCATTCCACCTAGCGGCCAGCCACGGCCAGCGCGGAGTAATGTAAAGGGGCCAAATACGTTAGTGATTGTGAAGAGGTTACTTTTTGCGAAGTGAAGCGGAAGGAACGTTGAAAATTAAACGGATGTCATTCACCAAAAACTTAGGTTAGAAAGCACCGACTTCAAGCTACGTATGCAAAATGGAGATCTACGATTTTAAATGTAGAGTACGATTGTCTTTGCGTGATGAACCTGACGCAACTACCCAGATAATCATCAATAGCGTTGCGTCGTCGTATGTGTTAAGCATAGCTACCAAATGTAACATAATTTCATTTACACGAGGAAGATGTAACGGCAAATTCACATCCGAGGCTGGCAAAAGGATCAAAATTGCGAGGGGTTGATGGTGATCCGTGTGTCAACCCGGGCGGCCATAAAAAAGGCGTTTTACTAGAGGGTGCAGAAACCCGACCACAGAATATGTTTTATACAATTTTATATTGAATTACACACCAACTGAATGGCTAGGACCAACATAGCCCGAGGGGGTTCAGCGTTCCATTCGTATGCAATTGTGTAGTGCAGGACGCAACACAATATTCGGGGCATTGTGTTCGCTCTGCATCCCGAGCAAATACATTAGAGCGAACGGCCATTGTTGGCCCGGAGAGGGTTTTTTTTTCAAAGGGAAATCTCCTTTCGTCCTTTTAGAGACACGTTGGTGGGCGCAGATATTTGTGATGTGCACTCGCGTGTGCCATAGTGTTCAGCTACGCTTGGCTTAAGCTTTCCGTGGTACAGCTCGAAGCCAACGGGTCCGTTCCAGGGTTTGAACTCCTCGAAAACAGGCACGTTCCGCACTCGTGCACTCTGCTCTATTTTTTTTTTATTTTGTTTTCGTTGCTGTGAATGTGTGTGCTGCAGTCTGGGGCTCGGCGAACCAGGATACGGCCATGTTTTCCATTCGTGGCTCAGTGCACACTCGAACATTTTGGGTGGAGGGAAATCGTACACGCATTAGTCATTCCGTGAGCCCATGCGCACGGCTTTCCTCTATGTCGTCTTTTACCAAAAAAAAAAACTCTGCCGATCGATTCCACTTGCTCAGGCTCTATCGTATCCGCTTAGGACAGTCCGTTTTCGGGCTGGTTCCATTAATCCTGCCCATTCATTAGATCCCTTCAATGTTGCCGTTAGTGCTATATCGTTTTCGACAGACGCATCAGCATTGGTCTGATGGCCGGACTAATAGAAACCTTTGAGCAATTTGTTAGTGTCCTTATACGCTTTTTTTCCTTCCACAGACAACTCTAGTCAACACACCATCCAAACGCACAAGGAGTTAGTGATCGAAATCTAAGGTAAGAATATTGGTATGCTTAAATTTACATCCACGGATAAATAATGTTGTTAACTAAAAGATTGAATGTGTTTGTAGGCATCTTATCGGGATGCTTAAATTAGGGATTACAAGTTGGCCTATATTATTACTGAGTAAAAAATAATAGTTTGTAGCCAAAATGGTTGAATTATTTTTTCATGTGTTCGCATGTGTTCACCGTTCTTGCGTAGTTACATTCTTTGCTATTTAATTATTTACAATGAACTTAACTTTCACTAACAGCAAAGCTCCATAAGTAATGCTTAAGCTATCGGTTCGATTCCAAAGGATAATCAACAAAGACGAGACACGCGTAAATAATCGTCCCACAGTAACAGCTGTTGTTAGGAAAATAAAACAATCCCAAATAGTGGCATCCGTGCATAAGATTGCACTATTCCATCATATGCATATAATCCATCCCCCTTGCCCAATTTGCCTCATACATGGGTGAGGGCTAGCGTGGCTTGCAATTAACGGCACAGAAAAGGACATTGTATTGAAGGGTGTGTATTTGGCTATTGAGCTCGAAAGAAGAAAAACTGGTCACCCCTACATGTTTCATTTTTTAGACCGTCAGTTGATGGTTTGTGATACGCCACTGCGCACTACGATTCGGGTCGTTGGACTCTTTGACGTTCTGTTTCACGCCATATGAGAAGCTGGATGAAACTAATAAATGTAACATTCAGAAAGCTTGATTCATAGCCAGCGGAAACAGTGATGCCATGATTGCTCGTAGACGGTATGGCTCTCTTAATTCATCTGAAAGAACGTTCTAAGCGTGTTGTGCTGCTGATAATATTTGATCGTAGAGTGGCTCATCTTCGGCAGGATCGTCCATGCCACTGTCATGCTCGAGATCGTCCAGCAAAAATTCAGCTGCGCGGGTTCGTGTAATCGCTAAGAAAATCTTGCAAAAATAACAGAAATGGATCGGAACAAACGATCACTTGATCACGGAATTCCATCATGTCGGCATAGTTACTGTAGTGGAATTGGGCCGAACGAGGTAGGGTGAGAAATTTAGATGCCATTATACTCAAGAGCCTTTTCGAGTAGCGAACTGTAGGTGCCCGGTTTCGTTGAAGTTCATTCACCCCGCAGGATTGACAAGAACTGGAAATGAAAACGAAAACAGGTTGCGATTATAGATTTTCAAAATTATCAAACATTTGACCATCACCTCACGTATCAACGCGTCATGATGATGATCTCACCTGCTTATGAAAATGTCAACCGCTTTCTGAAACCGTTTTTTTTGCAAAAGCTGCGGCAAAAGCTGCAATGCTGTTTTTGGAACACTAACTGGTAATCCTGTGGAAATCGTTCTCAGCGTCGATCGAGACGAGTTACGTCCCTGAATTCGGCGGTGGCGATGGATAATTTATTTTAAAAATTTAGTAATGCAAAAATAATTCGACATCTCGGAGTGCAATTTTGTACCGACACCGTAGCAGCGGCCTTGCATACTATGAGCACTTTTAATTGTCTATAGCAGTACTCTCCAACTTTTTTAGAATCACGGACCAATTGGCTTTGAAAATATATTAGTCGCGGCACGCGTATAGGGTAACTGTACCAGCTTTCGGCAGGGTAACTAAAAATGTGAAATTATGCAAAAATGCATTCAAAGTTGCCTCTTCAAACTTTGGAATAATAGCATCCTCATTTGCTATTCATATACGAAGTTTCACATCATTTCCTTGCGTATTTTTCCAAAATATCAATTAAAATGTGCAGAGTTCAAAAATTTTCGGCAAATTTGCTGTCAGCCAATAGTTCGGTAGGTATCGTTATTAAGAGAACCAGAGCAGTAAAACAATGAACGAGTGGTTTTATGAAATATTCTATGGTTGTACAAATTATTGTAGTCCAATTGGAATTTTAAAATCACGATAAACCAGTTATTTTTTCACTGTTATTGCTGCCGAAAATAGGTACACGGTAATTGTTGATTTTTGACACATCAATCAAACTGCCTGCAAATGACCAAAATGGACAACATGGAATATAATAATTCAAGTGGTTATCAACTCCAATCTTAGGAAAGTGAGAGTGTAAAACTGTTTTAAATTTGTTTGTCTACCTTTTGATTTAATTTGGGTCGGTATGGTGGTACAGTCGTCAACTCGTACGACTTAACAACATGCCCGTCATGGGTTCAAACCCCGAATATTCCGTACCAAACCCCCATACGTAGGACTGGCTATCCTGCTATGGTAACAATATGTCACTGAAAGCCAAGCTCAGTTCACTAGTGGGTACGGGCAGGCTTTGACCGATAACGCTTGTTGTGCCACAGAAGAAGAAGACGAAGATAGTAGAAGCGCAGCCTGCCGAAAATGGGAAAAAACAGAGTTCGCATTTTCACGAATATTTTTACAAAATACATTTTAAACGGCAAATAAAAAATAGTATAACGTAATACGATAATTTTTAACCAAAATAACATAACTTTAATTTGAAAATATTAAAAATTGTAAGACTGCGAGCATTTTTTTGTCAAACTGCTGCACTAGCCTACCCAATACCAATATGATATGTAATAAGATTTTCCTTTAAAAAATCAATTCTTTCGCGGACCACTTCTGTTAACGCCACTTGAGGTCCACTTTAGATTCTACCAATGTAGATTCTATAGTACTCTGATTTAAGAGAATGAATTTCTCATTATTAATATCTATTATTTTGACATTTCAATCATGTTTCACATCACCAATAGCGGACTGCTTCATTTATTTTCCATATTTTTATGTATTGTTTTTTGTATTTTTTGTTGTATGTTTAATAAACAGAACGCAAGAACTGGAATAAAATTAGATATGCTTTTTTTTAACAGAAGAAATATTATATGCATGATAAAAAGCATCATTCGATTGCATCACCAAAAACTATCGAACGCAATAATCTGCTGTCGCACCTTAAATATCGTCTTAAAAAAGTGTTTTATAGTCTGCTACACCCACGATTCGTTGTGCCACTCAGCAACACCTATGGTAGCACAGGAAGTAACGTATTAAACGTTCGTTCCTGTACTAAAAACTACTGTAAAATCAGTGCAAAACCTTGGTTTACAATGATTAATCGCTATACTTTCGGATTCTGAGTTGTCGTCGAGGACATTATTGATCTTTTCTCTTCACGAATAAATGCGAAGGGCCCAACGAATGTCAGCACGGGAGAGAGGTAATTATAGTACTCGTTCCCTGGCAAATAGTGAGTCCTACTCGAACATGGTCCCCGGCCATGCTTAGTGAACCATTCACCAGCAACGGTTTTGCAGCAACAGTCATCGACGAGCGGTTTCCCAACGGAACGATAACCTTCTTCTGGTGGTGTGGATCGAATCGGAAGGACACGCCGTTTGCCAGACTCCACAGTACGAAATCACTCGCAGTTTTCCTGGTTTAAAGCTTCATGTAAGATTCGAACCCTTCGGGACAACTGGTCGATGGATGGTTGTGCTTCAGTAAGGTTGGTGGGTGGCGATAATGGGGCTGGATGGGTTGGAAAGGTTATGAAATGCCCTAGTTCTTCGGTGTTTGCTGACGGCCAGATTGCTCCTTTTGGTTCGTAAGACTTTCCATGCAGAGTTACAGACAGAGCATGGTCGTGTCGGTTGGGTTCGTTCCCTTAATCGATTGTTTCCGTTTCCAATGTCAAACGCGCCCCGATCGTGTGGCGATACTGCGACTTAAGTAGAAATGACCCGAAGGAATCGAGAGTTGACCTCGAATTGTCGAAAAACTTCTGTTAGGTAATGTCGGCAATACTTACAAGTTATTCAAGTTACTGAGATGAAAACTCAATTATTTAAAAATTTATAAGAATTGAAATTTAAAAATAAAGAAATGTAAGTTATGTACAGCTGTGCATACAAATGCTGAGTACTGATACTGTTCTCAAATGATCCTATAAATTATCATTTGAGCTATAGGTTATCATTTCATTTAAAGCCTACTAAACTTTGGCTTGGTTACAACTACTGTACTTGGTAAAAACAAAAACTAATTTGTATGAAATAGTTTTCAGCGTTTTAAACACCTATGAATACAGAAAGGATCGACCACTATCAGCATTTCAACTTTTAGCTTTTCTATAGGAGGTAAAAGGCAGACTGCGGTATACCAATCGACAGATAAATATTTTATACATTTGAAGTGGCTTGCATTTTAAAGTGCTTTGAATGAAGCTTTGACAATAAAATTTGATGCAATCTAAACCAAGAAAAAGCTAACCATTTATCGTTTCCACCACAATTTGTTGATGAATGCATGTCATTACAGTTAAGGTCATTTTCAACCAGAATTGAAAGGTTGTGATTAGAAATGATTTTCCGTGAATTGACCTGAATTGCAGTTTGGAATGTAAGCAATATATAAATAAACGCATGGTACTACAAACAGTCCGAATGAAGTGTGCTTCAGTAAATTTCCTCATTTCCAATCGACCTAGTATTTGCCTTGAGTTTATGAAAATGACCAATCGTCGTTATTCTGCCGAATGGTACAAGGTTCTAGACTGCTAAAGTAAACCTATCCGGCATGTTGCTAATTAGATTCAGTGGCTCATTTACCTACTAACGACAATTCATGTCGAGATGGAGAAAACTTTTGTCGCTTGCGCCCCTGTTCTTGGGGTCCTTCAGCCACATGCTAACCGGATTGACGATTAATGCAGGATTAAATGTAACGTGTAACAATATTGTTACGCGCTCAGTTTCCAGGTGAAAGTGAACGATAAACATTTATGACGTCAAACGACCCAAAAACTAGCTAGAGTGACCTTCACCGGCGAATCAAGCGCTTACCACAAGGGTTGACCTTCTTAGAAATGAGAACTTTCTTCACATGAATATCCTATAGACCTTGGGGTGTACGGCATAGCTCCACACGGTAGGATTATTTCTGTAAATATCTGTTGAATTGTACGGTAGAACAGTAGTAAGTACAGGTTCTTGACATTTGATAAGTTTTAATGGTTAACAGGTAAAATAACACTTTCTTCTTCTTCTTCTTTGGCTCAACAACCGATGTCGGTCAAAAGGCCTGCCTGTGCCCACTTGTAGGCTTGGCTTTCAGTGACAAATTGATTCCCCCCCCCATAGCAGGATAGTCAGTCCTACGTATGGCGGCGCGGTCTATTTGGGGATTGAACCCATGACGGGCATGTTGTTCAGTCGTACGAGTTGACGACTGTACTACGAGACCAGCTCTATGTCTTAAAATAACACTTTATTATTTCTATGTCTTAAAATAACACTTTAAGACATAGAAATAAATAAACCAATTATAAAAAATTGATCACTGAAAACCTCACTGGATGAGCATATGGGGTACATGTACCAGACACAGCGAGATCAAGGGCAATACTGATGGTTTGTATTGTTTTTATGATGCAAGTGAGAGTCTTGCCGTACAGATCACGTTCAAGGGATAGAGTATCGGCGTCAGAGGCCGAGACACTCCCATGCACCGTTCATTACTTGCCCATGCATTACATTAATAGCATGAAGAAGACCTGCGGCCTAAAGTAATGATCCGCGCAGGGAAGGAAGTCTACGCTGTCGCTGTTCTGGCATCGTAGTCTTGCCCCCCGGTACAGAGTGTAAAAGAAATGGCGTAAACTTCATCGTAATGCCATCATTTCCCCATTTACCAATGGCCGGGTCAATGTTGGTCTCGTACCAACCAAGGGTACCCTGTGAACTTTTTCTACTCGTGCATCTTGCGACAGCGACGTCGAAGTGTGTCAAGGTGAACATTTCATACAGTGTATAAAGAGACACGATTGCCGTCTTGTTGCAGCGGCACAATGCACCATAGCTAGCGGCACGACACAAACATGCATGGCTTAGTTTTGCATCCATTTTTACTGGCGTTCGCATGAATGTAAATTCAGTCATTAGTAAATTATATTTATTATACAAGAATGTCCACAGACGCCTCCAGCCTGCAACAAAACAGCAAACTTGCAAATACATAAAAATATTGGTAATAAAAACCCATAAAACATGTTGTGTAATCAATTTAACTGCTGTAAAACCGTAGCATGCACCTTCACTTTTAGTAGCTTTTAGTATCTGGGTGGGTATTACTGATAGCAAAACGGTTAGTCTTAAAGGAAATTCACTAATTGCTTGTCTATTAAAATTACAATCTTGGCTAAAATAACGTTGGACGTTCTGCTCCGTCTTTTTGGCGTAAACAAACTTAACAAACTTATTAGCACGCAATCGGACGCTGCTGCAAGAATCATCGGTCTATATAAGAATCGAACCAGTCCGGCCGTGTTAAAATTGACTTTTCTATTTTAGCCGAAGATCACCGGGACAATATCTACACAGGACATGTATGTTATATCAAATCCATTCATCAACAAGCGAATCCCTATAAAACATGTCAGTAATTTGAATAGTGTTTCATGAATTGTATCATTGGTTGGATAGAATAAAACGCAACGTTGGTAGAGAAACCATTCAGATATAAGCCTTTTGCTCAGAACTTGCTGTACAATTTAATAACCAGCTTGTAGGACAAATGTCGTTTCACAACAGTGGTGATGTGTGTGCGTGCAAGAATGATGCGGGTGTCATGGCGAAAACGCGTCAAACAATATGAGCACTGTTCGTTTTTCAGTTGATTATTATTATTTTTTGTTTGGCTTTTTCTGCTGTTGTTTGGCTGCACCACTATCAGGGGAAGTACGATGTTTTGTAGTACTAAATAACTATTCTAACCCCAGCAAGCATGATTGTGCGAGGGGCCGAGCAGAGTACCGCACACGGAAACGATAATATTGCCGAACCGTGGAGCAGGATAATAGTGCGCTGGACTGGAAAGCTATACTTTCTCCATAATTTTAGTTACCATGTGGGACGGATGCGTGGCAGTCAGAAAGGGCGCGAGGAAGGGATGCGGGACGTCGACGGTGAACGGTATTTTGGACCCCCGCAAGGACAACGAATTCACGAGTGCGTGGAAATCAGTGGATTGTAACGATGGCATTATTTCATTTTATGCAACATTGATTAGCACTGAAAAGGACACTGCGGACGGGTTTGAAAGCCTTTTCGGCAACACAAAACCAAAGATCGGTCTGTGGGCTGTGGAAAGCAAAGGCATGAGGTCCTGTGCTAAACGCTGCCAATAGTGAGAGACCATCCGGGATCGGGAATCGGACGAGGTATAGTGTTGAGAAAGTAGAAAAACACATCCTGTCTGTAGTATCACCATTTTGCAATGCACCATTTATAATTGTTTTATGCTGATACGTTAATGCATTTTGCATTTCGTTTGAAAGCGTTAGCTACTGATGTTATTATTGTCGCTACGTTTATGGTGGATAATTTGAGTAGCAGGGTTGTTTTTGTGTGTAGTACACACAGGAAATTGCCACGACTGAATGCGTTCGATTGTGTTTATTTGCTAAAATGAAACGAAAACACCTGCAATCCAGGTTACCATGTTGCTGTGAGGGGTTAGTACTATTATTTCCGAAAACATTTAACAAGTTTCTTCTGATTTGTTTCTATGTTGATGCAGGTGAACCGTTTTGCTAGGTTACTTGCGATAAATAAATAAGAACTGGTTACATTCCATTCCTGGTTCCTAGTAGTACCAAGGGAAAAAGACTGTTTTTTGGAAGTTATGTTCATTTGGTGTGGAGGCTATATGTTGATGAAAGCTTCTATACATTAAAAAGAACTTGTAAAAACTTGTAAATAAAAGTGTTTGATGCTGGCGACATTTCTTTTGCATGATTATCTTTCCTATTCCTTTAATCAGTAATAAGATATTCAAGATATTGAATGATACAATATCCTTTGCATCTCTTCTTCTTCTTCATTGGCGCAACAACCGTTGTCGGTCAAGGCCTGCCCTGTACCCACTAGTGAAGTGAGTTTGGCTTTCAGTGACTTATTGTTATCATAGCAGGATAGTCAGTCCTACGTATGGGGGCACGGTCTATTCGGGACTTGAACCCATGACGGGCATGTTGTTAAGTCGTACGAGTTGCATCTCTACATGATAATAAATGAAGCAAAATTATTTATAAAGACAACACACTTCTAGTAAAAATAATGATACTAGTAATATATTACCGCATAAAACATTGATTATTTTACTAACGTATTAAATTTACTCCTGCTTAATTTGTATTCCAGATAATATTTTATGAGTGTCATACGAGAGATGATAGCTATTAACTTCCGTCTTTCAACAAAACAATTTATGCCCGAAGGAAGAAAACAAATTTAAAAGGTAAGTTAGTTGAATTTATATTCCAGCAAAGCAAAACATGATTGATTACAATTAGGAAGATCTACGATACTTGTGATTAACATCTGTGCTTTGTTGTCTGTTGGAAAGTGGAAGACTGTCTAGTAAGCTGTCTGAGAGTTTTATCAAATATATGAAAAAAAAAGGATCGAAACCCAAACCATGCTAGACATGTATCCTGAACTGACATTAACCTCGATCGATTCTCCGATTCAACGACCTTCAGCATTGCAAGCGAGAAGGAACAATTTTGCCTGAAGATGCAAAGAAGACAATATACATAGCGTATCATACATAAGCTAAAGTATCTGGTATGTTTAGTGTCTGGCTTAGGTGTCGAGAAACTGAAGAAAATGGCACCATCACAAGCGAGTAGAAAATCTTCCCCCAGATAAACAGAGAACCCGTCGTACATGGGCCAAGAGAAAGGAGAAAATGATATGAACCGTTTCCGTGGTTTTGCATTGTTCGCTTCGTATGTCCATTGGTGATAAAACTTTTGCCAGTCACATCTAACGTTTTCTTCACACTGCTGTACTGGCAAGGTAGTAGGAGATGGTTAATCAACCATGTCCGTGTCTCTCTCTCTCTCTCTCTCTCTCTCTCCCTCTCTCTCTCTCTCTCTCTGTCTGTCTGTCTCTCTAGTTTTCGTTTTCTCTTCATTTCTCACTATCTGTAGAAACGTTCGTTTTTGTGTAATTCTTTAGGTGTGCTCTAGTGATTAAAGAAATATCACTTATTACCCCTCGGGATTTACTAATGAATGGATCCGGTGCCTCACAAAATCTCAGGAGATGAAAATACTGAGAAAGTATTTTCTTAAATATAGCGAAACGTATGCGAAACGTTTACTTTTGTAATGACTGGCATTCTAATAAAATGTTTTTTTACGAAGTTTTCAATGCATTTCTCATGATATTTGCATGATTAAGGAATTGTTATTTGCTATCTGAAATGAGTATATGAGTACCTGCCCGAGTAACAAAACATTCCAGTAGCATTGCATTCTTTTGTTGATATTGCACGTACACTACACCTGATAGAAAAAAGGAGATGAATGCTCCTTATTCTCTTCTCCCGCTACTAAGAGCAACCAAAGAAATGTACTCTCACTGTTCGGCACGACACCGACTGGCGGTAAAAACACCATCGATCCTGTGAGCATTTCAGCTGTGCAAGTTTTGCCTTAGCAGCTAGGACACGCGCTGCATGCAATATGAAAAATGAACAAAACGTTGGGAACAGAGGAGCAACGTCCATTTGGTACGGTGGCAATGACGTCGTCTGGGTCTGGAGAAGCTCTTCCGTTATTATTGTTATTAGTATTTTTTCCGTGTACGAACAGATCGCATGCACACCGAAAAAACGACCGACAACGATGACGGCGGTGAACGAAGTGGATGATACTGATGGCAATGTTGACGTTGGCCAGCACGCCAGGGATGGGTTTGGTGGAACTTAGAGAAGAACACATGGCTGGGCGGTTTGGGTAGGAATGCTACGATGCCACTTGGTAGGTACCGGCAGCAACACAGACGACAGTATCCTTGAATCCAACACGAACCGTGTTCGCGAAAGCAGTGTTTTGCATCGCTTTCGGTAGTGGAGAGTAAAAGACTGAATCGGTCATTTTTTGTTCAGAATCTTTTAGGATACTTTGGTACAAGTATAGTATCGACGCGCGTCCTTTCCGGCTAGTGTGTTGTGCTTTGCAGTTTAATATATCTCGTCAATTGTCGCCAACCGAAACAATGGCTAATTTCACGGCAAAAACAACCGGGATGGTTAAAAACATTAACGAATCAATACAACCTCGCGTCAGGCACGTGTGCGATAAGCGTTCCTTGCTTCAAGCCTCCTTGCATGGATATCCGGCGACGAGCACGTTTTACACGAGACAGCAACGCTTTTATCAGCCCAACAGTTTTATCAGCGATGCTTCGTTGCTGTACAATGAAATAACGCGTGTAGAGCAGCTGCAAACTTTGCTGCTGTACTTGCAGCGGGAGCATCAGCACCAACAGCAAGTACGGTCGCCTGCATTAATGTCGCGCTCTTCGCGGTCAGTGCCGCACTCAACGAGCCGAAACGGAACCGGTGTGATAACATGGCAGCACTACCCGGCTGGGTTAGTGACTGCTGTTAGGAATAGTGCTACAGAGCGATCGATCAACCATCAGGATCCGAAATATCAGTGGTTAAGTGGGAACAACCAACTGCCCAACTATGACGGACACTGGATCAGTAACACGCAACGTATGCATCGCGAAGAACAGCAATGCTTGATTGATACCATCCAGGCTCAGCTTTTGTACAATTGGTATCGAATGTGGGAAGCAAGTGATCGCCACGGTGATCGCTGGTGGCAGAATTGCACTGATACGCGTACCACTAGACGAGCTTCGACTTCCAGTGCCCTCCAGAATGCTCTTTTCCATGCATTCTATCAATTGCTTTGTAATGTCAGTGATGGGCGATACTTTCATCCTTTCATCCATTTCGATCTGGCGAATCGAAATAAACGGCCCTTACATACAGCACAGTCCACCTCGCGTCATAGTCAATATCGCGCGGGCCAATTATCGCCCGCATCAGCGGTGTCACACACTTTACCGAATGGGGGGACTGCGCTGCCAGAATCGATCAACAAGACAAAATGTATGAGGTCGTCGATTGGCAACAACAATCCTTTAACACCGTTCCTGTTTGTCTACGTGCCGTTGCTAATGCCGTTGTCTGCCCCTCAGCATCTACCTTGTGCTGCAAACCGCACCGCGTGCTCAGGAACATCAGTACGGTCGCGGTTTGCATCACCGTTCCCACCAAGGCTGACACCGTCAACGAGATCTGTGGATGCCATCAATAATGACAGGTTAGTGTAGCGATTCGTTTATTCACCAATGTTCAAACGGCAATTAAAACTCGTTTGAGATTTGCGGTTACATGGGTTGGAACAATTTTAAACCGAGCGATTTCCAGCGCCTCGCGGTTTGAACTGAACGTATGTCGTACGAATCGATGTTGGCAGATCATACTTTGTGACATCTATAAAATGTTTGTTTGTTTGCGGTCGTTTGGCTGCAGTTGTTTTGATCAATAAACATTTTCATTGAAACTATGCGTAGTCGAGGAACATAAAAAATGGTATACTTCGTAGTTGTTTAGAGTCGCGCGATAACATGGTTTGGTGCAAGAAAAACATCCGCCAACATCGTACACTTTTAACGCTGCGTTCTATGTGCTTCTTCTTTGTGGATCATCTTTGTTTGGCAACACCTAGAGTCACCTGGTGCAATACCGAAGTTTTCCCTTTGTTGTCTGCGATACGATCCGGAACAAAAAGGCAAGGAAATCGCGGATATGTCCGCACACACGCCGTCGAGAACTAGAAGCACACTCGTTTGTGGCATAGGGGTTGATGAGCGTTAGCATATAGCTCTACTTGCATACGTGAGACGGAACATAAGCAATGGGCGCCTCGTGCGACAAAAGAGCAAGAGAGCGCGAGCGCTGTTTGGAGTTGATGAGAGCTGCGTCTGTGCAAAAATAGAAACCACGTGTTTCATTCGCTATGTATTCGCTCGATCGATTTTCCACGGCGCCTTTGACTGCTGGCTGCAGTGCGAAGCGATGTGCGTAAGATGTGAGCTAGATAGAACGATACACGTTGCTGGAAGCGAAACGAGAGAGAATGAGGAAATCATGATTTATTTGAATATTTTGGTCAGAAAATGGTAAAATGTTTTTGGTGTTTTGTCTTCATTGCGTTATTTTAAAGAAGTTTGTTTACTAAAAACATCGATGTAATTGTAAAATGATGTTGAAAACTTAGAAAATTTTGGAATTATATCTTTAGATAGGGTTCCAGCGTAAGTTCATCTAAGTTCAATCAAAACAGGCTTGGTGCGCAAGCGCTACTTTCGCAATGATTTTGTTCGTGTTTCACGATGCGAGAGAATATTTGAGATGTTATCTCGTGGAAGTGTGAGCATTAGGAAGAGTTTACCGGGAGATTATTGTTTTGATTGTAGTTTTAATGTATAAATTTATTCTTTAATTTATTGAAATATGTTCACAATTACACTAGCCAACCATTTATTTGTTATTATTTTTCTGAAAAATGTTATTCGAATAACGCAATATAAAAAATCTTACAGCGTTTAAACAAATCGCAATCAAACGAATGTAAAAGGCATTTTAATATAGCTCGAGAGTCGTTGCGTATGCTTTGCTATTAACCGCCGTTAACATCAATAGCTGAACATGGTACCTTCGCTTCATAATTAACGATTTCAGTCGTAGGAAACATCGAATGTTATGGCGTGGTGTGGCATCTATATATTTGCTCAATTCATACCTCGTCGCTGTCATTGCACATGGTACACAAATGCAAGGAATAAGGAGTGTGCTGTTCCTAAAAATCGATGATCTGCATCAGCGCATTTCAACAGCGATTGAATTTCAATTAGAATGCAGTACCGCTCGTCGAAGCATTGCAAACGGGTAACAAACCCTGGTCCATTTTATATCTTCGGTTCGTTGAATACGAGATGAGAGTTGATTTTGGATAGTGAGAGTACTTCAATAGCTCAATGCCTAAATTATTCACCAAACTGCATCGGAATGCTTTGAGGGTTTGTTAAATGGGTCATAGATTAAAAATATTCAAATACCTCACCTTAAACACAATATTAATTCAAACATTATCCCAATTTAAGCATCATGGCCGCTTTGTGTCATCCTGAAGAGTGTGATCTACATCTGTAACCGTTTCTTTGAAAGTAACTGACCTATCTTACGATCCATGATCTTGTCAGAGTCAGTGCGAAGGCATGCGAAGGAACTGAGCAAGGTGCTTGAAATAATAATGTTGTCACGTGAGTGCTCTACGCAACATCAATATGGGTATTACTATCAGGTCCTCTCATTACCAACCAGATAAGCCACATTAACCAGCTCGTACTGCCGTATAAGACCATTGCTACAATATGACCAGTACTGAAATATGACCATGAATTCGGCGGATGACTGATGTTCTCTCAGCATGCTGGAGAGAGAAGTATGCCAGATGGTGGTAGATAGCAGATACATTTTTGCATGATCACCGCGTGCCGCACCATCGTTTCGCGGACGTCGCTTAAAACGTACATGTGCGTGTGTGCATAGTTTGAACGGCCATGTGGTCAGTAAATTGTTATGCAACTGAACGTAAATGACGATGCGTTTATGCACCCTGAGCAGCTGAGCGGGATCGAGCTGTGAATGCTGGCTGGTGGATGAAGCTACAGCAGGTGATGTGATGTGGAAAATGTGAACGGTAGTCATATGCGAAATTACCTCCAAACACAACGAGCGGAAATACAGACGTAATATGATCACATTGCCAAGGTTGATCGTCAGGAGAATTCTATGGGTGCAAGATCCGTATGACGGACGGAGTATGCCCACTTTAAAAGAACGAAATGTTACATCGTGGGGAGATTGTGATTCAATAATAGAAACCATTGGCATGAAAGCGTTGAAATAACTTTAGTCAAACAGTACATTTTAATTGGAGAAACTATTTTCCTGTTTGTCTTAGCTCGCTTTGGTATAAATTGGTTCTACCTGAACAATTCAATTTTACTGCAGTTATCATTTTTCATTCTATTGTTACGGTGTTATTATAAGCGGTTAAATTATAACGATTATTCTATATAAACGATACATATATTTAAGGGTTAAAATTATACTTCTTATCGCGTTGACAAATTGTTCATGTGTTTGAATCATCCTTACATTGAGCAAGCCTTTTTTACAGCTGTAACACCATCATTCTATCCATTGATTGCAGTTAATCCAATGTTATGTCGTGTTTGGTAGAACCCGTGCGTACTTCATAGATTTGCAACTCGTAATGATAATGATAATGACCGGGTTTGCCTATCCCCAGCCATCTCGTACCCTTGCCAGTTTCACCACCATCGGGCAAAGAAATCTCACGAAGCGCCATCCGTGACCGTAACTTCCGCGAGAATCTCAACAATAAGTGGCTCACGCGCCACCGATGCTCATTTCCCATGGCGAACGGTCGCAGGGTTGCCTGTAGATATGAGGCTGATAGTGGAGCAGCAATAGAAGCTTCTACTACTCTGCAACAGCACCGCCGACAGCGGGTGATGGCGTGGGTCCTGAAAGCGGTACTAGCACCAAATGCCCACCAGCAACGGTGGAAAACGAACGGTTTTTCGTCTATTGAAATGAAAATTGTGTGAGTTTTCCAGTCCATGTGCCCTTTCAATGCCAGCCAATTGAGATGAGATCGTCTGCAGTGCCCAAGAAAATAAGCCCCTTCTGCCAGACCGGGAGAAGCAGAGGCGAGTCAGTGGATGGGTTGTACATTCGGGCAGAAGAAAAGAATTTTCTTCTCGCTCCGGTGACTTTCTCTCAAGGGTCGTTCGCGCGAGGGTGGTTAGCCTCAGCGTTCAGTCATGAGACGAATATTGCGCTAGAAACGTGTTCACGGATTGATCTAGCTTTTTTTCTTACCTCGCTGTCATCATTTCTTAACTGACCCAACCACCCACTCCATCCGGGAGATGCCGGTTGAGTAAGTGTCTGAAAATCGTTCTACGCCGGTAGTTTAATGGTTGATTGTCAAATCGAAATTAAACGCACAAAAAGACCCGTTGTTCGTTCTGGGCAGTTACAAGTGAGTTGATATTAAAAATGTAAAATATTGCCATTCAGGATTTAAAAGAGTTTCCATAGGTTTAGTTGCTTGGAATGATACCTAAATCTTGAGGGATCGGCTTCGTGTCTGTACCAAAATAGCTTAAACTAGAAGGTGACATTTTTTGTTTTGTTTTCAATGATACCCTTCCTTTTTCCGATTTAGAAACATTCTATGCGCCATCCGGTTAGCTTTAAATTGATATCAGCATGGCGAATGGAGATTGTTGTCTGTCGAGCGTTGATAATGTCACCTCCAATGTAGTGAATGGATTTATTTGGACTCCGATTTTTTTTTGCTCTGAAGGTAATTCCGGTCTAACTGGTTAGTCTACGTTGTGATCGCATTGAACCTTTCCGTTTATCGATTGGTCGATACCCAGCCAATTGCTTAACCATTCACTAATGCCGTTTTGTAGTGGCGAGAAATCGCACATAACCGTGACTATTTCTACTAGTCACTGGACTACAACCAGACTGTATCTATATCTGCAGATGTTTCATGTTCCTGCTTTAGAAGTGATTTATTGTAGTGAGGTGAGCAAAGCCATGATGAAGAGCTAAAAATAGCTAGACGGAATGAAAACTTCAATAGTTAGTAAGGTAATTTACGATTAACCTAGGAATGATATAAGATATGTATGAATAATACTCTGCGAGTCATATTCATTTGACCAATTCATATTGTACACACCACCTACAGTAGGGTAACATTGAATATCTGATGAAAATATCTTTCTACCAGCCAAGGAGTAAAACGACTATAAAAACATACGCAAGGGAGTGTCAAACCAAAAGTACAAACAACTAAAATAGGCCTAGAAATAGGCCTGGTTAGTCCATCATATCTCAATTAAGTGTGGCTGTCTTAGTTTGATTAACATGCCCGTTTCTCAGTGATAGAGAGGATCACACCGTGCAAACAAGAAGGAGTGAATTCCGATAGTCGATTACAAAGCTTTATGCCTCCACCATTTTTGTGATGATATTGTAGAAGACAGAATACGAATGTTGTTCGTATGTTGTTATGCAGTAACGGTGATGATTTGTTTATTTCTTGCTTTTTGGTTTTACCGCCATATAAATGGTTATAGACCGAACAGCATAGACCACTACCATGTGAGTCGTTCTCTACCATACCCGATACCCAATACTTGCAGGAAATGTGACCATTTTCAATTTGCCTATAAATACGCGTAGCATGGACCAGCAACTCCCAACTTCAACACGAAGCCGATGGATATGTTGAGTGTTACAAAAGGCAACGAACCAAAACTCCACTCTATTTTATTCTAAACTTTGTGATTCAGATTGGTATACCATCTATTGTGGTTTCAATACCACAATAGATTAGTATAGCATGGCATACAAATCTAATACAAATTACAAATCCCTAAATCATGCCATTTGCTTTATAATACTCTCTTGAAATACGCTTATTACGCAGAAGAAGCGCGACGTATCGCCCAGAAATACTAGAGCAACTATCCTCAGTGGACTGGTTGTGCTGATGGGGGGAAGAAATGAGCAAGCACGTTTGTAACTGCACTGGCCGTGAGTTAAAAGAGAGACGAAATGAGGTTGAGCTGAAAATTCCCACAGTTTGATATTTACTCCCACAATTCAACTCCCAATCAACCTCGCTGCAGGTTAGCCACGCGCAACGCTTTCGGAGCGATCATATTTTGTGATCCTCGCTCGGGAGCTCCGCAAACGTTCGTAAGATTTGTGTTGTAGTATTATTTGCAGAAGAAACAGTTAGAATTCCCCGATTTCCATCAAGTGGGGAGCATTGCACGAGGGGAACATTTACGCTTTGCGGGACATGCATGAGGAAAGCGTAGGGTGACGCATTCTGATTTGCCATGTGACCCGTTGATCTTCCGGTTAAGGTCGATGGCACCCTTTGGGATTACAACATCAAGGGTGTGTGCCTCAGCAAATGGCTGTCGTTGAGGAATGTTCTTCACTTTTGTTACGATAGTGTTCGTTTTTTATATTATTGATGTACTTAATAGCATATTCGATTAGAAAGTGATACGGAATACTTTTAAAATGTTTTGATTGCGTTCGTATTTCTTTTCAAACTGCACTAAACTGCACACAATCTCGATAAGTAGATCTAGGTTTGCAAACCTGTAGCTTGATATATTCGAGATTTAAACTCTTGGCTAGCATTGGCGACTGTACCACGGAACCGGTTAATCTTTTCATTCTGGATAAAAGAAAAAGCGTTTCCAATGAGAGGCCAATGAAGCTGAAAAGCTCTATAAGAAATAAAATCATATATAAAATGACAATCGCAGCAGACGAATAGCAAAGGTACACATGTTATGTTAGTGAACAAAGCTGTGTATAGAAAAATAGTGTAATATTTTTATTTTGAGTTGTTGCATATAGTAAATCAAACACTCTATTCTGGTGAAGCGTAACAGAAGTGGCATAATTTACTTTTTTACATAAACTGGGGTAGCGCAATGTAGGAATCGCAAGCTTTGGCAAGAATGGAAATTCATGATGTCGTTCTTAGGTTTTGGTCCACACTATCACGCTACGAGCATAATCCTGTATGTGTTTTTTGCGCTTGTTGGTGCTGCTCGTGCTAAAAATAAGGTACGCAACACAGCCTCAATACGGTGTACCACCGCATCGATTGAAGGTCAATGTTATGAAAACATGCGCTCATATAAAAAATGTCATTAAACTAAAGTAACCTTCAACGGCTGTCGGCAGAGGCAAGAGCTTCATCGTAAGCACTCGCTTCGAAGTTGCGATCGAAATCGACGATTGGCCAACATAAGGAAGAAGAAACGGAAGGCTCTTCTACTTCTAGCAAAACGATTGAAGCATAGCTTCGCGGAGTCCGCTTTGCTACGCTCTATGCCTTAAATCGCAGCACCGTCTGAGTCGTGCGTTCATTTACTCAGCGAAATATAATCACGCATAGAATGGGATTGGCCGGCAGGAAGGCATCCAAATTTAAGAGCAGACTTTGAGGTCTAAAGGCACAGTGAGGCATAGAATTCGATCTTGTGGTTGGAGATGCCACACCATCAAGCTCAGGAAGCGATGATCGTCACGATGCTGTATACCAAAATTAGACCCAATGATCTATCGATCCCTCGCGGCGGTTACGACTCGCTGTAGCTGATTGCCCGTCTCTGTCGAAGCATGGGGCCAAAGGGTACACCACCCCACTCGATGTGTACCACTTAATGAAGCCTCCACTCGAAGGTCATTGCCTTTCTCCAGCGTGTTGAACTTCGCCGTGGCTTCGCTCTTGGTGCTCCGTGCGTCGTAAAGCCACACGTAGGAAGTCTTTAAACCGTTACACATCCGTTCACCAGCTCGCAGTAGTCACATTGTGAGTGTATTTAAAAGCGTGGAAATTTTCGTGTCACCGATAGGTTTGAGTTGCTCCTACTCTCATGCTGCATTAATGACATAATGCCGCAACTGCTACGCCTTCACCCAGCCGCTAGTTCACGAGGGCTGACGTCACGGAAACTAAATAGACCCCCGGACCGTCCTCTAAGAAGGCGGCTAACACTAGATGTATTTCAAGGTTACAAGGTTGCCAGTGAACCGATCGGCATCCCTTCCACTTCACCACAACTGGACGCCAGTTTGTAAACCGTTGTGGAAAGGCACAAAGGAAGCTGCATGTGGCTGGTGGTGTGTTCGAGTTAAGGTAGACCCCGCAGCTGCTGGTGCCCCACGAGGCGTCCAAGACGCACGAAGCAGTACAGCAGACATGACACAAAGGAAACCAGTTCTAGTGTGCGATCCCATGGCTGCTTCTTGGTAGTAACAAACACACGCGGCTATTATCAATAGCAACGCATGCCGCGCATACTCGTGCGAAATTATGACCGGTCGCAGTACGATCGCACTCAGATAGCGATACCGCAGTACATTAACCGGCAACGGCTACGGGCGAGTGACTTGTGAACGTGACGTGACTCGGAGGTTTGATCGGTCTGGTCTGCATGAGCCTATCAACGACCATGACGGCATCTAGATGTGTTCGGTATTCCATTTTATTTCCCTAGTCCTTCCGAATGGCTGTGTTTAGATTTGATAAATAGAACCTCTAATGGCTTAGGAGCGTACACTACTGACGTGCTTGTGAGTGTGGCAAACAGTAGTGCGCCATAATATTGGTTTTTGTTGCTTTCTACCGTCGTCAGCTCCACCACACATATGGTTCGTCAGATTGGTGGGCGCGGCTCGACACGTGGTCACCAGTTGGCGTGGTGGCCTATGCACCGCAGCAACACAGTTGTGGTGGAGGTGTGGCGCATTAGTAACTTGACCGTCGCCATCCGCGCCACGGTTCTAATTAGAACGCACCCACCTTTTCTGCACAATCAATCACACAAAGTTTCCATGCCGCTAAAGGACAAGAAAAGGTTCTTTTATACAGTGCCTGTGCCGACACATGCGTATTGCGTTGGATATAAAGTTATGGAAAGGACAGTTTGGGTTTGAAAAACAAACTGTATTCCCTTGTAACGCAGGGTCCAGGGACGTACACAAGGATACATTAACATTATGACTATCACACCCATTTTTACCGAGAAGCGAACATTACACAATGGTCAACAGACATAGCACTAGGCACTATGTGCACTTTAAGAGTATCATATATTCTACACCAAATTTTCTTTTGTTTTTCTACGTAAAACAGCGCAACGAAAAACCAGTGCAAATTTGGATGGAAAGGCATCGTGAACGTGAAAATTTATGAGCTTACCTCGTTTGAAAGCTTTGAAATTAATTTACAAAATTTTGTTCGTGCTGTACTTTTGCATTTATAATTCTCTTTCCACTCGGCCACTTTGCAACCCTGAACCCAGATAACCCCGGCTTCCGTTCATTTCCACGGATCAAGAATCTTCTGCTCTCAAGGCAGCATTCAAGAGCAGTTCCATTGCCAAGGTTTGATCGCTATGGCGTAAAACCCCGTGAACGTGTCGGTTCCGACTGGCCACGTGGATTGAGCTTGCGTTCATTTTTCCAGGCCCAAGCATTTCCTGGCGACTTGCAAGGTGATGAAGTCAAAAGCCGAAACGAAATGGTTCTATGCTTCAACTCCCTCTGACGCTTTTTCGGGCTTGACCGAGAGAGGAAGAGGTTTAATTAAGAAACCATCCGACACCAAAATGCGACAATCTCGCGAAAGCAAACGATAGGCGCACCAACCACGACAAAGGATCTGATGTGCAAGTTTGATTTCCCTTGATGAGAGTCTACCAGTGAAATGGATATCCTTTCTTCTGTATTCATATGGATAACCTTAATTTTTTGAGTTTTCTTAAATTTATAGAAAAAAAGCTTCTATTAGCGGCCTATTTAGAACTTGGAAAAAGGCGTAAATGGTACACTGACACCTAGCTAAACATTTGAGCATGAATTCAAACACGCGGTCATTGATTCAAACCCAAATGATGCAAGCGATTAGCGTGTTAGTGGGGGAATCTCTTAAAAAAGCTTCCGCTAACCGAACTTCCACAAATAGCGGCAGGACGGCTAGCAACAGCCGGTACCAGCCGACGCTAGAGGCTGCTGCTGTACCCTTCGACGAATCTCGGTGATGAATAGAGATCGAGCCAACGGGAAGGATTTTATGCTGTTTTTTCCAAAAGTTCAAGGTCTGCCGTTCATTCGCCGCCATCGTCGCGAACGTACGCCAGGTACACCGCTTCGAGCAAGCTACCGATCCGAGGATGTTAATCGTAACGACGGAGACACGTCTGCGCGCGGTTTCCTACACGATCACGCAATTTCTGCTCATATGTGTGGGTCAGTCCAACGCTTTTGCACAGCGCGAATCGGTGCGTGCCATACGCACACATCGCATTGAAACATCTTGTTCTCGTTTTGTTCTCCACTTCACGTTCATTGCCGCTGCTGCCGTAGTCGTCGTTGCCGTCATCGTGGCTGCGTGGAGAGCTTCAACCTCCATTCACTTCTGCTACTTCTAAGAAGGTTTCGCCTATCACAGTCGTCGTCGTCGTCGTCGGCGGCGGCGTCATCGTCGCACTAGTCCACTTGTCCACTGAACTGTAGCGGCCGAAGGAATCAAATTTTCCCACGGCTATCAACGTAAACGGTGCGTGCGATGAGTAACGCGTTCTGAGGCAACAGTTCCAAAACAAATGTTGGCTCTGGAAGGAAAACGCAAGAAAGGCGGCAAAGAAGGAAACAACATTTACCCGTCCGGGATCGCTAGAGCCCAGCTGAAGGAGGTAGCTGCGGCCACGTGTGACGGGTGGTACAGACGCGCTTCTGCAACAATGACGGAACGCAACCACACCGTTTAATTGTCCGTGACTGACATCGAAGGACCGAGGCAGAACTGAGCTGACGCTAGTCCAGTGCCCCTCCGGCACTAGTTATTGGGCCCATGGAAACGGGAGTCAATATTTGTTCAAATCCAATGTCTCTTTGGGATATTCAACAGCATTAGTGAAACGCGCAATGTATCCAATCAGTCAAATGTACATGGCTTGTCCGTTTGACTTCCATCAAATTTATTGATAAAACAAAAGTAATTTTTAGGAATAAAGATCGACTTATTGACTCGTTATCGATCTGACCAACTTCTTCTATTGAAAACATTTACAATGCAATGTTGTACATCTGTATGACTAATGACATAGTTCCTGTTGATGCACGTTATGAAGGTTTGTTTGAGCAAAGCTTTGAATACACAGTAAACGCAAATGCTCAGTTTGCTGTACGACCATCCTCCAAACATATAAGCTAGCCAGTCACAATTGAGTACCTCTTTTACCGGTGTGAAATTTATGTTTATTTTATAATTATCAATCATGGGAATCTGAAGTACCTTTCGGTGATGATAACACGTCCAAGGCGACGCCGTAGGAGTGTGGTTCCGCATGCACTACTAGCAAAGAGAAGACAAAAAGTGTCACTTCATTGGCCGGGGCTAATCGGTTGGTGTGCATGCAAACTGGTGGCGGCAAGCGTAAAATGCACTTCCATTCAATTATCCAATCAAATGGCTGGTACAAATGGTTGTGTTACGGTCCGCTGGAGTGCATGGAGGCTGCCCTAGAGCAGCAATAGCGGCAATGGCATAGCATAGGGTGGTCGTTGTTTTTTTTTTGAGGGGCGGAAATGGCAAGAATGGTATGAAACACTTCACCCGACGGCGGTAGCGACTAGTGTGACACTGCAAACTTACACACACCAAGTGCACTTCGCGCCGATACACGTTATGCAATCTTTTGTACATTGACCTCCTTAATTCTGTTACTCACAGACTCCCGCGCCTCATCGCCCCCATACACCCGCTCCGGTTGTTTTGATGTGTCGATAGCTGCTCCCCCACCCACCTTCCCCCACTCCTTCTTATGCATTGAGTTTATGCACATCGTACCACTGTTGCACTTGCCTCGATCATCGCCGCTTTGCTCCACAAGCTGCGAACCAGTGGACATAACCTTTGCCGTTCAACCTCGGCAGCTGCGTCCCCTCCGCGCCATCCTCTCGCTTGCTTCTTGCGTTGTGCTACATAGTTTATCTGCATGTTTTATCTAATCAACGAATTGTACTAACGGCGACACGCTGTCCCTGAGCTGCGTTGCCTCGCATGTGAGCTTTTGGAAATGGTTCCGCAAATCTATCTGAAGGGTTCTATCTCCGTCGCTGTGTTGAGTGTTTTTCATGGCAACGTATTTGTTGCGTTGTGAGTAGAGAAGGAATTTTCTCGTGCGCCTTGCATGGTAACCCAAGAAAAACATATTGTTGCGTTTACATTTGAATAGCGCATATAAAACAAAATGCTGCAAATGGCACCGCGTGAAGTAGAGCTCACCTTGACAGTTTCGACAAAAGCCCCAGCTAGCCACTCTGTTAGCCATGACGAATTGAATGTTGGTTTTTTCCCTGTTACTTGTTCCAAGTTGCACAAAACAATCCACCCACTTGGGGATTTATGAACAAAATCGGACACTACGCTTATTTCAGTGTCGTACAAACCAAAGAATAGAAGAAGAAAAAGATTTAAAAAATAATCGATGTGAAACTTGCTAAGCAAAATGTGAAAAACGGGCCGAAAAATATTCATGTTATCTTAGCATTGGGTGTACTAGAGAGGTTTGAAAAAAGTACACAATTTATCAAACGGAATCTCCGGTGTGGTACTACAATGGTCCATTTCTATAAGCCATCAACATGGCCAAGATCATCGGCTGCATTTTTGTCTTAGACGACTGGCATTATTTCGACAGCTATATGGCGATAATTTACGCTCCCTTTAACCTACAAATATGTTCGCCAACACTGACCTTTGAATTTGTTTCGAAAAGAAGCTCACAAATGATTATTTAGAGAGTAACATTTTTGCAATCAATACAGAATTTCAATATGAAAGTTTGAATAATGAAATTATTATATATTAAACCAGAGTCTTGTCAAAATCGAAAAACATAGGAAAACCCTTTAAAATTACAGATTTGATACTAGTAACGAATGAATGCCGTCAAATAACTGCCATATCTGAGATCTCTTTACCTTTTTTAAGATAGTTCTATTGAGTTTGATGTTGCAACATCGGATATCCTACTTCTCCCTAGCTGCTTGCAACAGCCCATGAGATGAGGTGGTATTACCAGCTTGGAAAACAAAAACATCAAGCATACCAGCATTACCTTAGCATGAGGATAGCTGGTGGGCTGGCTGGCAGGCTGGCTTTGAGATGTTACAAAAGCGACAAGTTGATCGACAGGCAATAGAATGGAGCGGAATCAAAACGGTATAGAACGGTCGTTACGAGCGTCTTATGCAACTCTTGCTCGACCTTAAACTTTAATGAATTTATTAGAACTGGTAGAGGTGTAAATCGCTCCCACCACTCGATTGTCGAAAGAAGTCGGACGTAGCTAGGACCGACTAGGGCAGTTAAACTAGATTCTAGGTGTAGAGCAAAAAGAATCAACCAGAAAGCCTAGAAGCGATGTTTTTTTTTTTTTGCTGAATAAGGAAATAAGCCCAGCTGCCTTTTTGTGCCGTTTCCAAAACAAATCAAGCCAAACGTTCTATTGGTTTCGATTGTCTCAAGATTCCGTTTCTTACTCGTGGTGAACATAAAACAATGCCAGCTTAAAGCTAGCAAGCCTCCGGATACGTCCGGAGTTTGTTGAGTAATCATGAAATTATTGCTAATCAACCATCAGCCACAGCCACGTTCGTTCGAAGCAATGCTGCAAATGTAATGCTGAAGTGTCTTGAGCCTAGGTAAAGGTGGAAGATGCCCAATAGAGTTTAATAGCTGCTGGCGGCGAATCAATCATACACCCAAAACCGTCAACTGGCAGAAGATTACGATGCGCCGATGACGGCGCCAACGAAATGATGCTGCTATTTACGGTTAGACTTGAGCAATTCTGCACAATTCATTATAAATCATATTGACGATGATTGTCTCGCTCTGCCTTACACATCATGGGTTGGAAACAGTATACGTTGCCACCAAGCTGAGTCCGTAGCATGAGCATTGCAGTTTACCAAAGTGCAGTTTCCGAAGGCCTTCCGATCGAAGCAACTGCTAGATAGTCACCGGGTATAAATGGCAAATCGATGCATCGTTGCAAGGTGATGGAACCGTATGACCGGTCGACCTGTCACAGGAGTCCTAATGAAGGCGAAACATGCGCCTATGGTCTAGCAACTGTTCAATCCGAGTGTCGTTGCTATTTGTTAGTTAAAAGATTAATTAATGTATTAGATAGGCGGCGACCGGTGCTTAAGTCAGCAAATCGATTGAATTGTTTATTTGAGAAGAGTCTGTTGCTGTTCAAGATACTCTTAAACAGGTTCTCCGTTTCGGTGTAATGTTTGCGAGTAAATTAACATATTACTCAATTTTTATTTGAACACACACTAGGATTGACCAATGCATTTTGAATTCTGCACTATTCACACATCTTTCATGTATGTATGTAGCCGTGAGGCGTAAAATTATTTATGAAAAAAACATACAAATACCATTGCAAAGTTTGATACTTGGTGAATCTATTGATCATGTTTTGACAAAAGAGATAATTACCTAATTTAGTTCGTGAAGCATATCAAAACACATGTGTGTGTATAGATAAATACTTGCGTAGAATTGTTGTATTATGTCTTTGGTTGCCGCATTTATCCACGGCTGCACTATTCAATCATTTAGCTGCTGCAGCTGCCAGCAGGCAAAACAAGACGCTGTCCACATACCGTGTGCAGCTGGACGCATTTTTCTTCACAGGAATTTTCATTGATCGCTCAACAATTTTCTGATCCCGTGAGTAAAAAGGTCAATCTTTCGTTTCACTTCAACTCTAGTGCGACGAGAAGCTGAGATTAAGAGCCGGTCAGTAAAAAAGGCAGCCCTTTGGCTTTGTTTCTGATTTGCGCGCGAATGACCACGCGTTCGCAATCTTGTTTCGAGCTGTAGGGTAAAAAAACATTCTAAGTAGAATGGTCCGTTTCGCTTCGAACCCAAAAACAAATCCCAAACAACAGTCCGCCGTTCCGGCCAACTCCTTCGGTGCTGCCCCCTTCTCCCCGCCCCGAGCGAGCTGCTCACAGGTGTGGCACGGAAAATCTTGCAGGGAAATGCGATCGACCTCGACACGCCTGTGCTCAAATCAACCTTTCCATGGCCATTCTAGCGTGGTCAGTGTGGCGAAAATTGCGTTCCATTTGGATGCCGTTGCAAAAGGAGGCGCTCGAACAAGCGACAGGAAAACAATCTTCCAACCGCCTAGAAAGTCGTGTCATCTTCTCCGTCATCCTCGGACTGCTCCGTTTGCTTAAATGTGCACTTGTAGAATCGTAGAATCGTGGACGTGCGCCGGCAGGGAGTAAAATCAGTCTCGCGTCGAATAAATAATAGGGGGAAGAGGTTAGGTTTGGGTTGGTGCACCGTTTTCCATGGATCAGGGCCCTGACCGAGGTTCAGAATATGATTTGACGCAACACGAGGGAATTCGGTTACCGAGGCAAAGCGCCATCCAAGCATCTTCTTCGCCAGCCAGCACCTCCACCAAGTACCATTACTGCTGACAACGCATCGCCGATTCTCCCACGTTTCCACTCGGATACGCATCATTCACTCTTTTGTTGTTGTGCTCTCCCAAACGATCCATGGCCGTTCCGTTTGGTTCCGTTTCTTGATTCCTCGATCTCATGTTAGTTCCAGCATAGCGATGCAACCTGCCGCCTTCGCATCTCTGCTGTCGTGTTCGACGGAAAACGGCGACGGTGTCTGCCTTCTCTCTGATTCAAAGTGTGACTTCCTGACATCGTCCTGATTATCAGGATTGCTCCCGTTTTGGATCGATAGAAGATGCAGCTGGATGCGCTGCATCCTTTTTTTCTGTGAAATAAAAGTGCACGCACACATACTAACATAGTCCATCCGTTTCCTCTTTTTTTCTTTCTAGGTATGTCCGACTGAGCAGACTGCTTTGAAAAAGTTTCATTTTTTGGGTATGTAATATGCGTATGTGTGAGTGTCAAAGATCGAACCATTTCAAACTAACGATGAATGTATAACGTAGAAGGAAAAGGTTTCTAGCAGTTGTAAGTGTTGTCTTACGCTTATTTTTTCTGTGATGCATCTTGCTCGGGATGAGGATGCGCTTCGTGCAGGTGGTGCACACATAATCTTCCCACGGTTCATTGGGATATGGCGAGATATAAAAAGTGGATATAGAAATGCAGCACTTTTTTTTAAATGCGTCATGATACTCCTCTACGTAATATTTGATATATTTTATCTACTGTATTTTTAAAACGTGTGGTACGTAACAGCAACGTGAATGTTTGGAGCATTAGATGTTTTATTATGGCGGTACAAAATGAGAGATACTATTTATTTATTTTTTTATTGTCATAGAAACTTTGCGCCTACTTCATTAACCTCTTAAACGATAGGTTCTTAAAACGCGTTGTGTGTCAAGAAACTAAAAATTCAAATGGTAATCAAACACTAAGTTGCGACAAGCTATGTCCTTGACCGTTTTCCTGCGTATCCTTGACAGTATAATTACCTTTCGACTGTATCACGCCAGAAGTTCAAAGGCTTCGGATTGGTAAACTTTTAGCACCCCAAACACGGTGTACGGCTACACAATCGTCCTTGTGGACTATGGGTAGGTGTAATCAACATAACGGACCCGTTGCGTTGCCGTCTACTGTAATCAACTCTTCATAAGCATGTTCTAGCGTTCTTCTGCGCCTGTCCTTGCTTTGTCAACAGAGGCTAAACGAACCCTGAACGAACTTTGCTGCAAGGATTTATCGGTTATATTTTGCGGTAGAAAACACTTACCTTGTTCGTTATTTCGGAAAGGCAGTTTATGCGTTGTGATAATTTCATTGTACTTCTGGTGCGATTTCCAACTTCAAGTTTCCTAGAGTGATTTAATTTGAAACTCAAATTATATTTACTTTATTACAGACTAAAATACAAGGTAGCAATTTTTTCTTAACTTAATATTAATCAAACATTATCATATATTGTTTAAACAAACAAAGTTAGAATTTCTTTATAGCATACAAAATCATATGAAGCAATTGACTTCAAACGTTTTAGGCAGTTATACCAGCAACAAAGAAAACGAAGGATTGCTTGTTTCTTTCGTTTTTATATTTTTATTTCCAATATTTTTTCCCATATTGTGTCGAAAAGTGTTTAATATCAAAGAACTATTGTCGACTTTGTAACCACATTTGTCTTGTTTCTGCTCACATGACATTTGTCTTCTTTTTTTAAAGATCATACTTCTGTGGTCGATTTATAAAAGTTCTCTTGCTTCCACTCTTATTTACTTTTTTGCCCTACACTTTTGGAATCATTGCCCTATTTCCACGTCGTCATGCTCATTTAAAATTGAAGGTTCCGTCGAATGTAATTTATTGAAGTTGAAAATTGAAAACCATAAAGGTAATGACGGCGATTGTAATTGAAAATTGGAAGGATCGAATCGAATCTCCGGTGCACTCGCATTGCTCTTTTGATCGACTGACTGATCAGGGAGTTGTACTATCCAGGCGATGGTAATGCATGTACCCACGAGTCGGAATATGTCTGAATGTGCAGGAGTGTTTATCCCAATTTTAGCTCAAGACAGATCGACAATGCCACCACGGCTCTGTCCTGACAAGCAGAAACATAACCAGGAACAAACGTAGAGTGGAGCCCACGGAAATTATGCTTTGCTTTCATGGTCACCATCGATCGTAGCCGCCATTGTTGGACGAGCAGATAGGGGCTTCCAGTTGGAACATGCATGTACGGTACCCAAACCCCCGGCAGTTCGGTCTGCCCACAAAAGTTCTCTTTTTCGTTGCAGGAATGGAAAGTACGTGCCAAGGTACGTGCCGTCTCGGTTTGCCTGTGACCATCGAGCCCATAGTTACAAACGTGGTGAAAAAGTTTGTAACCGCAGCCACAACAGAAAGGGCTCCATGCAAAATGGGGAATGGTAAATGGCATAGGGTGGAGTGGGCAGAGAAGGATAAGGTATAAAAAATCGAAAATAAACATTATTATAAACACAACACCACAACCAGGAAAACTCGCAGCACATAGAAACAGTGCCATCGATGAGAGTCCAGGCGAATGGGGCACGTTTTCAAGTGCATAACCTCAGCAAGGATATTAGTGATACAGGGAGTAAAACGCCCTCATGATATAAGGACCTACCACTGCAAACAAAGGCTAATACGACACATAGAAACTGGAAACCCCACGCTTTTTCGGGTGGGGCTACCAGTGGGTGAGAATGAGGAAATGTTTGGCCCCGGTTCAAACATAAAATCGGTTGCCAGGTCTAATGAATGAAATTCCTGAAGTGTATACAACAAACAAATTTGGGTACGAGCGTACCCAACCAGGGAGTAAATTGGGTATCCTGCAGAAAACCTACGCTCATAAACTAAAATCTCTAGGTATGTGGCGATCATTGCACCAGCACGGAATATCGATCAAAGCGTTCACCTTCGCCCGCACAGTGAATTTCACTGGATCGCTTACGGTTCATTATAGGTTCGAGGCCATCACAAGGCCAATGGGAGGAGAGAGAGATATACCTACCGACAAAGGGAAAGATTTTCTTGACGTGGATATGGAAACGCGGGCCTACTAGCATAGTCGTACGTTTCAGAAGCACTCGTGGAGTTCTTGGGGCAAAGGAAGAAATCAAGGTTCCATCCTCAGGGACCGGCTTGCATCAACAACAGCCAAGAGATCGTGCCGCTTGCAGCACTGCAATACGCCAATGTGCATCATCTCCGGTTTTGCCCTTTACACGGTTCTGCATTCATCTCCAAGGACTCCCAACGTTGTCGATCGTCGACCCACCGGGCATTGCATCTGCAGCGTAGCGTGCATCCCGTACAGTCGTGTGGCAGTAGTTTGTAACGAGAGACACATAACCGTGCGTCTATCAACAAGGAAAGAGAAGCAAAAGCACACACATGCCAGACGAGATAGAGGTCCACAAGATATCACCTAGTAGTTCTTGGAGTAGCTCGAGGCAAGTTGGTTAATTATACCATATAAATATAACTCACCATCGAGCTCGCGCAGTATGGAACACGCGCACATATACATACAAACACACAACAAAACACATACGCATACTCGTGGGTTGCAGGGGTGGTTCGCTTGCATGTAGAATCAGAAGACATTGACCGATCGCTGGGTAATTTGGGCTGTGATAGATCTTACCGAGAGAGCACCGTGTGCAGCAGCGTTGTTATGCTGTGAGGATCGACATTTGCAAGCGTTCGACAGATTTAGCATGTAAATGGTAATGTAAATCAAGCCTGATTTATTTCTGTAAACATATTTAAAAAAGGTTTACGACGCTGAGCATTTATTGTTACATCGTATGCCAAACGCTGCAGGACTGTTTTCAAATTAGTTGTTTCTTGTTTTATTGCTTTGCTTGCGCATTGCTATTAGCATCAAACTATACGTAAGGATATGTTCCACAAGAAACGATGAAACGTGTACAATCTTTTACTTGTATGAATTATCATGCAAATAGCTCTCTTCATTAAAACATGCTCCAGGCTAAGTTTGTAGAGTTATATTTTTGTTTTGCTGCTTTCATGTCACAATTTAATGGCCATGCTTCTGTATTGAAATACATTTATAAAACTCACACATGTTTGCAAACTAGCAAGATATCAGTGCAATTATAGTATTGCAATTACATGGTACAGATAATGCACATATTTTACCCCAAGTTTAATGTCGAAGTGTATAGTAACGTGTACATTTGCGACTCCTAATATCTTTGCTTACTGACATTCGCTGCTACACCAATATTGGCTGCGTAACGAATACATATACTAGGCACCGCATTCTTGGCACGTAAAATTCTTTGAATACACGGGAACACCAACGGAATTTTGAAAACCTACCTTGTCATTGCCATTGCATACAAAACAACCATTGTACGCCAGTGAGTAGCGGAAATGAAGCGGAATTATAAATGTTATACGTACGTTACTGCAAATAGTACGTGCAAGTGCTACACAGCGTGTTTCATTGATCCGTGGAATGATTAGTTAAGCACTGTTTGCTGAAGCAAAATTTGCAGTTAGAACTTCCCGATGCTCCAGCTAAGATGTAATAATGTTTGTTTGTTTGCTTTTTTATATTTACGCCTTACGTAAATTGTACGTCATGTTTTTTACATGCCATGCCAGTACACATTATCTACATTTATATTAGTGGAACACATTTCAATTGAATCTAAAACTAACCATCTTCTTATAGCAGGCCAAGTGTATCGTTCATTGCTTTTGCTGACTCGTTATGCATTGCGTTATGCATCCGAAGCATCAAATCTGTAAATAAATTCAAACATACGGATAGATGTGGAGGCTCGTGTGTGCTAATAGTGCCTAAAAATAGTAAACGGGAATGGTTTAAGAAGATGCTAGTGAGCTAAACCAACAACACTTGCCCCTAAATCGGTTGACTGCCCAAGGTGTACCGAGAGGGATGTATAGAAAACAAATTTCAAAAACCATCCTCGGAGCGAGGTCGATTATTTACAAACGAACGCACGTTGATCTTTAATCATTCCTTAATGAACGATTCATACTACCTTCCTCTGTCGGGTGTGTACGGGCATGCTGTACCGAAAAACCAAACCGTCGAGCGCGTTTAGTTATATAAACAAAATTCTTCGCTTTTCATCCCCATTCTTACACCGTTTTTTTAACTCCCACTCTTCCGAACATCTTGCAATCGGGTTGTGGCACCTCGCGCGACCTCCACACACAATGTCAATACTCCGCCATACACATGTGGCCATGATCTTGCTCCAACCGAGAGTAGTGCTCGTACCGTACTGAAAGCTAGACACTCCAGTTTGGAAACTGAATCGTGCGATGGCACTTCTTGAGGTTCCTAAGAATCATTACCACGCCGGGTATATGTGTGTAGATGTGTGTAGGTAGCTTCGAGCGCATCACGAATTTGAGGCAACAATATCGTTGATCTAGCATTCGCGGTCAGCTTTTCCCCGGGCATTGCCGAGCATCCAGGGCACGGACAGAACTTTGCTGTTATGTTTGGGATTTTGCTAGCACGAACGAGTATGGCTACAAATGGAGCCGGATAGGGCAGCAATCAAGCGCGAGCTACGATCGATCTGCGTGGTAGTGAACTAGCCAGCATCAGCTTCCTCACTCCAGCACGAATACGATCGGCCAGGAGAGCTGGTAGAACAAGTTCACTGACACCATAAGATGGCTCGACCGGGTGATGAGAATGGCGGTAGAGCGATGGAGGCAGACCTCCTCTATACGGTGGGGGTAAACTTATTCGAGTTTCTCCAGCTTCTCAAGCATCGATCGCACACTCACCCCATCGTAGCTCTCATTCTATATCCGATGCTGCCTATCTCATTCTTTTTAACTTGGCTCCAAGCTTGAGGCGATTTGGCGTGGAGCAACGTTCACCACGGCCGGCTGCTTAGCAGAGAATCTGTTCCCGATTGCACTTTTTTTTCGGACGGTTTGAGGTCCATTTACCGCATTTGCTAAATTTTTCCGCCCACACCATGGAGTGACACCATTTCGGAGCCGAAATCTGGTACCTTGGAACCAGTTATTGACGACAATCGGAACAGACGTTAAACTTGGCTAACTTCTGACACTTTGGCTGCCCGAGTACAGGGCGCATTTACCCCCGCGGGCCGATTCCGTTCGTTCTTTTCCTTTTTATCACTTCTTTCTTAATCTTGTTGCTGTCCTTTCCTGTTGTTCAATCCACCGGTGTGTACATGTGCGGCGCGAAGTGTGTCTGCGCGTGTGCCCGACTCGCTGTAGATAAACAGGAGACAAGAGCCCCGTAAAGAATCCGGTTTTGGAGCTTGTGACCAAACCAGCGAGACACGAAAGAAACGTAAGCACATACACACATACACGGATTGGTGTGGTAGGAATGCAGCACACTACAGCTTTCAGTTGGAAGAACTTAACCTCCTCCGCGCCACAGTTCTACCCCTGTTAGAACCTATTCATCGGGCTTGTGGGGCCCATGAGAGCTCAAGAGGCTAGGATAGGAAGGGGTCGAAGCATGCCGGTTAGAAACCGGTTTATTTGTTTTTTTTTTACTTCAGTCAAAGCTCTAGCGACGTTCGAGCGACGAGCGTCATAAATCTGGCGCTCGTAGCGAAAGCCAAACGACTCTGCGTGGCTGACTCCAAAACTGGTTCCCTCGTGCCTCAGGATCAGCCGGAAAGGCTTCGCTTGGGAGGAAAGGCAGGCCACCGCCACGAAAGGGGCTTGAACTAATCAGCCTTCACTCAAATGCTCAATATTCTTCACGCGGTCAACAAAGAGCTGAAGTTACGCTCGCCGTCCTCAACGGTGAGGTTATTTTCATCCTTTTCCTATCCTTTTTCTTTCGTTACTTCGTTAGTCTAATTTTGTCTTCTCTCTTTCTATAGCCCCTTATTCTATTGTGCTTAGTCACTCCTTTCATCATCTGCTTCTTTCCTTTCGACTACAATCTGAAGTTTCCTGTGCAATGCTTTGGCTTGTCTTTGGTGGTGTGCCTTAGTGTCCAGCGTTCAGCGCCCTCCTCTGTTTTCCCGTAAATTGAAAGCTCTTTATGTGTATACCTTCATTAGAAATGTCCCCCGAAGTTTCTCCTGTCGGAAGCGTGGAGCGGACAGATTTGAACCTCCTGTTTACAGCTTATGACCGCACGAATATGTAAACAAACAATGTGCCCCATGGGGTTGGGCTTATGCTTTTCAGCTCTTTTTTGTGAACATATTCTTGCGACAGATGAAACCTTTGAGAAGAATTTCTGCCCTGTACTAGCTAATGCGCATGGTAATCGTCGTATGTTTTTTTTAGGCAGTCTTAGGAATGCATCGCTTGGTTCGTATCGGTAGCCAATCGATGAAATACGTCAATATGGCATAAAAAGGTGTGAAATACTACACACCTCCTTGTCCATGCAACTATCAACCTCCCCGTAACGTTAACATCTCCGTCTAAATCTGCCCACCTAAAACATACAAAACCGTCGTTGTGAAAGGGTAAACAGACGAGTACAACAGAAAAGGCGCCGTAGAATGTCTTTTACGATGAGCACTGAAAACATAGTCTTTCTGGGTGGTTTCATATTCAGTATGAGAAAGAGAGAGAGACAGAGAGAGAGAGAGAGAGAGAGAGAGAGAGAGAGAGAGAGAAGAAAAAGAAAGAAAGAAAAATAATCTGTATCCTCTCTTGAACCTCCCGAGACACCGGATTTTATTAATAAACATGCTTATTTTTATCATCCAAAATTGTTACTCGGCAGTGTTTATGTTTTGGTTCTGTTCGATGTTTCCTCTTTGGGTTTGGGATTCATTCGCTCTGGTCTGGTGGATGCACATGCACTTTGAAAACTCCGAAGACCCGTCGATCACATCCAGCCCATGTTCAAGGGAGACCTCTTCAGAGAAATCTGCTCAGTTGGTGGGTATAAAAGATGCGACAATAGTTGCTTCAAGTCTCACCGTGCTATAAGATCATTATTTTACAGCCTTTTACTCAAACGGTGCGAATATATTGGCTTTTTAAGGTTCAACGTATAGCCTAATATGCCCATAATCAGCTTCAACGATGGTTTGTTAAAAGAAACAATATCGAATGAATGATCATGCGATCAATTAGGTAGAAAATTTATCAGGAAATGCCTGTGATAACAATTATAAAAAATGATGCAGTTCAATAGCTTACCATTTACACCAAGTATTGTTACAAATTTCGGATGCCTTTATCAACTTATTTCTCTTTAAAATTTACTATTTTTTCACCATTGTTCTCTATTAGTGATCATCAGAGTGTCGAAGACCACAATGTTGTGCAAGGCTTTTCTTTCAGACATTGTATATCCTTCGAAATTTGTTCTACCATGAACTATGTCTGCTGAGCACATCGTGCGGAATATGCGCTCTTTAGCTGTTTGTAAAATGCTCCACAATAAGTTCATGTTGATGATGGTAGCGGAATGGATTGTATACTGTAGGCGTGTCCCTTCAAATACGTTTACCAACATCAGTCGGGTGTGTGTTGAGACACTATGGTGTCAGCGATGACGCTCTTGTCAACGGTGGACCCGTCGAATCATCCGCTTCCTTGTTGTCTGCGGCTCGTTGTTTGCAATGACTAATTAACCGTCATTATAGCAGCGTTGCCCGTTGAAGCATGGTACGCTGATGCAGACCCGCATCTTCTGCAGACGAAGCCAAAGTAGGAGCAAAGAAAGTCGCTTTAATTTTACAACAAATTTGCGTGAACGAACCCGCTCAATCTTACCTCAGCAAGCGTACAGAGCAACAGCATCTCAGTACAAAGCTAGTACGGAAGATGCTTACGTTCAGAGTTCATCGCAGTTCGTTGTCCGTGGGCTTGTTTTATTATTGCTCCCGACTTGATGTGAGTATAGTCGGGTTGTTCCAGAACTACAAAAAAGTTGTTGGAATCTCCTCCATCAACAGTAGGATGGCGTTACGTCGCTTCATTGCGTTTGTATGTGTACCCGCTGACTCGTGACCATGAGTTCAAAAATGTGCTTTATGTCCGGCCAGCAACAGACGGCACAGCCATCGAGCGATCAAACACTCACAGCCCCACACGTCCGTTACATAGATCGATTATGTCCTTGGACTTCCGCCAACGAAAAAAAAAATGGCACATCTACCCAGAAAAGGTTTGCTTGCCCGTTTGAATGGGAATCTTTTCGTTTTTGTCTTTACTGAAATGATTTCTCGGCCTCGATGTCTGTCCATGCTATAGATTGGAGCGCGAGACGAACCTTCGGCGTTGGACTTCCTTCCAACAGTCGGGTCGGCGTGTTTGAGCTTCAAGCCTATTTTTTGTCTGCCTCAAATGACGCGTTGGCTGGCTTCTTCGCGACCACATGTGCGAACACGTTGCGTAGTCCGTCTGAAATTAGCACGATGGATATTCCTTGAATAACCTTTGAACACAAAAACCGTTCAACGCAACATTAAACGTTTTTGCGACACTCACACAATCCCACGGCAAATAGCGCCACCAAATCTTGCCACACAGCGAGCGAGACAGTTTTTGTACATTGTTGGCATGATTTACGCGCTAACAATTTTTTTTTTTCATTTTTTATGTGTCCAAATAATTCTCCTGACCTAGAATGCGCTGGCTTTATTTTATACAGCCTGTACGTTCTTATAAGGTAGAAAAACAAATGCCTTTAGTATGTTGCGCATTTTTTATTGTTGCTTAAGTTTGTTCTTAAAATCTAATGTTAAATGCTACACGTCACAGCGATTATTCAATTCTTTAAATTTCAGTGTTGAAGACATTGTTTTTGGCTGTTCTGACATAAAAGTAAAAAAATCAGTAGATTATTATTAAATTATTACCAGATTATTAAATCATATAAACAGGTTAGATGCTCAGTGAAGATGTATTTTATGGTATTGTAATCTCGTTGAAAGTATTTCTTATTCGATTGCTCCGATTCGAGAAAGGCACACAATGTTACGCTTGTGTGAAAATTCTTATTGTCGAAGATGATTTCTTGTGGTGTATACCTGTTGGCACAGCTTGCGGTGCAGAAAGGCACCGAAAACTTTAACGGAGTATCAACAAGGTCAACTATCAACAATGCCAACCTATTTATAATATTCCAAACTCTATTTGAGGGCAGTTGTATGATTCTTAGTGAGAATTTTGCTTGCAATGCTTTCTGTTAAACATGGTTAGTGCTGTACTGGTGTGCGTGTAACAGATGCAGAAAACGAATCAGATGAAAACCTTATGTACAGGGTTGGAAGTTAAACACCATTGCAAACAGCATCCTTACAATGTTCAATGCGAAGAGTGTTGGTAATCGATTGCTCGGGATCTAGATCCCATGCAGACGCACACCACCATACTACTGCACACAGCATACCATTTGTTCTCTGAGACCGTATGTGTAGCACATAGACACATAGGGTCGACTTTACCCTTGGCAAGGATGCATTTTATTGGATTATGCTCAGGATACTGGTGAAGCTGTTGGGTGTTGTGTTGTTGGTTCGACATTGCTTGCCCAAAGACTAAAACAGGAGTAGAATGTTGTGTTGGCGTTGTATGTGTGAGCATGTGTACTGTGTACATCTCTGTATGTGTGTTAGAGTTACGCCGTGTTGCCACGTTGGTTTGCCATTTCCTGCATCCAGTATGAAGAAACGGCAAAGCAAACATGGACATTGGCAGAACATAATCACATTCGTTCTCGTTTTCCTTTGCACAAATATCGCATCGTCGGTTTCTACCACAGCACTGGCAAACGCAACAATAAGCGACCAGTAAAAGATGCATTCGAGAAGCAATGTTCTTTTAAGTTGCATGTGCAACGGTGGATTCCAGCCCGTCGTTGGCGAACGGAATCACTCGCAATCTCGGGACGAGCGGAACAGTTCATCTAGAGCTCGATCAATTAAAGGCGAGCGAGACCCTCGCTCGATGATTCTCGCAATATTCTCATCCATTTGTAGTGCACTCACGAACAGTCCTTGTTTTGTTTGTTGCTCCATTCAAACATGGGACGCACATGTGCCCGATTGCGAGCTGCATTGGCATCAATGCATCGCTGGCTTGCTTTCTCGCTCTCGCTATGTTTCGAACTCGCTCTCTCTCTCTCTCTCTCTCTCTCTCTCGCCCTTCCTGGTTCTTTCTCTCTTTCCCTCTGTCTGCTACGCACTATAACTTACTCTCTCCGATAGCGTACCCAAGAGACCACCGATGCATTGGCTGTAATTTTCATCACTTCCTTTTGTGGGCCCGCTTCGTTCGACCGGGCGTTCGTGCTTGTGTGCAGGGCCAGGGAAAAGAGATCCTTTCTATTTCCAGACGCAACGTTGCCGATGTTTTGCTGCAGCATGCGGCCCTTTCTTGCGGCACTTGCTTGCTGCGACAAATTAAGCATTGAGGAACATCGGGACAATCAACAACATAGTATAGTGTAATATTGCACTCACACAACCAAGCAAAAACGTGTTAACAGGCGATCTTTTCTTCTAAACACGCCCGCCGCTGCTCGTCCTTGTTCTACTGATCGGAGCATGGGTATGATTTATATTTTATTTACGTTAGGTTGCTACGCTTTCTTCTTTTTTCTCTTTTCATAGTTTCGATACTTCACTTGTACCAGTCTATTCCTGGTTTTGAATCACTGCTATTTTCCTGAAGCTAATATACAAACAATGTTTTATAAAGTGTTTATTATATATTTTTTGTGGGAATACGGTGCATTCTATGAACAAAATGTTTTGGTTTTTACTTCTATACCTTAGGCCTGCTCATATTGCTCATTTTGTACATTTATTTTACATAATTTTCGTTTCTGATTTCAAACAATGTCAATGTTGTTAGCGCAGAAGAAAACGAAGCTTAAAAGGGTCTTCCTTTTTTGTGTTGCTACTTTAGTCCGTTTTTTTTTACTTCTCTCGAATCCTCATTGTGCCCAGGATTTCGTTTCGGGTTTCAATCCTGTCTGAAGTTTGGTATGGATGGTATGGTTTGGCTGGTAGCTTTATCGACATCCGGAGCCTATCGTCAAGACTTTGCCGCCAGCAGTCCCTACCAGCAGCGGGAATGGAAGGTTTCTTCTCTAATGAGCTGGTACGAGAAATCGTTTCACCAACACTCCAAAAACTTGTCCCACATCGGTAGCACAAACGATATAGGATCCTGGCTGCAAAGAAACAAGTTTTTCCAGAGCCTCATTCAGCTGTAGAACAGCTGTTCTGCTGAAGCACAATGTTCCTGGTCCCTTTTTTATCGTGTGTCGTTTCTCACGGGAATCTTCCTTCTCTTTCCTTGTACTCACAAGGACCTCTCGAACGCCCAGCAAGAAACAGGCATAATGCGACGAAACATTTAGCATAAGTAAAAGTGACAAAGCCGTTCAACATCGTCAAACAAAGTTACACTCTTTCGAGCTACTGTACTTCGTCGTTGCCTCCCCTATGTTTATACGAATGTTTATACATGAACTACCAAAATGTATTATAATACATCTTATACTTCGGTTAAATGCACGATTAAACAACTAGCATGGATTAAGTTCAAATCTCAAATCGACTGATGTCCCATGCGCATGACTATAATGCAGCAAATAAATCAAAAATATTCCGCTATCAAAGCAAATTGCTGTATAAGATAAACCTAGGTTGAATGTGGTTGTTACATCAAGTAAGAATTTATTGTTGACGAACAGAAATTTGTTTTGTTTTCCTGAATAATAATCTATTCTCAGACGTCATATATTCACTTGTTTTTTTTTCATTATAGTGCTGCTTAATTGACTTGGTATTAACTTGGTATAAAGGTGCTGATCCGGTAGGAATGACTTATTATTATCACATTTCTAATTCATAGGCTCTTTGAATGATAGGATGATTTAGAAGAGATTTGTCACGATCTTGTAGGAGAGTAACACTGAGCATACTAAAAGATTATTATCAAAACTAATAAAATAACTCAAATTATCTATAAAAAAAAAATAAAACACAAAAAAACATTGCCATTAATATTAACTATAAGTAAAAAGAATATCTTCCTTTCAAAAATAAAACATCTTTTTTAAATGGATAAACAATAAGTTCCAGCTGTTTTTTGTTCATGCAGAACATTGGTGGTGCAAAATTACCTAAAAGTAAAAATTTTAGTTTTTTTTCATCTCGAAGCAACCGCAAATCTCGAAGCAAAGCTCAATAAAACACCTTTCGCTAACTTATGAAAATTAGCTTCTCATACAAAACACTAATGATCATAATCGAGCAAGAAAGAACACAACCGATACGATACGTTCAAGACGAAGCCAAAACACTCCACACGTTCTCTACACGTATGCGGAATCTGCCCATGTTTTGTGCAGTGCGTTTGATGATGGCCCAGCAATAATTCCAAACGAAAGGAAATTATACGATATTCGTGTTTTCTTTCGCCGTTGCGCATCTCTGTCTATCCTCTTGCAACGATTCTCGGTCACAAACGTGTGCAGGTTTTTGTTTTTCATTCTTCTCGAATCTTGCTCAAATCAGTCGTGTCTGGGTTCTTAATTTGGTTCTTTAGCTGCCTGCATCAATTTGGAGGTTCTTCTTTTTCCCGAGAACCGTTTTGCCTTCCACACTTTCGTACGCTTCCTTTATTCCTTTTCCAAACGATTTTAATCGAGTATTAGACAGGAAAGCAGATGATGCATACGAGAAGAGAAAGGTAAGCAGAGGTGAAGTAGCACAGCTCAACGAAAAAATAAAAAAATGAACGTAAAACAGGAATGGAAATAGAATGGAAAGTAAAAACTCACCTTTTGCTTGTTCCTGCTATACCATAATATCCACAGCCGGCATCATCAACAGCAGCATCCATTCTTGCTTCAGGAAAGTTTTATGGAGTTCGTTTTCAGAACCATTCTCTTTCACTGACACAGCACGAAAGCATATACGCAGCAGTGTGCTGGAATGGCGAGTGAAATGCCCCTCGAATGTAGCTCGTGTGCGACCAGTGACAGGCTGACCAGCACCATGTGACTTAAGCGAATGCTGAGCTGAAAAAAAATAAAAAAGTGTATAAGTTCTTTCCCCTTTCATCTTTGTCTGAGGTATCTAGTGAGACTGGATTGTTCGATCGACTTTCTAAAGCCAGCGGTACCAAGTTCTGGACGCCGTTTCAAAGTGTGCTCTCGATGAAATTAAAGAGGATGGATATGTTATGAGTGTAGCTTGAGCTTGAATATTACTTTAGTTCTATTGAAAGTAATGTTTTATTTTTTGTTTAACTATCACCAAACACAACTGCAGAACAGATATTGTAAAACAAACTTACTAATAGCATCTTTAACTCCTTATAGGCACTTTTCTTTACTTGACCCTTCAGCCTGCTTCAATCGTAAGCTTAACTCTGTTGGAACATTAGTTACATCGGTTAGAACGGCTATGGTGTTAGAACGAATGTGATTTGATTCAAATGATTAGTTTCCTCGCCCACCACACCTTAATTCCATTCGTTCTTACCGTGCCCCAGCTTATGACTTCGCTCAACTCCCCACGTCCGACGTTCTCTATTTGATGAACGCCAAAACTCCCGATGCGAGAATGAAGGGAAGTGGTGATTTTCATCGCATCGGAACAGAATATTCCTAGGCACGGACTTGTGCACGCTATTTATCTCGTTTCATTTGCCCAGTCGCTCTCGTACCATCCGATGCTTTTGTTGTTGATGGTTGCGCCTTAGCCTAGCCGCATAATGTAAGGTAACACAGAAAAAAAATCATCATTAAGCGAGCAAAAATCTCATCGCGCATGAAGCAAGCGTCGTTCACCCAGCAACACGCTCCCTTCACATAGTGCTGTGTCCAGGACGACATGTATAAGAACCAAATCGAATCTCACGCAGAGACCGATGAGCCAGCAGCTCTTAGAACGCTCAACCGCAGCTCAAATCGTTCTTGGGATGGTGGAGATTTTTTTCCGGTCGCATGGCCATTTAGGTGCTGCTCAAACATGACAGACATCTTGCCCTGCTTGCCCCCGATGCTAACTTTCCATCCCGGTAAAGCTAGTGCAAGCATGCCCATCACGAAAACATGGTGGAATGGAAAGCCGAAACGCAAAGTGTGGCCGCTGGTTGAGCTCTCTCTTGTCACAGAATCCGCAAAAAGCTAGCGAACTTTGCATGCTTTGAAAGCAACTACGGCACGGTCAGTGCTCCAGGCTCACCCTTTTAGCCTGCCATGACTCACATTTAACCGTTGCGGTTCCTAGCTGATGGGGCAGTGTTCTTGCAACCGGTCAAACTATGCCTATAGCAACTCGGACAAGCTTGTTATAGCGCCCTATAAACTATATTGTCGTTCTCGTCGCTCATACCTTAGGCTTAAAATGTGTTTTTTGTTGCTTTCTCCCGTCGTTAATCTTCTCGTATCGCGTTTCTAAGAGCTAGTTGGATGGATATATCATTGACATGGGCAGAACCTACCATGAAATAAAATGACCACAACAAGAGTTTCGATTGGAAACCTCAAAATCCATCACCACGGTGATTACTCGTACAGAGAGGATGGTATTGTAGTGCCAATAAAAGACCGCCAGTTTGCAAACAAAAGGATGGTGATGGTTACGCCTGGGTGTACGAAGTACCAACTATTAAAACAGAACACTCTACGAAGGTATGTAGATAAGCTTAACCATGTATTGGATTTAATTTTACTATACTTGCGCAACACATTGCACCAGTGAATCTAATTCTTGATTACAGTACTAACGATATGCAACATACTTGGTAGCGTATACTTGAGATATTTAATGTAACGACCAATTTTAACAAACCGTACCATTGCAAAGTTGTTGGTAGAATCTAATGAAAAGTAGTATGCTTTCAAATAAATGGATAAACTAATATTTTGATATATTTATCCACTTTATTGCAAAGCACGTACCCGTAGAGGTACAGACAGGATCTTACCAAGCCTTTATTTCCTTGAGAGTTTTTGCTTACCGGACAAGTTTGCTACCTGTTGGTTTCAGGAGTAAGACCCTCATTCTTGTGGCTGAAACTTTTCGGAAGATTCTTGCTCCATGCTTCCTTTATTTTTTGACCCTATTTCATTTGACCATAAAGAGAACATAGCCATACGAATGTGTTACCTTGGTACAGGTAGAAAGAAGTATGTGTAGTAATAGTAGCATAGCGTACGGGTATAAAAAGCATTGGTCAGGATTAGTTTTGTTTCGTACAGTCCTTAGATTTGCTGCTAAGATTTGCTTCAAGTTTGTGATGCAATTGGGAGTTCAAATGGTACAAATTTGAACGACCATGCTCAATGATTCATTTCTCCCTGAGCTGGTTGATGAGTCATAACATTCGCACCGTACTTTTTGGTGCCATTTCGATAGCGTCATGTTAACGAAAAAATGAAAGGATTGCAGACATACATACAATTCCGTACCTATAGAAAACAACCTTCATTTGATCGTGCAGCAGTTCTTGCCGGGCGGAGAAATGTCCACACATTCCAAGAGAGTTCAAGTTCACAAGAATCAACCGCACGACTTCTCTAGAGCGTTGGGGGACCATATCGTTAAAGACGATCAAGCAACGCAGAGAAGCTCAGATCATTTACTTCAGACAAAGAGCGCTTGCGATGGCGATTCGTTGAAATAGTGGCTCGAACCGAAACGAAGCGAATTGAATCTCTGGAGGGAAAGGTAGTTTAATATGTTGGCCTCGCGCGGTGGAAACCTCTGGGATTGCAGTCGATGCCTTGTTAAATAAAATCCCATCTCGAGGATCCAGCGAAGCAACGGCGGGCATAAACCTGTTTTTCTTATCCTTCACACTTGCCCACCCCGTTCAGTGCGTGCCGGTCGATGGCGCAGGATCCTGCGGTGTACGAGATGGAACCACAACATCGTGTCGGAAGAGAAATAACCCAAAAGAACACATTCACCTCTGGCGAAGAGCTAGAATCTTTGTTGGTTTTATTTAGCAGAAACATGGAAGGAAGAAGAAGTGTTATTTTTTTGTTGATGTTGTCCTTTTCCTACCTTAGGCAGGAAGCACAAACGATACAAGAACACGTCCGTAGTGTGGTGCAGAAGAAGTGTATGAGCTTCAGTATCTACAAAGGTATAGCCACACTCAGAGAATCTGAAAAAAAGAGAAAGCAAAACCTCACAGCAAGAACCAGAATTTCCATGGCATCGCGATTAAAAAAATACTTCTTTGAATTCGAGCTGGGAAGGTCTCGTAGTTCTATAGAATTGGTTGCATCCTCAAAATACAGGTATTTTCATAATGAATCAAAGACCTACCCTAAGAACTGGCAACTAACGGCCAACGGGTAGGAGTCAGTTGTCGTTGATGCAGGCCTATCTGGACCGAGCATGGTTAAGGACGAAGAGTTGAGGTGCATCTGCTGGTATGCTTGCTGGCCTTATGCCTTATTGTACCTTCGGTTTTTCAAGGTTGAGTGTGTGAGTGAATCTTATCGAATGTGTGCCATTAGATCACAAAATAGACTGTAGATTCCATTTCTACCTGCTGTTTATGGTTTAGGTACCAATGTAGCCAAGAAAACATGAGGACATACCAAAATCATCCATGTGTAGCTCTAACAATGGCTTGAAAAGAACCAAGAACATTTTCGACGTATAAGAAATTTTAAACTTAGATGATATGTGGAATATTTAAAACTCATTCCAAAATGTCACATACATTTCTGTTCTTATATTATTGTTATAATAATCTCAATAAAGTTTTCCTACATGGAATTATTTGTGTCATAAAATCATTTGTAGTACATTAAAATGTACAGGCGATCGCGAACAACATTTACGTATGATTGAGATTTAAGTAAATGAGGCGTAAAATGTTGAACCTCGATTACTTTCCAGTTTTATACAGTTTTAAAGTATCATTGGAAAAATTTCTTTCATTTTCATGATGTATACCCATCAAGGATGGAATGCTCTACCTACAATATTCAACTCAGACCGGTTAACATTTAAGTTAACCACGTGCACGTCTTGGTTTCAAATCTCGATTGTACCAAGAAGTCAGTTCTTTTGGATAGGAAACTCAATACAGCAGAGGCTTAGCTAGACTAGAGTATGAGCAACAATCACACGATGCAGTGATAATTATGAAGTCTTTGTTCTTGAAGGGTTCAGGACAGAAATTGAGATTTTATGTTATAGTTTGGAAAAGTTGGTGCTAAAATCGAATAGTAACATTTCTTCTCACTCACACCTTGTGCCATCTCTTTTCACTGTCTGACATTAAAGTTCTCTCTCATGGTAGGAGCATGTTGGAGAAGTACAATACTCACCTGTACGTAGCTTTGTTGTCGAACTCACTCGCTAGTGCAGTTTGCCGACGGAAATGAGAGTAAAAATGTAACCTTCTCTCGCGTTGATTTTTCTCCCCATCGACGATCTCTTTTCGTTGCGATGGGTGCCGTTGGAGTGAGCGAGCAAAACGTGAACCGAGAGACAGAGAGCCTTGACTTGTTCTCACCATTTTACCACGAATCGCATGCTCACTCTCACGGCCCATCTGTTCATTTCGTTCCAAGACTCTTCTCAGCCGTTCCGTTCATTCACTTGAATTTAGTACGCGAAGCAAGCTGCCGGTCGCCGATCGAAGTTCCCTGGGCCGTTTCGCACGAAAAATCCCCATTGGTTCCTTCGTTTCGCGTTATCCGTTTCCATTCGTTAGGCATTTTGTTTTTCGCGAAACAATAAGCAAAGCAGAACGTGTGTTGTACCCATTTGTTAGTGTGCTAGTTTTTCTCGTACTTCCCGTGTCCTGCTGCTGTCAACGTTAAGCGAAACAGCGCTTCGCATCGATCTCAACCCGATCTCCCGAGCAGGAAAAGGCTTCAGTTTTAAACGTAACCGAATAAAAAAAATAATATCGGACTGCCGAGCGCACGTGTACGCGTTATCGGTCGTTGTTCGTACGTGCATTTAAAGTGTTATTTGGTGCATGTGTGTATCGTCGTGCATGCCTGGGAAAATATGTGTCTTTGCAAAGTTACGGTGAAACGGAAGGGCTTCGAAAAGCCAGATAAAGCGACATCAAGCCATTAGTGGAGAAATATAACAAATATTAAAAAATGGTACCCATTACTAACAATTGCTCGCCATCTTTTTCAACCACAAGGAAGAAGAGTTCTAACGCGTGAAAATACAAAAAGGCTACGTAGTGAAGGAGCTAAGCATACTAGAACAAAGTCGACGAACCAACAAAATTAGATGCGCTCGTGGCGTATGTGTGTGTATGTGTATGTAGAGTGATCGTCTTTCCATTGGTGCTAATTAAGTAGGCTCCGTTGTTGCTATCGGTGTGTTTTTGCGGTTTTGTTTCACATCGTTGAAAGCAAAACGCTTTGTTGTCACGTGTTGTGTGCAAAACCGAATACTTAGAAGGAAAATATAGTACAAAAATCCTTATTTCGTTCAATCGCATAGAGTACGACTAGGGTCGCATTTTATCAAAAACACAAGCGTTCAAAAGGCGAAGCAAACAGTGTGATAAATCTCCAGTGTAAACGTTATTCTACGTCATACGATACGAAAACGAATCGGATGCAGCGCAAAAGTAAACCGTCACTTCCATTCTATCTAAGGTAGTGGAAACAGTGAGCAAAGTATTTGGCAGCAGCAAGCTCCAGCACCAACAAGGCCGTCAGCAGTATTGTAACAAAGCTTGGATATCTTAGTCCACCATCTTCCGGGATAAAGATTGTCATCGTTATTCCTGGATAGCTACATCAAGCGAAAGTGTGGAAAAGAAGCGAGAGCAAGACAACAGACCCAAAAGACAGCTAAATGGAAGTAGCACGAAAAAGGTAATTGTTTGCATCCTATCGGTTGTATGACAATAATGGTATGAATTGAAAAACTGACTGGAGTCCTAATGCAATATACTCATACGAAGGGTTGTTGTATTGGTTAAATCAGAATCGTAGCGTCACAGTGCCGTTGATTAGAGACTAGCGACGAATAGATAAACAAAATGAAAGGTGTCGAGCAAAAGGAAGCAAAAGGAAAATGGCTCAACTTGAGCTGTGGCCCTGTTTGAAACTTCGAATGGCACACATACCCATCACGAAACTAGTAGTTGTTGGCCGAATTGTCTGATATGATTGTCACAGATAGGACGAAGCCCATTTCGGGGCAACGATCGGATTGTGATGATCGATCGTTCAGGCATTCTGAGCGTAGTTTTGTTTAATTTCCCTGATTACGGCCTAGCCTTGTTTGCTATGCTGGTGATAAAGAGAAATAATGTCAAACAAACCAGAACAAACCAAATTCACCTTGGCGGCTAGGGCGTTAATTGTGAACAAGGGTACAGACTTGCGCTTTCGTTGCGTTCTAGCTTCTGCTATCATTCCCATTGATAAGCACCAGAACCATTATCAGCGTCGTTCTGGGAAGTTGGACGTCACAGGTATGTGCTGGCTTGGCTGGGCAAAACATGTCTGAACGCTGTGCTGGTGTGAGAATCGATAAGATGGTGCAATGGCGGAAGAATGCGGTTGTTGGTCCGGGGTGGTGTTTATCATTTGCTTTTCCCACACTAGTCACGCGTTTGCTGGGAAAATTACAGAATAGCAAGTAAGCTGGAAACGCCACAACAAGCGAATCGATTGATCGCAAAACTGTAGTGAGGTGTATTCATAATTGCCGATGAGACTTTAATGCGTTACACATTTGTTAAATTTGCTTTGTTAGCTCTGCATTGATGGAAATGTATAGTGCAGTAACCAATCCTTTCCGACGAAAAAGCTTTTCAGGATTTCAGTTTCTGGTGAACTTTGTGTTTGGTTATGCTAAGGATGCGATTGCACAATCGTCTGTCCCTCGACTTAGAACACGTACGTAGTACTGAATATTAGGAAGAGGTTGTTGTATGATTGTTGAAACCGTTTTAAACGCTTCCATCCATTTGCGCTATGCTCACTATCAGGGGTACCGATAAGCCCACTGACACGACTCAGCGAAACCCCTCAAGTGTAAATATGACAGCTGGTAATGGTGTCGTACAAATCGCCCTTTGCTGCCGGCTTCTCTTCGGTCGACCGAGTCGTGCAGGCCTCGGTTAATGTTGCCGCTACTCCATTCGATGACAACACAGGGAAGTCAGCACCAACAATGCAACGAAACTGATGCATGCGCTGCTACAAACAGGGATCAAACGGGAAAACATACAGAAGGGTACACGCCACGCAATGAGCAAATGGATCAGAGTAACGATAAAATGCTGCCATACGTAGTTTAGTGGCGCGGCGATGATGGCTGCTGTAGTTGAACGTCCCTTCGCAACTCGTTGAGTCGAAAAGGATATTTTTTATGCGTCATCCTCAAAAAACGAGTTTCCAGATTTGCCTCACATGGCATGCATGGTATGTGATGTTTTCAAACTAAACTGCATGCACTCCCGACAGAGCGCGTGTGTTTACCCTCTGTCCCGATCGTAAATCGGACAATGGCCTTTGCACGTACCGCGTATGTCTGTCCCTTGAAGTGAAAGGCAAGTCAAGCTATCCGGACTGCAGACCGAACGAGCGAAAGGATTAGCTAATTAGAGGGTCGTAAAACCGTACGAATGCATATACACTCATGCAAAGCGTTTGCATTATGAGTAATGCTGAACTTATCGTGTGTTGGCAAACATGTGCCAAGTACTGCTACCCGGTTGCCTGTATACCGTCACCGTTTGGCTCCGTCTGGAAGCGAGACAGTTGCAAACTGCCGGAAAGTGTCATAGTTCCTTCTTGGAAGCAGCATCAGCAGCTATATCGCAGCGCCGCCGTAAACCATGCTTTCCAAGGGTGTGGGGTTTCCCGTCACACTCATCGTACACGAATAGCGAACAGACTGATAATTTCGGGTGCGCGATCAATTCTATTTTCATTTCCGGAAACTGTTTTAAAATATCACATTCGCCATCATTTAATTTCCGAGGAAAATTCTCTTAAGTCTATCTGGTTCGTCATCGGACTAGCTGTTTGGCTCGACCCGGGGAAAAGTCAAGCACGACACGCCATGAGTCACACGCCAGCGCAGTCATGAACTGTTTTTTTTTGCAATGTGCGCCCTCCATGAGTAGTGCACCAAAGTGTGCAACCATTTGCAAACATAACATATATCTACGGCCATAAGGAGTAGGAGAGACCCCGATAGGTTGACGCTGCTATAGTAAGTGAATTGGGTCCAAGTACCGCGACAACTGACGCGTATCCCGAATTCATCGATGCAAGGCTTGGGGTTGGGCGAAACCAACGTCTTTCAGCTGCTCGGCGGACAGAGCCACGTGCTTTTCGCGCTTTCTTGAGTTCGGATGTGTTGCGGATATATGAGTGTTGCAGTGCGAGATGCAGTTCGCCGGGAGAGGAAGGAGGGCAGGGCTACGTTTACTACGCGAGTTTATGATTTTTCGCGCACGATCGATGGACAAAGAAATTTATTTTGAAACTGTGAAGCCCAGCAGACTGCGTGGTGGAGACGATAGCAGCCAGTAGCGGTAGCCGACAGCCAACTGCAGTCATGCGCAGGAACTGACCACCCAACCAAATGAAATCAAATCCAACAAATCCACCCAGCCATAGTACTCGGTGTAGCAGAGCAGATTTCCTTATATATCCTATCTCGCTCCGGTGCTAGCAGTGCTTACTTGCCATGTCTCCACCGTGAAATGGCGCGGATTTCGCTCAAATCATTCAAGTGTGTGAAGCTTTTCGGTACGCGAATTTCAATTGCCAGCGCCTAGTACTGGCTGGCTGGCGAGTGTTGAAAGGGAAATATTGCACCCCGTTTCGGTCGTCCGGATTTGTTTGGCGGTAGTGGAGCATCTTTTTCAACAGCAGTACATTTTTACGCATCCCACCCTTTTCGATCGACGTTGCTCCGCAGCAGCAGAGGCCTTATCGTTGGTTTCAGCCGGGCATAAACGCAAATGCGTGAGTCGAAAGCAAAACGCATGTGAAGAAAAACAAAACAGCTTTCCAATAAAAAGTCGCATCTCTCCAATGCAACGGATGAATGGATGGGTGAACGCTAGGTCTGGGGGTACATCGAGATATCGCAATAAGATCGAGGTGATTGACTCTTACAGAGATTGGCAGACGGGTGGGTGGGTAAGTGCATCATATTGTGGCGAGAATTAGGGAAGATCTACCCCAATCAAGTGCGCCGAATGAGCAATAACACTAAGACAACAACGACAACTGCTATGTTCAGGCGCCCGCATGCGTCAGGCATACCTCTCCCATGGGTTCACCGTGCGTTATACATAGCACTCTGCACTGAGCCGAGTAAGTTCCGGCTTTAACCGGAGTGTATGAGCTCATCTCCCACGGGGCAATGAACGAATATAGCACCAGAACTGAACCCCCGCATGTAGTTATGATGGCGGTGGCATTAACAAACGAGAACGAGAAGACTTTACACCATGTGGGAGGGCGTCGTTCTGTGTAGCTCTTCAATTTAATCCATCCGGGTGTGGAGTATTCTCTCGTGCTGTGCGTTAATTTCTTACATTGACGTCTGCAAGCTACGGATCGCGGTGGTAGTGCAGGGAGAAGCTCATGTAAATATGCTGCCACGTGGTTTAGCGAGTATTCCGATTCCCACGTGAGCGATATTACGCTTCAAACCGCCTCTCCGAGAACACACAGAAACCGGCTGTGGTAAAGAACCTGTCACAACCTTGTCCGTGCATTGCCAGCACCCTTGGATCGTAAAAGACCAAATGCACTACACTGTGTGGCGGTGGCATGCGTAGAGAAGATCGCTGTGTTGGTGGTAAAGATACTACTTTGCTTCTAAATTTGGAAATCATCTTTTTCCTGTGTGCGCACAGTGCACACGCATGGGAGGCACCTATTATCCGCTATCCTCGCTCGGTCGACATTTAAGATGATTCTGCGTTACGTGGGTCTTCCAGGAGACGGACGCCCTTTGCGCTGGAGATTCTGAGCCACGTGTAACACATTATAACTGCTTGTGGTCTGGCCAAGGTCGCTGCAGGCAAAAATTTACTGAATGAGAGAGTGACGTAGCGGTGGTGAGCACGTGACGTAATATCTGCTCGAAACCGTTCAATACAATGCTGAATAAAGTGTGAAGATAATTATTCGCCGCAAGACGGATCATTCTAAGAGATTTGTAAATGGTCGATTTTGTTTGCCATCTTTTTGTTTAACCCTGACGTTGTCTTCTCGAGATATTCCACTCGTTTGTCAAACAAGCTTGATTATATCTCGCGCTTCGTCATATCGCATACCCTCGGTCAGTTCATCGCAAAGGCCGCCTCTCTCGTGCTGCTGAATGGAGCTTGGAAATGGATTCATCTTGCTAAGCGATTCAAGGTGATCAAGTACGACTGCGGCAACGACCACCGCAGACGACGGACTATTCTTCTTAGTTGGTCATTGTCTGTCTGTGACGTTTTTGTCGCGTTGGTTTCGTGTGTGGTTTCCATCCAACACAAAAAAAAACTCTTTTGTCGAAAACATCAGGGTCACCTTAAGCTGCTCCTCGAGGCTATTGTGGTGTTCCAGCTGCTGAGGGGATGCCGATAATTATCCATCGCATCACTTCCGTGCGAGTGGTTTTGGGGGTTTGAATCAAACTATTCGATATATATCCATTTAAGTGGTGTTTATACTGTTCATCTTGCAACTGTCCGATAGATTGATTGAAATTGTAACGCTTCAAACAGCCAATTCGATAAATAAAGCTCCTACCTTCGCACCACGACCTAAAAGTGCGCTTCCCCTGGCCGGTTCAGGGTAAAGGTTTGCTGCCAGTCTCATGCCATTTCACCCCAAACTGGATGCAACTAGCAGAAACCGCATGTACACGGTTCGTGCGGCTGGGAAGGAAGTGATATAGGTTTCACAATTGAACAAAAGTTTCCAATGAATAATTTGAGATAATGTGTGATTATCGTATTTTCAGACGTCGAAACGCAACCAGCAGATCCATCCTCCCTCCCTTCGTTTGCTTGCCACCGTTCGCTTTGGACGTATGATGGAGTCGGTGTGCGTTGGTGTGTGGTGTTCCGGACTTATGATGCTACCGCGTGTTTGTCGATGCGCGCACTACCCTGCGGGTTTGCGGGTTCGGTAGCTCCGGCGTGGTAAATGGTATCGAAAATAATATGCGTTACACATGTTGCCTCTTTTGATGCCATTTTTGATGGTTTTTGCACTCGCACCCAACCCAACGCACTAGCGCCTCTCTCCCGCTTGCTTCTGCGCAAGGGCTGCGGCGGTGTGTGGTATCAGTTGGTTCGGGTGGGTTGGTTCGATCCCCTCGGCTGGGTTCAATCCGGGTGGGTTTGTGGTAGTTTGTCGAAATCGACCTCCGTCTACATTGGGAATGATACGGAAGACGGTCACGATCACGATCACGATCGCTAGAACGGAACCGATTCGTGCCAGTGAGAAAAGGTGAGTCCCCGGTAAAAGTTGTGCGAACTTGGTTCCAAAGCGGACAGATGCAGCCGTCTTCTCCAGCCCAAGGTTCGCCAGTTCTTTTGCCGCGACCGTCGCAGGCGCATTGTTGTGACGGGGGGAGGTGTGGGGAGAAGTTTTGTTGTTTCGGTCTTTTGACTATAGAGTTTTGTGTTTTTTGTGCTTGTTGAAATCCAGCGAGGGAAACGTTCTAAATGGTGTTCCAGCTCGTGAACTCCGAGGAGAACGGTCCTGCGCACTGGTGAGTTTGAATTTTGGATGTTAGTATACCGTGTCCGTGTTGGGGGGCTTTTTGTTTTGTTGTAGTTGTTGCTTTGTTGCCACTAGTGATGATGCTGCTGCCCTTCAGCTGCTGTGCACGTTGCCTTCCGATGCGAGCGAGAGAGCGCGTCAGTGTTCCGTACCGTTTCAGTTCACTAGCATGAAGCGAAATCTGAATCGCACTGAACGCAAAACACACATACACACATATTTACACACATGTTGAAAAGATGATACAGGCTGGTAAGCGGCAGCCTCAGGAGGGAGTTTGGGCCATTCACGTACACATTGCACACTGAGAGACCCGAATAGTAGCGAGACAGCTCAATTCCGTCAGTGTAGGGCCTAGGCCGAGTATACCAGGAACAGTAGTAGCGCATGGTTTAGCTACCAGAGCTGTGTAGAGTCGGAAAGGAGGAAGATCAAGTCATCTACGATCTTCTCCCCGAAGTTGGCCATGGCTGGCATGGAAAATAGTCAAGGTTCGGTGTTCAGTTCACGTTTCACTGCATTGAAAACAATATACATAAAACCGTAAGAGCGGCTCGGAGTATGGTGCCCCTGTTGCTGCCGGTGGTGGTAGTGTGTGCATGCTTCGGATCGATTGATCTCTCGAATGGATTTGTATGCTACGACAACCGGCTCTTGTTTTTCACCGCTCTGCCGGAACCCGAGACAGACCATAGCGCTATAGTGTGGCCGTGTACAGACGCGCCAGCCTCTCAGTCGTGTCGAAATGCGCAGCGACCAAAGCAACGAACAGCAGCAGCAACGCGTGCGATGCTCGTATGTCCGTCCTGGTCAGCTGGTCATCGGGAATTGAGCTCACGGCATCCGTCGCGTCGTGTGTTGTGTTTTGTACAGCGCACTAACTCTAATTCGCGAAGATGGGTTGCTGGTGTGCGCCAGGTGCTTCCTATCGTCATCTGAACTATTGGTTGCTTCGCTGTCCCAGTTTTGAGCAATTCGGAGTAAGCCAAGCATACTCCTACGAAAGGGAAATTTAGAAGCATTGGGATTGGGAGGTTTACTACATCTCTTTTTTTTTACGAAACATCAACGATGTTTAGGCTGAAAATTGTATTTCTGTCCCTGAGTGCTAATGGCAGGTAAGGGCAGTGATGATCGCAAAGCTCTGTTCTTGTTTCTAGATCTCATGAATGTTGAAGGTTACATGAGCGGCTTGATCTTTTCAATTTTAGCATTTTAATTAGAAGGGAGAGGGCAAAAGAAAATATACACTATCGACCTGTCCTCCACAGATCATCTCGTGCGTCTTGAAACAAAATTTTCCCTACTCCAGAAGTTTGCCAGATGAAGATCTGCAAACGTATCGTTGAAGAATCTACAAAGGAAGAAGTGTGAAATATTTAAAACGCATTCAAATGGAAATGACGTGATCGCTTGCCATGCTACCGGCAGATAGTTGAATAAACATGGGTGACTTAGCGGTGGCAACAATCTGCTATACAGGCACTCCGAAGGGTCAATCGTAATAGGTCCAGACATATTTGCTTGTACTGTCTGTGCGACTGTCTTGGTGTGGGTTCTGCGATGGTCACCAGGAATCATATTATTTGGTTTATGTATATCTATAATCTAATAATTAATATCAGCGTGTAAGTGTTTGTCTCTGTTTATTAAATATCTGTTGTTGTGGTGTAATACACTTAAAATCGCTATGCAATTATTAAAGTTTTGAAGCGTTGTGTCCAAGATTAGCGTACATTCGTTCTTGTCCAGCTCATGCTTGAAGCCGATTACTTGCAGACAGTACTTGAACAGAAAAGTTCAATGGACTTGAATGGCCGGCAAAGCCGCAAGATCAAACCAGCTGTGCGTTCCTCTCAGAACTGTGGGTTCGTTTGAACTTCCTTGTATGTGTGTTTGTATACGTATACGCACGAAGGAAATGCCACGTTTCGTTTGCGGCAAGATGCAGCTTCCGCTTGGAAAACGAACTAAAATTAGCTTTTTCCTCTCGATGCTTGATTTGTTTGCCTTTACGCGCGAATCATTAGTCCGCGCTCTCTTTGCTTGCGTGCCGGGTCTGATGCATCTCGGTATACGCACTCGAAATGATCTGACATTTACACGGAGTCGGCACAGCGTCGTGATGGTGATCGTCGAATTTTCTCTCACGGCCACGAGTAGCTAGCTGCGGGAAGGAGGTGGCATCACGCATCTGGTTTCATTAACATTCCTTCGCATGGTTGCGTTGTGGGCCGTTCCACGCCCCGTCCTCGTGTTACTGCAGGTGACATTTTTCGGGGGCTTATGGGACATTTGTCCTGTGCTATGGAAAACATTAAGCACGTGGCTGACTTCCGTATTTTTCATCTTCAACGCCAGCATTGAGCATAAGGATAGTATTTTCCGATATAGGAAGTGTTTGACGTGAGTAAATGGCAGACTTGAATCTAAACCGGTTGGGTCGTGTGGTGCACCATTTCGGATATTCCCTATCAGAAATGACGACTGTTATTGAGTTTTTTTCCCTAACCCACTGTCCTTGGAATGCAAAGAATGCAAATGGGGTTCGGGGTTTGCTCACTAAAGTGTCATCTTGTGTGTTGTTTGGACGGTGGTATGTGTCGCGAGGACAGTGTGCCCTTCCTATCGCATATTCTAGGTACCCGACAGTTGGAGTGGAGCGGAGCGGGCACTCGCTGCGCTTCTGGATGAAAAAGTAGCAGCATTGGTGTGGAAGTCGACCGACCTGCATGACCGAGTAAACAGTTCAGCTGCGTTTGACAATGGATTTCCGTCGGTTTCGCTTGGCCGTTTTTACATAGCGAAGCGGCACGGCTCCGCGGTCAGCTAGCCAAGCGACGATGCTAAGCGATGCGATCAGTTGGAAAACGCGTTCTCCACGGTTTGAGCGCGGTTTTGATGCTGCCGTTGCTTACCGTGCTACTGCTGCGTGTGTATTAGTGCGCACCTTTTTTTGCGCCAATTCGTGGCATGGTCCGGGCGACTAAGACGGCTCGGAAACCGATACCAGGCAAACGGAAAGACGATCTTAGCAACAGCAGCGGTCAGCTGAACAGCCATTAAGTTTTGCTGTCTCTTCACGCTACGAACTGCTGATGAAAAATCGATTTGTCGCCAGTGCAACGACTCGACACAGCCAATCACGGAAACGGTCGTCGATCGTGAAGAGATTCGAACCGTGCATACGAAATGAAGTGGTGCTAGTATTCACCAAACGCGCCGTTGGGCGGTACGGTTGGTTCGTTCTTTCGTTTTTTTCGGTTGCACACATCGCTGCGTATCTTTATCGCTTCGCCAAGCACGTTCGTTATTTCGCGCACACACCAACAACGCGCGCCTTAGGGTCCACGCGGTAGCATACCTTCGATTGGACGGTTCTTCCTGTTTGAAAGAACGCACTATAAAACTTTTGACTTGACGAACGCCGCAATCGTTGTGTGTCCAGCGAGACACCGGCGACACCAATCGATAATAGCACGTGTAATATGGGTAGTGTCACACAGGACAACCGCTACCAGACAACCTTTGGACTGTCATTTTGGTTTAAGAGCTGCTGTAGCCTTGCTCACAAGAAACACACCCATTCGGACCGTCCCCTCAATTGGCCGACGTCCAACCACGGACGACCTTAAACACTCATTAATGGCAATGTGGGATGATAAGGGCGAGTGTTGCGAATAGCTGCACTGGTGTTGGTAAAGCATCGGTCAATTAATTTAATAAATCATAAACAAATGCGGGGCGAGAGACGAAGCGGATCATAACCATTTAACAAGGCCGCGCCACTCTGGTAGAGCCGTACGAATAAGACGACAGACAGACGACGATCGCATGGTCAGTTGTGTGTACAGTTGACAGAGTCCCTTCGTTGTGGATGTGATCTCGTTTATTAGTTGACATGGTTTATACGCTGAGTGTGATGGCGGGTTGTGACTAAATAATGTCCTCTAAAACAGTCTCATCATCACCCGCTTTCGTACTGCTTGTCAACGTCCTCCGTGTCCCTCGTATGGAGCGGTAGAATGATCTGCACACCGTGCAGTTACTATACAACGTTCCTTGACCTCTCTCGCTTCTAGGCCATGGTGCTATGCATGAGCAAACGTATGTGTACAGGCTCGGTGTGTGCGTGATGTGTACATTCGTACGTCATCACATTTCAGTCGCTTTTGTGTATCGATCGAAGTAAGGGGTCTTCCTCCTTAGCGAAGGTTAATGCAAGCAAACACGAGGGGGATGTCCTTTAGAGGTTGTTGTCTCGCCTCGACCCGAACAGCGAGACACTCACGAACATTTCTTTTGCAATGGTCGCAATCGGACGTATCGATTACACAAAGAATAATATAATTTTTAGGAAGTAACAAATATATAGTACCCGTTCAACGCGTTTGGTCGATCCCCGGCTTTATTGTGCTTGGCGGATTGTGTAAATTTATAAGGGCATAAGTGACCTTCGTTCTGTTTTGTTTAAATAAACGTGGTACAGGGCGCCAGCTGAGTGAAAACGGTATGCTTTACTAAAACGGTATGACTGCTGCTCGGAGGTATCAATAATGTATGCTACTAAAACCCGCATCCGTGTGGCACCAGTAGATGTCCAATTGTTCCTTATGTTTTAACTAGTAATAATAGGTTCAAATTAAACTTTTGCTGTAAAAAAAAGTCAGTTCAATTATGCTGGTTATTATTTAAATATGCCTTTGCTCCCTTTCTTGTGGCTTGCAGTGTTAGTTATGGTGTTGTAGTTGTATCAGATTGTAACAGTCTTACAGATGACCCACACAAGGATGAAAAATATTCGGTAATGAAAGCGGAGACAAATTTGCGTTGCCGTGCGTTGAATATCCAAACAAGGAACTGTTGCCACCTTCGCGATCGTGGATGTCGCGACAAATGGTAGTCGCCGTCGTAAGAAGTTGTCTGTCTGTGCCATTTTATCTGTGCCTACTGCTGTCGGCTGTAAATGGTGTGGCAAATAATAGAAATAATGATGCTGACCTTGGCCACATTCACATTAGTGCGCGATCATATGGACCGAAGAGGGGTTTTCTGCTATTGAATAATCAAAGCCGGAGATTTGCATGTGTCTTTGGGTTATGCTACCTTTCGGAAGGAATGAGACGAAACGGCTTAACCACTTGAAACCCCTGCGTGGGTGTTTCCTATAGGCCCACGCACGTCGCACGTGTTGGCTCGTTTCCCACTGTTTGGTTTGCAAGCGTTTGTTTCATTCTAGTATCATTTTATCAATGTTCACTCCACCGTTCCAAAGCAATATGATATGAGCGTGCCGTGTGCGGGAAACGGATCTGCATGCGGTGTTAACGCCTTTTCCCACACCGCACTTGTATATTTGTTGTAAAATACCAATAGACAATGAAAAGGTGTATGCACGTGTGGAGCCAAGGTCCAAACCAGCGCGCATGTAAAAACGTGTCACAACGCACAAGGAAAGAAACACCGCACACTGAAGAGATAACGCATAATTGCACAAATGTACCACTCCACATACCCGCTTGGGTGATATTTATCTAAAGAGGTTGTACAAAAAAAAAATGCGCAAATAGCTTAACGCAAATGGCAAAGAGGGAAGTTGCACAGGCAGCTGTGTTGGGGGTTTGCTTTTCGTGCCGTTGTAATACGGATTTACATAAAGCAAAAGAGCGTTAAATTGCTGCTAATTGTGTAGTGTGGTGGTGGGTCTCATCGTGTAAGACGCATGCTGATCGCAAAGTCGAAGGACAACACCGCGCGCGCTTTCAAGCTCCGAACGGGGAAGCAAATAATCATCAAACGATAGTAAACGTTTACACACAGACCTACAGTATATACCAGTACCAATACTAAGCAATCGTTACTCACCTGTTGGGGGTGCCAGTCGTCACTTGACGGAAGAAAAAAAATGGCGTCATGGTTGTCTGGGGGTCTTTGGGGGGTGTTGAGGGTTTAAAAGGTGTCAGCTAAAGTGTGAGCATCATAATCTCAGGGGCACCAAAACAGGTTCAAAATTTGAGCACCGTTTGCCCAAGAAATCCGCTAAACTCACGCGAACAACGAAGAACACACACTCGCACACACAGAAACACACACGCAACCGTGTCATCATACTTCGTGATGTCACAAGGATGAAGATCCCATGTGCGTGAGGACCACTCGCCGTCGAACGTAGCAGCTTTGGAGCAGTTTGTTTGATTTGCATTTAGCTTTGTTCCTCCTTCACCATTCGTGGCTGGAGCTTCAATGTCGGCCGGACGGTGGTGGTGGTGACCATGTTCTTCAACCTCACACACTGAATGAAGTTCAGGCATTGCGCCGCGCGGTGGTGTTACAGAGTAGGACCGGACCGCGCGCCATTTAGCGAAGCCATGAATTGATAGGCAAATGTCAATATCTGTAGCAATAGTCTAGCGAACTCTGTCAGCGAACAAAAATGGATTTGCCTACCCATTCCTACGTACGTTTGGCCAGTCGCTTCGACGATGCGTTGCGTACCACGCGCCACCATCTACGATTGCGTTAGTATCTATGGCAAAAGCAGCTGGCTGGTTACGATTGCGTGGTTTGCTCACCCGAAATACACGCACACACACACATACACAGACCAGTCCGTCCCATACATTTGGTCGCTGGTGGAGTTTTGATCATCAAGGTCGTCTCATTATGCTCAATCTGCATAAATTTTTTAATGGTCATTGTTTTCGGTAAAAGGTCAATCGCTTGCTGCCCACTCCTTCTTCCCCACCCCCCGGTCAGCGTGTGTGTTCGCGGCGAACTTTGAGCATACACAGCCGCACGTCGCAGCACACGTTTGCACGTACGAGGCCATCTTAATGGCGCACGGCACGCACCGACACTTTGCCCCCGACACACACTGGTACGTAGTGGTAGGCGCGTGAAGTGTGGTAGTGTGCCAGCCAGGGATAAAGCGTGCGGTCAATTCGAATGATATGACGGCCACCGAAAAACCCGCCATCGTGCATCGAGGATAGGCCATGCATGGTTCTCTCGGTTGTTTGGCTGAGGTTGGCAGCTAGGACGATGTCATATTGCGACTACTGCTGCACGATCAACCGGTCCTTGCTCGAATGGCTTTGTACGGGGTGCAACCTCAGCCGCGCGCGTACGAGATCATTGTGCAACGGTTGCGATGTAGACGAATGTGAATGCGCGCGCACACAGAGTAAGGCGGTTTTTTTTTGTTTTATTACAAATTACCGTGATATCGAGAATGCCTCGTACATGTGTGTTTTTCAACATTCGTGGTCGTTTGACTATCTTCATAACGTAAATTTCTATTTAAAGGTAATGGTTTTTGTTCCACTCAACATTGAAGAATATTTTTGTACAATAAATTGTTTGTTTTATTTACATTTTAGCTGCAACAAAACACTCGCCCCTCAACCCGCTGCATCCACACCGCGCATGATTTTAGCGAGTTTGAGTATAATCCCTGAGTGAAAGAATTAGATGTGTAACAAACGATACATTGCCACTGTACCACGCGCAGCTATCGATGTCAGCAGCACAGCAGCACGCGCAATGACAGTGGCGTTGGTTTGCGAGTGCCGGCTGCATTATGTAAAGCTGCAAAAATGCGAAATCTAGTCGCGGTATTGGGCTGGGTGCACCACCTCCTCCCGGTGCCAGGCATCGCAGGGCGAATGGAGTGCACAGAGGACGGGTGGAAAGCATGTCATGGTGCGCAGCATAACTGGCAGCATGGCTTTTTTTTTAAAGACGTACGCATGTATTTTTTTCTCTTCTTTCCATTGAACGGCGCCACTGGCACACCACCACCATCAGCACCACCGCCACTTCGCAACATAAATGCGCGCACAAACACTTCTGTGTTGGAGGTTTCCACTCCCAAATACAGTTCCCAGCACACACACCGAATGGTGTGCTGGTTTATGCCACGATTTTGTCGTATTGAAGGTTAACGCGTGTGTGCCGTCTCTTTCATTCGGCGGCTGTGGCTGTGGCCGCGCCGTGTGCGGCTTTTGCATTTCAATCATAATGTTCGGACCTTACATAACCGTCTACTGCCCCAGTCGCACGGACAAACCTTCGCGAACGACGAATTACTTCCCAAGGTCCGCAACAAAACGCAGCGCTCAGCACAGCGGGTCTAAGAGCAGACAGCATTGAACAATCGATCTTTGTCGCCGATCGAGTATGCTTTAGAATCGTGTCTTTTTTTTGTGTGTGTGCTCTTGCCCGATTGAAATACATCATTAGAATTTATATAAGTTAGCTGCTGAAATTTGCTGCTCTTAAGACGTATCAGTTGGTGTGTAAGAATACCATTTATGCATCCATTCGGTCTGCGTGTCCCCAGTCAGCCAGTCGTGCCTTGTCAGATAGAAATGAATAATGAAATGATTCATTCTTCGTGCGATCTGTTTTGCATCTGGTTCTCGGTCTTAGTCATTATCATCAATGCGGTGAATTGAATCAATTTACCATATGCCGTTCGGATGTTTTACAAGCTAGTAGTTAGATCACTGACATCAGACAGACTGTGTGAAAACAAGCCCACACTGTGTGTTAATCACAGTGTGTCCATTTGCTGTACCACCCTCTCAGCAGTTCCTCGGAAACAGGATGTCCCAGATCACTCGAATTGTGTTCCTTCTCAGACTCGTGATCGACGGATGTGGTCAATGAATATGATCGCACGTATATGTGTAATGCATATTTTTAGTAGCAGCTTTTTTATCTCTTTATTTAAACATGTATCCTACAGCAAAAGATCCTTTTTGGACTTTTTCTCAGGCCGCTGGGGATCACGCTGCGGAGGTAGGGTGTTGGTAAACTGATTCCAGTTCGTAGCCTACAACCAAAAACCTTTGGTGAAAGTGTCACATTACCAGTGTCTGCGGAGGCCCAGACCTTTAGCTAAAGTAGAACGATGTTGACTTTTTCTTTTACCAAATGACACCGAACCATCACATTTTTAATGTTTCGAAGTGCTTCTACTGCCTCTTCTGTACACTTCGAACAATACCACATCCGTCGTGGCTGGCGGAAGTTATAGGTTAGCTCGTTCGAAAGGATCGCCTCGAATAACGGGCGTGGGACCAATATGAAAAGCGATCATATTTAAAACACATTTATCACGTATGCTATGGATTGATTTTCGAAACTCTTTCGCAACTTGATCGTGTTGCTACAAGCAGCTACACGCTTTCTTCAATGAACCGTTGAGCCCGCCATGGCATCAACAGTCTAGAGAGGTAAGACGCATTTTTTGATCCAATATCGGTCCACTCACGCCTTCCTTCGGTGCAATGTTGTTTGCAATGATATTTATGTGTTTGCTGGTCAGTACGGTACGTACGGCATTTAATGCAATGGGTGGATGTGTTTTCCACTAGTTTGTAAAATTTGTTGCCCTGTTTTTATTGCCCTTGTACGTTGTGTACCGTTTGCGTGTGCGTGTGTGTATAGTGCGCGATGGTTAGGGCTTAGAACGAACCCAACCAGTTGACTTGTTGTACCACACTACCTTTTTTATTTGCCTTCACTCTTTTTTTATAACGGCTGCAGGTAATTATGATCGAGGGAAATGACTAACAAACGCAGCTGTGTCGGACCAGACCGCGTCGTCTTGGCTGTGGGGAAAGAAGGGAAACCTACCTCTCCTTTTGCGTACTGAATTATGACAAATTGATACAACGCAACGGTGTTTATTTTTTGCATTTCATAAGATTTTAAAGCGACAGCTCCACCAGCAGCAATAGCTTAGTTTGCGTGCCGTTGGGTTGTGAGTTGTGAGAGGTATATTTGTCAATCGGTGAAAAAATAACTCCAATTTGACCTCCAAGACAGTTAGAAACTTTTCCTAAGAAGGAATCAAACTTTTCGAAACGCTGATTGTGAGTGGCATCGACAATATATGCTTGAAATAGCTCCCCTTGATAAGTAACGATTTCATGGTGCAGAAGTACACAAATGTTATCGATCGAAATTTAAGAACAGCGTTAGAAATTCAACATTCAAGAAGAACTTTTCCTGGAACTATGTGCAGCATCCCATTTTAGCATTGCGCTCTGGGAACGAGAACGTTGAACGCGAGAGAAAACGGCAACGCGGAAGGGCTGGAATGGAATGGATATTGCGCAAATGTACAATTGTGATCGATGATGCACATAAAGGGTATTTTAAAGCGGCGAAAAGAGATGCAGCCAGCATTTAGAGCAGGATGGCTGTGGCAGCAAGGACTGCTGTGGAACGGTGTGCTGAGCAAGGGACACAAATAAAGCGAACGAACTCCGCCAGTATACCGTGCTGCTGGTATATAGGGAAGCTCTCCCCTCGGTAAAGCTGCTGTGGTGAGTTGTGGAACAAGGAACGAATCAAGCATCACAGGAACAGGAACTGCGCATGATCCGTGTATATCCTGTTCGTGTTAGGTTCTTTTTTTTTTTTTGGTTTGTTACGGAGGGATCGTTAGTAAATGCAATGAAAGTATTTACACTGACTGGGGATGGTGGATGCTGCTGCCCTAGCATAATATTCCCGTGTCGTCTGCCTTCTCTGTGCGGGAAATCGACCGATGGCGGTAGCAAACGGTGTTCACAAACGCACACAGAGCAGAGATGCTGCTGCTGCTGCTGCTGCTGCTGCTCGTGCTGCTATTTGATGCTATTGCCGGTAGAGCTCGCTCCGTAGAAGAAGAGAGTACATAAGAAATGTGCTGGGGCTGTACTCGAAATGTGATTTCTCTCCCTTTTATCTTGCTGTTTGACATTTAATCGATACGATTCTATTGTACAATTTCCCTTTGGCGTAGCTTTGAGCGTATGTATATATGTATACATATACTTCTATATAGATGTGTGTGCGTGTATTTGTTGTTGTTGTGCTGCTGCGCATTCTTCGTCGACATCGCCATTTGCGTAGATCCCTAGAGATGTATGTGCGTTTTAATTCATGCATAAGTTATCTCCAGTTTGAGCTGGATGGGCGGGAAAGAACACAAGTTTACCAAGGTTTGCCTTTAATTGATAGCTCTTTAAGCTTTTGGTCCCGGTCTCGGACTGCAAAACCGGCACGTAAAACAATCGAAACGATGAAGATCGAGTCAGGACAGATACGCCAGCATCAGAACGACTCGTCCGAACCTCCTCTGCCTGCTCCTGCTGTGCGTTTGACGATGAAGAGCAAAAGAGAGCGAGAGAGATGAGTGTGTCGTGAAAATGATGATGAGATTCATGCTTTTATATTGCACGGAATCGCACACATCCTCTCTGATAAACCGAAAGCAAGCGACGTGACACTCTCATGCCCGCAAGTAGCAACCTCCACCAGGGGCTCCGCATCAAACGACAGGAAATTGCTAATGATTTTGACATTTAGTCGCCATTGCCGCAATGGATGCAATCGATGCAATGATAGCAATGTGCTAAAGAACGAGTCCGAATGCGTTATCCGATCGTTTTCTTAGCATAAAAGCAAGCGTCAACACACACCATAAAACATACACACGCACACCATCACGCTCAAACTCACACACACACACGCAGCATGTTTGATTGGGTGTGCTGCGGTATGTGTGTCTCTGATGTTGCGTATCGTAAAAGATATGTAGTTGAGCCGTTTGAGTGACAAGTGGTAAATTCAATTTAAAATTGCTTTGGCATTTTATACAAAGAAGGAGACGCTTAAATTAGAGAGCACACACTCACTCTACCAAGCGACCAGCCGCGACAACCCGTACCGTGGTGAGGTGCATGTGGCTTCATAATGATTTGCTGGCCCAAATGGGTTGCAGTTATAATTAAATTAAGCGTGGATAACCAACACACCAGGATTCATATATTTTAATACAACATTACATAGATTCATATTCGCCATTATACGACGCTGTTGTGTGAGGAGGGAGGTGGAGGGTTGATGCGTATCTGTGAAAAGAAAGTCGGAGTTTCTGTATGAGAGCTTAAACACATTTGCTATATCCATCAAGCCGAACCAACAGTAGTTGGCGAAAAGCAGCTGCCACCTTTCGGCAATTCCGTTCCTTTACTGTGCCCTTTTACTTGGCCTTTATTTTGTCTTTCTTTTTGCTGGATCGATTTACCAGCACACCTCAGCAGACGACACCTGCAGCAGCGCAGCGGTTGTTACAAAGAGGCTATAAAAAATAATCCTTTGAACACTTGAACATTTTCACCTGCTTGTGTTTGGCAAGCTCTGTGCAAAGTTTTCGTATTCTGTTTTGTGTTACTTTAAAACATTCATTGGCATTGGATAATTCGCTTTGTGGCAGCGCTTTGCGTCGGACGAGCCGGTAGTTGTGGGAACGATACTACAAGTGGCAGCCATCAGTCCTGCTATTCTAATGGAAAAAGATTTGCACTTCGGATCGTAAAAATACATCTACATAAGAAAAAAAAACACATAAACTTAATTGAAAAAAGAGCCAGGTAAACGTAAACCATATGCAATAACATGTCCTCGACATCTTTCACTTTGTTCCCTTCGAATCACTGGTTGTTTACGTTCTGGGTGTAATGCGAATGCTTTCTACTTAAAAATACGCACAGTTTTTACTACGCACTGAGCAGATACGCTTGCCGGCCGACACTCCACGGGGCATTTGGTGAAGCTGGGCGGCTTGTGAAATGGTCCTGGAAACGTTGGATGTGTTTGATTAACCTTGACGTAAATTTTCCTTTTTTGGAATCTGGCAGCAGCTTTCGTTGAATGAAGTGAGTGCTCTTTTTCGGGGTTGTGATTGTTTTCGTAAGGAGGGCAAAAATACGGAACGTGTTTGTTTCTGGGTCGCGCGGCTTACACGGCATGTTTACAATTCACCAGCAGTCCGGCTGGCATTCCGTCAATGGAATATATGGTGCACCGAGAGAGTAGACAGACCAGCAGCAATCTGAGCAACTGTATATCGTCCCTGAAAGAGATGTGGGTGGGTGAGTAGTGAGCAAAACGAAGGTGCTGGACGATTATTTTTGGACCATTTTGTCGCAAAACGGGATCACAGCACTGGCCACACACACACACACACACACACACAATAGTGGCTTTGTTCGTCCTGGAGAAAGGAACAGCATCGTCGAAGGACGGTGACCCAGAATTTGGTGGGCATACGATATTTTTAACCAAATCGTTCGAATCGGTATTTCCGTAAAGAGAATGGTTCGCTCCAACAAATGTTTCATTTAATTTACGCGTCATACAAAGATACACATATTGCATACCCTACGCTGCAATGAGCATAGCAGATGAATGTGAAAACTAACAAAAGACTTTATTCTTTTTTCTCACCTTTACAGATACAAATCTAGCCGGGGTCCGGTGTTAAGGTCAAGCGAACGTCGCCGTCCACAGAGTATATCGTCATCCACCCCTGCACTACTGCCGCGCGTGGTCCTAAACCGCATCGATCCGAGAGACTGCGAGCAGCGCATTCGCGTTTCGTACAAGGTTGCCATCCGTAGCACCAGAAGCAGTCGCACAAACAACACCAGCAGCAGTCACAGTGGCATGAATATGGGCCAAAAAATCAGTGGCAGCGTCAAAACGGTCAGCCGCGATCAGCCGTCCCCGTTCATTCCGAAGATTCCCCGCGAACTGGCCGCTCACTTCCAGCGCCCCGCTCGGCTGGACGTCCTACTCGATATGCCGCCGGCACCGCGAGAAACGCAGCTCAAATATTCCTGGAACTCGGAGGACCGATCGCTAAACGTGTTCGTCAAGGAGGATGACAAAATGACCTTCCACCGACATCCGGTGGCACAAAGCACAGACTGCATACGGGGCAAGGTGGGCTTCACCAAGGGCTTGCACGTGTGGGAGGTGTTCTGGTCGACACGGCAGCGCGGAACGCACGCAGTGATCGGAGTGGCGACCGCGGAAGCACCCCTGCACTCCGTAGGTTATCAAAGCTTAGTCGGCCTGAACGAGCACAGCTGGGGCTGGGACCTGGGACGCAATAAACTGTTCCACAACTCCAAGTCCTGCCCGGGCGTCACCTATCCTGCGATACTGAAGTCGGAGGAAACGTTTCTTGTGCCGGACAAGTTCCTCGTCGCACTCGACATGGACGAGGGTACGCTCAGCTTTATCGTCGATGGCCAGTATTTAGGTGTGGCGTTCAAGGGACTGAAGGGGCGTAAACTTTACCCGATCGTATCGGCCGTCTGGGGGCACTGTGAAATAACGATGAAATATATTGGCGGCTTGGACCGTAAGTACAATCACCACCAACGCACCACCGCGTTTGCTGCAATGGAAGGAGTAATGACAATATTAATAATAATACTAACTCGTGTCTTTCCTCCTCTTTTAGCCGAACCGCTACCACTAATGGATCTCTGCAGGCGCGTCATCCGCCAGAGAATCGGCCGGACGTATCTAGAGGAACGTATACCAAACCTAGCCCTGCCGCAATCGATGAAAACCTATCTATTGTACCGGGATCGAAGATAATAAAACGTCCGACAAGCGGCTGCAGACATGCTATAGGAGAAGGGAAGGGGCTTCGATGAGTCTAACAAGGGCGAAACACCATCATCACCATGGAAAACGACAGCAAACATAACACACACACATACACACCTCCACGAAAAATGTTCAACCGAATCCATCAACAGAGCAACCACCACACAACATCCTCCCGGCGATGCATGCGTTCGTCATGAAGTGTAGTGCTTCGCCGAGTGGAGGTATTCTTCTTGTATTCTGATTTTGGCTTCGTATTCATCAACCGCCGATAATGCGCTAACGCATCATCCTCCAGTAATGTGCCAGCCAGCGATCGAGTTTTTTTTGTTTGTTAGTTTTGTTTTGCTTTACGGTTTCTCGTCTATCGCCAGCCATTTGCGTGCAAGTTATGTGCACTGTTAGAAACAATAGTGTGTGTAGATGGTGATAAAGAACACAAGCTCACAATATCGGGTCTTGGGTCTCTGTAGCTATTGCGATTTAGAAGGATAGTAGCTCTAACTACTACCGTCTCACTTAGACAATGGGAAGCAGAGGTCGAGCTCGAAATCGAAATCCTAATTTTACGATCATAACACCGACCAAGGCAGCACGGCTATTAAGTATAGATTAATAATTGTGTCCACTGCCTATCCCGGCGAAGATTACGATAGCTTACTATTACACTTAATTTTATTGGACTAATTTTTATGGACATTTTAGGACGTGGTAAAATATTAAATTTGCGCTGCATTAGACAAGCATAGCACATGAGTCAGAGAAAACAAAACATCAATCAGCTCGAAGTCTTGACCTGAAAGCATCGTGATTATTTGCTGGTACGATCCGTGTAGTCAGACCGTATAGTTTTGATTTATTTCACAATCCTGTACTACTTTGTGATAAAGATAAAATAGTGTAACAACATTCAAAAGCAAAATCGTTCGTATATGAAGTCGTTGCGGTGTGCATGTGGTATGATGGTATGACAGAACATTTCCCGACACGAAGTAAAAGAACCCTTGTCCACGTAGGATCAATTGGCAATTGGCACTGCTAGCTGCCTGGGAGGGTTTTGAAAACACAACCACACTTGCATTCATGTTTGTATGTGTGTGTATGTGTGTGTTGTGTGTATTCCTAGTAGTGTTCCGGAATACGATCGCCATGGGATTCGCGAGAAACCAGTTCAGTCAGCGGACACTCTCAGCAAGCAGGGTGTGATTATAAGCAATAATTACTGATAAACAGACTGGTGGAGGGAGTGTAGAGTGTAAAGCCAGGAGAGGGGATCAACGACGGCTACGGGATGTGGTGACCACCGCCTTTCGCACAAAACTCTTACCACAACCCTGGTAACAGCACAACCTCTCATTATACATTTATATACATAGTAACTACACACAAACAAACAAACAAACAACCATTCTGAGCGCAGAGCCCACACCACGAGCCTCTTCCATTGGACGTCTCTTTTTTGGGATGACACAACAAATAGTGGCATAATTGATCGAAACGCGATGCAATAAGTTTTCTATTCTGCCTGTCCGTTCATGTCGGTGAACGCGTGAGAGCGCCTACGGAACGGAAAATAGAATGAGACACTATTGAAACTACGGTTAACGATAACACACACACACGAAACCTTAGCATAAAAGCAAAATGTGCGGTACAGTAAACAAGGGAAAAAAGGGGAAAGACTCATGAACCGCGGCCGGTACTTGGTCTCGAGGAAGGCACGAGAAAAAAGCACGCAGAACTGCTGTATATTTGCGAGGGGGCTGTTTTGTCTTTGGCAGGGTGCATTTTGTCGCAAGCTTTTTGTAAGATATGCTCCAAATGATATGGTGAGCAGAGCTGTAACGGACAAAGGCAAACACGCAGCGCTCTCTGGCGCTTGGTTTTTTCGGAGGGATTGGCGCTTCCAAGACCGACACGATTCACCCTGGTGAACTCAACGACAACCACGACGACGACGGTGACGATCACTATACCCAACCACCACCAATTCATGATATATGATGGACCTCCGGGTGTCAGATGGCGCTTCTCCTTTGACATTGTGGCCCGATCTACTTCCAATTAGTTCTTTTTTGTTTTGTTTTGTTTTTTTTTTGGTTGTATGTACTACGACGCAAGTTGTAAACACTATACATACGCCGAATCTCGTCACCCCCTTCCTCACCATCCTTACCTCTCTCCTCAAGGTAGCCAATTTTTAAATCTAATTCTCCTTTGCATGATGTGTGTGCAACAACAAAGCTCGATGTGTACATGTTTTAGAGTTTAATTTTGTTTTTTGTTTTAACTTTTTCATCCGCAAAAAAGCAATACGCGGATGCGGACGTCGCGCTCAAAATTCTAATCCCACGCTTTTGCTTCCAATGTTCTCCATCCCTAGCAGAGCATCCCTTTTGGTCAACTTTTCCATATTTCTATTCATTCAGCGCGCCCCTTTTTTCGAACGAAGGATCAAACGAATGAATCCATTGATAAATACACATCCCTACACACACACACACACCCACACCCTAGGACACTGAAACAAATGCCCCTCTTCATCCCCCCCCCTCCCCCTCAAAACGGACTAGAAATCATGGCGGTAAAGAGTATCGATAAACTGTGTTCTGTTTTTATAAGCTTTTTTTTAACAAGAAAACAAAAAAATATGTAAAATAGTTTTTTTAGTAAAAAAAAAGAAGAAAGATAAACGATATTGTGAAACACGTGCATGATTGAGATATAAACAGTGCGCACGCGTGCGCGCGACGTGTGATCGAGAGCCAGAATATAGCAAGCTAGCGCGAAGGAACGAATGGGTTAAAGCAAAGTAAAGTGCGATATAAGGCAGCAAGGGCAAACATCCTTAACACAATGGCAATGAAAGGCGACGAGTGCGTGATAGCGTACGGAGACGAATTGTGCACGGTAGGGCTAGGTATGCATGAGGCTGCGTGATTGTGACACTACTGTGTGTGTTCGTACGGGGAAGTTTGGGATGTTTGGGATGCGAGATTATGATGATACTATACTGCCTACGTATGAATGGGAACGAGCAAACGGAATTAACGCTGAGTAAGAGAGAGAGAGAGAACGTATGTGTGGGTGTGTGTATGTATGTGTGAGAGAGAGAGAGAGATAGAGAGAGAAAGAGAAGGAGCGATTGCGGGAATTACGTATGAATGTGCTAGGACAAGGCAACGAAAATAGACAAGAAAATATCGTTCCGCCAACACGTGTGCGGAGGAGACTAAAGTATATATAATATAGAGCAAAATGTGAGGAAAATTAAGCAAGAGTTTAGAGAAAGCAACAACAGCAACAACAACAAAAAAAAACAACAAAATCACACAGATAGCTTGACCGAGCAAACCGCTTCGTCGAGTAAGATTAGGTCGAAGTAAGAGAGTGCATGTGAATGAAGAGAAAGCATTATAAGAGCGCGCCCTTCCGTTAGTGTGTGTGCATTTAACGAGTGAATGACTCCCGATGATGATTCCTCTTGTTTAATAAATCTACTGGACTGACAATGTGAGACAAAATGGCTATTGTGTTCTTCTATGCTGGTGGTAGACAACACATTGAGATTGTAAAGTTGATTTTTCCAGGAATTTTGTCGGCATGTAACAACCCAACAATTGTTACTCCCATCCATTAACACACGTCCACACGTCGTAATGATTTTTTTACATTTTTAGGTAAATCAACTAACGAATGATGATGATCTTCGATTGGAAACTTTAAAAAATCTCACAAAGTTAATCTAGCTTGGGAATTGGTAAACATATTTGCAAAAAACGAGAAAAAAAACTGCTGATTTGGACAAAGTATTAGACCTGTCGGTTCCTCCATTGTCTTTCCACACGTACGGGCCAAAGATCCTTCTAAGCTTCTTCCTTTCGAACGCGGCTAAAAGTGTTTCGTCAGATTTGGATGTGTCTCAGAGTCGTATGTGAGTACTGGTACTGCATAAGTACGATATAGCTCAAGCCTTTTTTTAATTTTTAGGTGCTGCTGAGATCCAGAAGACATGCAAGACTGCACGAAATGTGAGATATATCGCACATTCATTCGTCCGGTGATCTTATGGATCAGGACATGGCCATGCCAGCGCCTACACGCGTGGTCCAAAACAGCCGAAGTCATACAAAATCATGAAAAAGTGTGCGCCCTTTTGTTCCGGTGTCCTCGTGAAGTTTACCGAGCCGAACCGAATAGTTGTGTTCGATAAACATGTGTGCGTATCAGGTAACAGCATTTGTACTGCTTACATGTCGTATGCCGCTGTGATACCGAGCGAGACGCATAGACAACGCATCAAAAGGACATGTGTAGCCGTGAGGAAACTTTTCTGTGTCTCTTTTGCCTTTTCCTTGCCTTTAGATCCTGATGAGTGAAGCATGCATACCTTTCGTGTACGTTCGGGGTATAAGCCCTGTCACTCTCATGTTAATGGTAGAGATAGAATCGTATGCAATCAGCTCTGCAGTCAGGCGTGGGCAGGCCCGTGGGCGCCTTTTCTGCGCAGACATATGAACACAAACCACATGGAAGGAACGGACCACGAACCGGTGACGGCGAGAGAGAGAGAGAGAGAGAAAGAAAAAGAAAGAGAGAAAGAGAAAGAGAGAAAGAGAAAGAGAAAGAAAGAGATGGTTCAAGCTCGTCCTTCGCGACATTCTTTTTTAAAGCTGGACTGCTTACTCAGGCTGATCGTTTGACAACCAGCATCTTTGCGCGTAGCTCTGCTTCCATGGTGTGGTCGCGACGCTGACCTTTGACCCGAGATAGATGAAATCTTGGACGACTTCAAAGCGCGTCTTCCTATTCATGTGCGTCTAAATGCGTTTACCTATTCGTACAACGGCCCCTACGTAGGTCTGGATTTGTTAGTAGGGCCGCTGGTTAAGCCAGCAACAGTCTGGCCTGGTGCCTCGTTTATCTGAAAACCGAGTGCCTTCTCTGTCACCTGCTCCATATTTGGGTAGGTTTCAGCTTCAGCAACAGAACAATTGGAGAAAGAGACATACATTCCCCATAAATAGGTTGTAAAACCACTGTCGCTTGTTTATTTATACTACAGACAGTGACTGCACCTATGTTAGTAAATACATATGTGCATATGCTACAGATCAGGACTATCATGATCACCACAGTATGTACTGACCCAAACCTTTACTTGCCTTGCAGCGATTTCCATATCACATTTGATGTGATCGTTTACGTCTGATTACCGCATACAAACACCATCTCATGGTTTATAGCCATAAACGTGATGTTCATGTTACAAAAACACTAATGAAGAATCAATCGCAATGCGTGAAATTTCTTCGAATTGCAGAAATCATTCATTAGATCACGGTTCCCTACACTACAGAAGAGAACGGCTTGGATGAGCTTGCGAATCGTACAGATTGCAGAATGTGAAAGATGTGTATTATTCGATGCTATTTCTCGAGAAGCGTTTCTGAGCTGAGGTTATTTGCATATAGGTGTGTTTAGATCAAAACGTTTTATGTAATGTACCCAAACGATACAGGCGAAGTATCATCGCTATAAAAGTTGAGCTATAATTCGTACTCTATTTCCTACGCTAATTCCTGCACTGAACATACACTGCTCTGTATGGTTCGTTGACCTGCGCAATAAGTGAATCCGTTATGCGGAATCTTCCGGGAGCAGAACAGGTTCACAGAACTTGCATGAGTTTGTGATCGCTTCAAGGACTGGTATGGGCTCAGTATCTGCTACAGGAATGGTATGAGTTTGTAATCGATGTCAGGAAAGGTATGAATCTACTAGCTGTACCAGAACGTTCCATACGTTCGGTTTCGGTTATAAGCCAATTAGTGGGTCGTCATAAGTTACTGATTTGAATTTGAGGGTTTGAGAGCCGTTTATTTTGGAGTATACTTCAAAGTAGAGGGGATCCTTCAAAGCCATGTAACTATGCCATGTTATCTAGTATTAAGACACGGATTATTCGTTATTTCAAGACCACTAAGAGCATATAAATAACCTGCCACGAACAATCATAGTTATTATTTCACGCGTTTAACGATACGGTTTAAGGAAACAATCTTGATATCCATCGTTTCATTTCAGGATTTCAATCCTAGTACCGTATGCGTGATAATGTTTGCACCATTGAGCATCTTCAAAATTAAAAAAAAAAATCAAAATTATATTTAATCATCGTTAAAGTTTCCACATGCTGCAAATATGGCCTTCGTACGATGCTGGAATGCACGGCAGATTCTAATAATATTGTCTCCATCCAATTCTCTCCAGACACGGGTCTATGTTTGTCGGAGGCTTGCTGCACTGGGGTTGTGTTTAGAAAGGCCTTGGCCTTCATGACGTGCCATATTGAGTAATCCAGCGGATTAAGATCGGAGCTGGATGGCAGCCACATATCCTTCGCGCAGAACGGAAAATGCTACTGCGAACAATTCTGAGTGCGGTTCTAGGTGTGACACGGAGCCCCATCTTGTTGAAACACTACGTTTGGTTTTGAAAAGTACTGTGCTTTGATCCACACAATAACTTCTACCTTTCTTTTTGGCCTGCTCACGATAGAGCACGTCGATGTGACATCATTCTCCAGGGTGCTCGTTCACTGGCTGCATCCTCCCATCCATGAAGAAACCCAAACTCCGAAAGGTCTCGCTTCACCTGGTCCAGCCATCGAGTTCGCTGTACTCTCCTGCGTCTCGTGCTGAACTGTGGGTCGCTGTCGAACACCTTCTTGGTGGGTGGTGGTGGCCAGCCTTCGGTTAGCCATACAGCTCAGCAAGCTCGTGGTTCATCCTTCTCTTCCAAACTCCATGCTTGAACACACCGCCAAAGATGGTCCGGAGGATACGTCGCTGAAACACGCCCAGAGCGTTTGCGCTCGGATGGTCCAGAACTCGTGTCCGTAGAATTACCTCGGACGAATCAATGTGCGATATATCTCACATATTGTTGCGTAACGATTAAATGAAGGTTTAATGAAGGTAAGCTTTTTTGATACCGCTTCGTTTTCTCGCACCATCGCACTTTCCGTTAGCAATGGAGGGCACTGCAGCCCTACGTTGACCTTTGCCGCAGAACCCTACAATGTCGTATCATGACGAGAAGTTGTGTGGTTGCGCCAACGTAAACAAACGACGTTGTCACAACACATATCTTGCGGTCTCGAAGACTTCTGGATCTCAAACAGTCGGTGAAGCCCATAGTATGCACGATTCCCCAGCACAATGCGTCTCCGGATTTCACTGCTGATGTCGTTGTCCTTGTCGTTGAATTCCTTTACCATCACGAGATTGTCGCCGTCAATTAGTACACTGCTTCCCAGATGGTCTGAGTCTCCGGCAATCCAGCAGTCTTCGTAGCAGTCACTTTGTCTTCGTCGCTTTGATTCTCAATCCTATTCTTGCTGCTTCGCGTTTGAGTCGGGTGTATGCCTCACACACCTTCGCTGTTGTCCAGCCGATGATGTCGATGTCATCCGCGAAGCCAAGAAATTGGAGTGACCGGTAGAGGATCGTACCACGGGGACTGGATGAATGAAACCCAACTTCCACTCCTCCAGCTCCCAGACTTTCACGATCAGCTGATGCTTTTCGATGGTAAACCTCTCCAGCCCCATCTTGAAGAACTCGGCCGCCAGCCCATCACTGCCAGCAAACTTATAGCTCTTAAGCTGCTTGATGGCGCTGGCAATCTCATCCAGAGATGGCGGGGGAACCTCGTCGTCTGCGTCAATGCTGTCGTTGTTGTTACTGCTGTGCTGCCGCTGTGGTAGTTGCTTTGTTCTGCCACTTGCTCCAGCTTCTCCTATCTCTGCTCCATCTCAGGTGTCCTTCTAAGTTGCACTTCTACCTTTCGATCACCTCCCGCTCGTCTATTAGGAGATTCCCTTCCGCATTCCGGCACATTGCGGTATTAGGCATAAACCTGTTACGTTGGTCCTTCAATCTCCTATAGAATAAGCGGGTGTCCCAAGACTGGGCTAGCTGCTTCAGCAGCTGTTCATCTTACTCACTTACTTATACGTTTTGCGGTCTTGGCCTGCCTCAGGAGTGTTTGAGACCGCTCACAGTCTCACGCCTTCGTCAGCCAGCCCGTTATCTCGGCCTTAATGGCGGTCGCCTCCACGCCATCTTGCCACCTCAATTTGGGCCTACCACACATCGTCTGTTCTTGTCCCCCTAAAAAGATTTTATGGGTTGGGTTGTTCGTTTCCAACATGGCGTACAGCATGGCCAGCCCATCGGAGCCTGGCGATCTCGTACATCTCGTATAGCTCGTCGTTATATCGGCTCCTTCATCATTGTCCTTCCACACATACGGGGCCAAGTATCCTTCTGAGCATCATGCTCTCGAACGCATTTAAGAGGGTTTCTCCAGAATTGGACAGTGTCCATGTCTCAGAGGCGTATGTGAGTACCGGTACTATATAGGTGCTATATAGTCCCCGCTTCGTCCGTCGCGACAGGGTCTTTGAGGTGAACTGATTTTTCAGGCTGTAGAATGACCGGTTGGCAGTTAGCATCCTTGCGCGCAACTCAGCTTCCATGCTATTGTCGTTGCTGACCTTTGTACCGTTGACCCAAGATAGGTGAATTCTGGGACGACTTCAAAAGTGCGTTCACCTATCTGTACGTCACGCCTACGTAGATTCTGATTATTTATTGGTAGGCCCGCTGTAGGCTCCATGTAATAATGTTGCCACCATCAGTTTGGTCTTTGCCTCGTTTATCTGCAATCCGAGGTTCTCTGCCACCTTCTCAATCCCTTGGTAGGCTTCTGCTACATAGGAGAGCCGCAGACGAATGATGTCTATATCATCAGCGAATGCCAGGATTTGGGTTGACTTATAGAAGATGGTTCACGTAATTTACACCTTCGAGTCGCGGATAGGTCTCTTTAGCGCCAAGTTGAATTGCAGACATACAAGCCCGTCTCCCTGGAGCATAGATCTTTGGTGGTAGCAAAGCGCTCTGATTGTTTTCCATCCACCTTCACCTGGTGAATGACGTAGGCATAGTCATTCGTACTAGCTTTATCAGTTTGGCCGGGACTCGAAAATAACTCATAGCGTCGTATAGTTTTACCCTGGCTATGCTATCGTATGCGGCTTTGAAGTCAATGAAGAGATCGCGTCTGTATTCGGCCATCTTTTCCAAGATATGCCGCATCGTGAAGATCTGAACAGTGGTTGATTTTCCGTTTCGGAATCCTCTTTGATAGTTTCCAACTATTTCTTCGACGTGCGGGACAAGACGATCCTGAAGGATCAGGGAGAATATCTTAAAGGTGGTATTCACCACCGTAATATCCCTGTAGTTGTTGTAGTCCAACCTGTCTCCCTTCTTGGATATAGGGTAGATGATGCCGAGATTCCAATCACAAGGCATATATTCGCTATCCCCGCTATCCCCACCTCAGTAACAATTTTATGAATCTCGTTTTCTAGTCGTGCACCTCCACTAGCTGTTCATTTGAATCTTCAAAACTTCGCTTCTTGGCCTGAAAGAGCAGGGTTTGCTGTTTCCTCAGTCGTCTGTAGTTCTCCACGTTCTGGCGGGTTTTGTACAGTAGCATGCGGGCGCACGCTGCATTCTTCTTGGATAGTGCTCATCTGTACTCTTTGTCAAACCATTCCTTTTTCTCTCTGTATGGTAAGCGGCCGATCTTGTGTTTGGCTGCAGTGCTGATGGCTCGTTCTACCATACGCCAGTGGTCTGTGAGGGGGATCGCGGCGATGTTGTTTGCGGCCGGAAGCGCTTCTCCGAGCGTTGTCTCGTACCCCTCCGCCACATCAGCACACTTCAACCGGTCCAGGTTGAGCCTTGGGGTGGACTGACTCCGTTGGTTGTTAACCACGGAGAGTTTCTGGCGTAGCTTTGCCATGAGCAGGAAATGGTCCGAGTCGAAGTTTGCGTTTCTATGCGTTTTAACGTCGATAATATCCGAGAAGTGCCTTCCGTCAATTAGAACGTGGTCGATTTGGGACTTTGAATCACCCTTAGAGTGTCTCCAGGTGTAACTAAGGCGGCGGCGGCCTGGAAGAAGGTGTTGTGGATGCTCATGAGCTACGAGGAGGTAAAGTTTACGAGCGTGAGGCCGTTGTCGTATGTCAGCTGGTGGACGTTGAAACTTCCGATGGTTGGTTTATATGCCTCCTCCTGTCCGACCTGAGCATTAAGGTGTCCGATGACGATCTTCACATCATGTTTTAGCCAGCTGCGTATAGAAGGCCTTTTTTCGTCATCGGTGCTCCCAAAGTGGGTAGTGTGCACATTTATAATGCTCAGGTTGAAGAATCTGGTACGAATCCTCAACCTGCACATCCGTTCGTTAACCGGCCACCACCCGATCACTTTCTGTTGCATCGCACCCATCACTATGAACGCAATACCGAGCTCGCGTGTTTCTCTACCGGTTTGCGCGGTGCGTTTGCTACGATACTGGTGCACCATCACGCCTTTCCAGCGCACCTCCTGAGTGCTACTATTTCGTGCCTCGGACCCAGACCTCATCGAGCGCAATTCGAATCTCTACAACCGATGCGTGTTGTTGTTAACCAGTTGGCAGATGTTTTCCTTATCTTAAATCTAAACTATAACCTACACTCATAAACTATTTATTATAGTTGTCGAATTAACACCGAGTTTGGAGACTGCATGGTAATTTTCAATTGTTCATTTAACCTCAACGCTAAAAGCTCTAACGGTTCTGTTCCAGCTAACTCATACATCTCCTCTAAGTGTGTCCAACGAGGAACGTTCAGTATGAGTCGCAGGAACCTATTGAGTACAGTTTGCACTCTACGCATGTTCGCGGGGAGCACAGCAACTCCAGACTGCTATTGATCCAAACTGGTCTAAATTGGTATTTCGTATTTTTATCCAGGTTCATCCTTAACCTGAGAAGCTAATGGGTAGTGGAATGTCAGGTTCTGGAACCGAACTGTTGTAATGGTAAAAGTTGGAGGGTGTTGGTTGAAGCGAACTGTCATTGTAGGTTAGTTGGGTCGAACTGTCATTTGACAGATGTTGGGTATTGTCCAACCCGAAAGCATGAACTATTGTATACACTTGTAAATAAACACTCACTCTATTATCTGAACTCGAACCATCCAGACGTGTGTTTCCAATAGGTTATGGGCCCAGACCCAACGCAGTAAAACAAAATGGCTACCAGTTCTGCAAATAATTTACCGTCGATTGAAAGGCTTGTTGGTCGCGAAAATTGGCCAACGTGGAAGTTTGCTGTAGAAACTTTCCTTGAGCTGGAGGACCTGTGGCAGGCGGTAAAACCGGAAGATGAGACGAAAGTGGACAAGCAGAAGTGCCGGAAAGCGAGAGCAAAAATTATTTTGCTGTTGGACCCGATCAATTACGTCCATGTTAAAGATGCGGAAACTGCGCGGGACGTGTGGAAGAAGCTGGAAGCAGCGTTCGAGGATACGGGACTAACGCGTCGTGTAGGACTTCTAAGGAAACTCATCAACACAACGTTAGCATCGTGTGCGTCTATGGAAAGTTTCGTGAACGACATAGTGGGTACAGCACACCAGTTGCGTGGTATTGGTTTCGACATCAGTGAAGAGTGGATCGGCACGTTACTTCTCGCCGGGTTACCTGATGAATACAAGCCGATGATCATGGCGCTAGAAAATTCTGGAACGGCGATAACTGGCGATATCATAAAAGCTAAGTTGCTGCAGGAATACAAATCGAGTGCGTCATCTGAAAAGGCGGTCTTTCTTGGAACGACGAAGCATCAATGGCAGCCGAGAAATCAACAAGGTGTACCATCGAAGCAGACAAAGGGACCGAAGTGCAGGCGTTGCGGTAAGTTCGGCCATATTGCCCGAAACTGTACAGTGAATGCGTCTTCGTTAAGCATGGTGCTGGGAACAGTGGGAACAATGAGTGGTGCGAATAACGATACGTGGTACTTTGATTCAGGTGCGTCTGAACACTTCACGAACAATCGTAATTTGTTAGAAAACGAGTGTGCGGCAAGTGGTACTGTAAGAGCAGCGGATAAACAAGCGATGGAAGTTATTGCGAAAGGCTCTATCAGGTTTAACACTAAATGCATTCCAAAGGGCACAACGGTTAACGTAGAAAATGTGAAGTATGTTCCGGGAATATCAAACAATTTATTATCGATTAGCCAAATAGTTCGACAGGGCAAAGAAGTTCATTTTACCAACAAAGGCGTAAAAGTGACTGGACCAAACGGCATTGTTATTGCAACCGGTAGTCACGACGTTACGAATGGCTTATTCCCGTTAGAAGAAAGAAAAGATAGTTTTGCGATGGCGGTTACATCTAAAGCGGTAGATTCAGCTACATGGCATAGAAGAATGGGACACCTTAATTATAGCAATTTAAAGATGTTAAAAGATGGATTAGCATCCGGTATAACGTTTAATGGGATTGAGTCTGAAAATTGCGTAATATGTGCGAAAGGAAAACAGTGTCGTCTCCCATTTCCTAAAATAGGCAGTCGAGCCGAAGATATATTAGAAATCGTTCATTCGGACATATGCGGTCCAATGGAAGAAACGTCATTAGGAGGAAAGCGATATTTTATAACGTTCATAGACGATAAAACAAGAAGAGTTGCTGTATATTTCTTAAAACAAAAATCAGAAGCGGAAGTATTAGGAGCTTTTGAAGATTTTCGTATCAAAGCGGAAAGAGAGACCGGGCGCAAACTAAAAATATTGCGTAGTGACAATGGAAAGGAATATACGAACCAATTATTACAAAACAGGTTAAAAGAACTAGGGATCAAACATCAAACTTCAACCGAGTATACCCCAGAACAAAATGGCCTAGCGGAAAGGTTCAATAGAACAGTTGTAGAAAAAGCGCGTTGCATGCTGTTTGATGCAAATTTACCCAAACCCTTTTGGGCGGAAGCTGTTCTAACGGCCAAGTATCTCATCAATAGATCACCCACGAAGGGGCATAATCTAACTCCGGAAGAAGCTTGGAGTGGTCGCAAGCCTAACCTCACTCACATTCGTGTGTTTGGATCAAAAGCGATGGCACACATTCCAAAGCAAAAGCGATTGAAATGGGATAGGAAGTCTAAGGAAGTAATACTCGTAGGATATGACGAAACTGCTAAGGCATATAGGCTTTATGATCCTGAAAGGAAAGACGTTATGAGAAGTCGCGACGTTATTTTCATAAACGAATGTAGCAGTCACAATCAAGAGATGCTCCCAGACAGTGAACAAACCCGAAATACGTTTGTTAGTTTAGATTATGATCCTACGCTTTCCGATAACCTGGTTGAAACATCTCAAACGCAAGATACAGAAACTTTAAGACGTAGTGAAAGGCCTCACAAGTTACCAACACGTTACAACGACTATGTAGGACCAGAAATAGCAGTTCGTTGTATTTCTGGTGTAGACCATGAAACTGAGACCCTTGTTGATTCTCCAGATTTACATGGATTAGTTGCGAATCATACAACCAGCCAAGCCATAATGCATGATCCACGTACTGTAAATGAAGCTTTACATAGTGAAGATGCTAGTAAGTGGCGAGAGGCAATGGATGAGGAATACCAATCACTCCTTGATAACAACACCTGGGACTTAGTCAAGTTACCAACCGATTCTAAACCAATAGGTTGTAAATGGGTTTTTAAAACCAAAGTAAATGAGGATAACAATACAACTCGTTACAAAGCTAGACTAGTTGCGCAGGGATTTACACAAAAATTCGGAACAGATTATGATGAGATATTTTCTCCAGTAATGAAACAGACTACTTTTAGAGTACTGCTAACTGTAGCTAGCCAGAAAAATATGATTGTTAAACACGTTGACGTAAAGAATGCTTATCTTAATGGAGATTTAGCAGAGACCATTTACATGAAACAACCCGAAGGGTACGCTATAGGCGATAAAGACACGGTATGTCGATTAAGGAGGAGTTTATACGGATTGAAACAGTCCGCGCGTGTTTGGCACCAAAAGGTCGATTCTACTTTCAAAGCAATAGATTTTGTACAATGTGATTCAGATCCTTGCCTTTACACAAGAAAGCACGGACAAGCTTTTGCTTATGTACTGGTATACGTTGATGATTTGATAATCATAACTCAGACAAATAGTGAATTTGAAGCTATTTTGGAACATCTGAAAAACAACTTCAAAATGACCAATTTAGGGGATATTCATCATTTCCTAGGTATTGAAATTGAAAAGGATGAGCAAGGATACAAGTTAGGACAATCTGGATACATTCAAAAACTTGCGAAAAGATTCAACCTGGAAAATGCCAAAATGACTCCGGTACCCATTGAATTAGGCTACTTAAAGCAGAAGGAGGAGGATTGTGAGCCACTTCCAGATAACAAAAATTATCTTAGTCTCATTGGAGGTCTGCTTTACATAGCCGTGCACACTAGACCAGATATCGCTATTAGTACATCAATATTAGCTCAAAAATCCAGTAAACCAACTCAACAAGATTGGATAGAAGCGAAAAGAGTTTTGCGATATTTGATAGCAACTATCGATCATAAGTTGCAGCTAGGTTCAACAAACCAACAAGTACAAATGTACGTAGATGCCGATTGGGCAAGTGACTCCAACTCAAGAAAATCTAACTCCGGTTTTCTAATCCTATTAGGTGGAGGAGTTGTTGCATGGGGTTCTCGAAAACAAACCTGCGTTGCTTTAAGCTCTACCGAGGCCGAATTCGTAGCATTAGCTGAAGGTTGTCAGGAGCTTATATGGGTTAGACGATTGTTAGAAGAAGTAGGACTAGAAATTAAAGAGCCTATAGAAGTATTTGAGGACAATCAAAGTTGCATTAAAATGGTTAATAGTGAACGTATAGAGCGACGTAGCAAGCATATCGAGACACGTTATTTCTTTGTGCGCGATTTGCAGCAAAAGGAAGTCATTAATATCAGATACTGTCCTACAGAAAACATGTTAGCAGATTTGTTGACGAAGCCGCTTGCGCGTATTAGACTAAGTAAATTGCGTCAAGAAATAGGGCTGGTTACGATTTAGGAAAGCCAGTTCGAGGAGGAGTGTTGGTTGAAGCGAACTGTCATTGTAGGTTAGTTGGGTCGAACTGTCATTTGACAGATGTTGGGTATTGTCCAACCCGAAAGCATGAACTATTGTATACACTTGTAAATAAACACTCACTCTATTATCTGAACTCGAACCATCCAGACGTGTGTTTCCAATAGAGGGCATCGCGAAGTCTCCAGTGGTAAGCGTTTGCTGTTTGGAAAGGTTGGATCTTTACCTGGCTTAAGAATCGCAATGACTTTAGCGCACTTCCATGCCTGGGGGAAATACTGTAACTCAAAGCAGCCGTTTAAAATGTTTACCAAGAGAAGGTGATGGTCTGGGGCTTGCTGATTGTTACATTTGTTAGATAGATATCAATGACCGATGCCAACCCTCGATGCGAGATAAAGGGAGGTACATCTGGAGCTTGAGCGATGAAGTTTCCATGCGAAGCAATGTCAGCGATAATTGTAACATTTCTGTTTCCGCATGTGTTGCCCCATAGCCTGTGACGAACGTTGAGGTCTCCACCGATCACAGTGCTATTTTGGTTGGGTAAGATGAGGTTTATGTCTCGCCGAAACACGTTGGATTCGGTGCATTCTTGTGAGCAGTACGCAGGTATATGTCAATGGTTTCCTGGATTTGAACTCCAATGGTTTCAATGATGCTAGTGTTGTAATGCGGTAATAATCGGTGAAGGATCCCTGGACGAAGAGCGATAGCAACATCACCCCCACGGCTGCTGACGCGGTGCAATCGATGGATAGAGTAGCTGCTAAGATGGAAACTCAACGATAGGTGAGTCTCAACAATTAACGCCACATCGATGTTCTGTTGTTCCAAGAAGTCAGAGAGTGGTATCTGCGTCGCCTTCATAGACTGTGAATTCCATGTAATAATCCGCATCTTATCGAGCGACATCAGTGATCATTTTGCCCTGGACTTTGAGCTTGGCCTCAACAGTGCGGGCATTTTTGAACTTGGGGAAGAACTTTACTTCTACGATAAGCATCTTCAGGAATGCTTCGGTGTCTTCAGCAGAAGAAAGAGTGGCAATGATACTTTCAGCTGAACGCTGAACAATCTCGGGCAATTTACAGACGTTGCGCCAGATTAACCCCGCTGCTTGACGGAATCGTGAAAATAGTCTCCAATAAAGCACCCTGGGTTGGTAATACCAACTTGGTATGTAGTTGCAATGAACAGAACAAGACGTGACGTAGGGCTTTGGGTTGATTTGTTCCTTTGGCGTGCGTTGTTATCTTTGTTGAGTCTGTTGAGGTTGCAGTATTGGGTTTAGTCGCGTCTGTTGGTGAGGCTGACGATCTTGATGTTGCTGTTACATTTGTCGCTGTTGCTGATGCGGGCGCAGCTGTTGCTGTTGCCGGTGATATGGTGGTTGAAGCGAGCGCTGTAGCTGACGCTGACCTTGTTATCGAAGGCACATTGAGCGCCTTCGCAGTTTACACATTTGTGGATCTCAGGCTGATCCTTTTACACACACTGATTTGTTTCATGTTCGGCAGCACATAGTCTACAGCGAGGTTTGCAGTGATAGTGGTGGGTACCATGGTCAAAGCTCTGGCATCGCTGACACTGTGTAAAACCACGCTTACCGCCACGGTATTGTTCCCAGTTTACAATCACCTGTTGTATGCTGGGCACCGGTTTAAGTTGATTCATCGAGCAGCCTTTCCGGAAGTGTACTAGGTACTAGTGTTGGGTTTCATGACTCTTTCGATGAGATTCATTCATATGAATCTTCAGTGATGACTGATTCGAATCTCGAATCGATTCTTCAAAGATTCATCAATCTATAGAGATTTATGAATCTCGTAAGTTCTATGAATCTTCAAAGACTCATGAATCTAAAAGATTGATAAATCCATTAAAATTCATATATCTCCGGGGATTCATGAATCTTTAGAGATGTATGATTTGCAAATTAGTTAATTTGCGCGATCTCACCAAACAACACCAGGTTTAACATCTTAAACAACATCTTAAACCCCTCGCGGCTTTAAGCCGCTCATGGACTGTCTCCCCGTAGCAAAACAAACTATCCGTGTAGGTTGTTGCTTCAAAAAGAAGAACAATGAGAAGCTCAAGCTCTATGAATTTTTGGAGATGTATAAATCTCATGGGATTCGAGAATCAAGGATTCGTGAATAAATCTTTTGCGATTCATTGGTGATTCAAGAATATTTGGAGATTCATGAATCTTTGCAACCGGGATTCAGATTTATTGAATCATTTCAAAGATTAATTCAGATTCATGAATCTGAATCAGATTTACCCAACACTACTAGGTACAGCTTCGATTCGATAGATTCGAATCGATAGATTACTTCCAATTTGTAGCTATGACGTAGCTCGTCAGCAGTCTCTTCCGTTTCTAGCTCTAGGAGAGACCGGATTACCGGCTAAAAAGGGCGTTCTTCTTGGCGGGCATGAGAGAAATACTCAGCTTTCCGCTCCGTTAGATATGCCGTGACACCATTTAAGTCCGTGCACGACAAACTAACAAAAGAAACTAACCTGTCTTTTGGAAAAAAAAACCATTGTAAACAGCGAATGAAAAGCGTACGATCGCAACATTTTAAGTACTTAAATAAGAAGAACAATAAAACGGAAGTTAAAACAAGGAACTAAATCACATTCAAACGGAAATTCAAAGTGTTGAGAATTTCATTTCAGAACATCCAAAACAATCCGAAACTCCAAAGGAACGATCCCCCTTTCTCCCCGAGGTAGCGAGGAGCACTAGCCGAAAGGTTTGGAAAGTTCTGTGTAGCCGCAGAAGCCGGAACCTTCGCCGCAGAAGCCGGAGCCCTCGGCCGCAACAACTGCCAACAGAACAACGGCAAGGATTGCTGGTTTGTATTTGGCACCCCCATACTTACCCCCATCTCAGTTTGTCTTGGTCGGTTGTCGCATACGACAGATTCTAGAGCATTCACTAAGGAAATGACGAAATTTTGCATAACACAACACAGCACAACGACGCATTATTTAACAGTATTTCCGTACTTTTTATTCTCATTCAAGTGAAAACAAAAACTTACAAATTTAAAAACAACGATTCATCCAATTCTTTTCGTGTTGTTTGACATTTTCCATGATTTCAAAATATTCAATGTATGCCGATCTTAACCATCTGACCTTGTCTGATTCAATTTTTGTCCTCTCTTTTCGCTCTTTTCTTCTTTTCTTTGTCTCCAGGCGTGTCTTGGCGATACTGATGATGGTCCAAAAACTGGTTGAAGACTTTCTTATAGTACAATAAATAGAAATTAAACAGAGTTACAATACAAAACAGATCTACATAAAAAAAACACACACACATGAAGCCCATACAACGCTTGGCCCGACCGAACAAACTGCCTTGGCCGGCTCCGAAACTGCTGCGGTGGTGCGTTGTGCTGCTTTAGTAGCATTTTAGTCGCATTACTCAGTTACTCAGGGAAGGTGGCGTTTGCTGGCTTGTACGTTACAGATCGAAACGAAACCAATCAACTGATCATTCCCGATCGACGGTGGAATAGTAATGCTGAACCTTCATCTCTCCTTCCCTTTCTCTTGAGCGATTCATACACACAAAAATGCAGTAACGTGTCTCGCTACTGCACTAACGAATGATGTTTTCTGTTCCGGTGTGCAAGGGATGCGCATCTTCTCATGTGTGTGTGTGTGTCGACGCGTCATCATCACACTCACACGAGTCCAAATTCCACTGCGAGACACTCCATCCTTACAGACGGATGCCCGGGTTGCGGGAGCGAACAAAGTTCAGCAGCTCGTCCGAATCTTCGCACACGAACGGCTTCAGATGGTGACAGGCAACGTCGTGCCACTTCAGCCCATCGTTGTAGAAGTTGTTCAGGATCGACAGGCACGATTCATCGTTACCCTGTGTGAAGGCAGAAGAAGGTGGATGGTGAATGGAATGGTTCTCCGGAACGAAGTACACTGTACCGAGCCCGAGCCCTTACCTGAGCCGCCTCACGGTTGTCCGGTTGCTGTTGGCCGTATCCGCCGGTGTAGCTCCAGTCGCCAGTGTTGCGCTGCGTGGTCGGTCCAATCTTGACGCCCGAGCCGGACCAGAACCAGCCGTTCTCGTTCGGGGGCTGCAGATCCGGACGATCGCATCCGGCAAAGTTACACTTGCGCCCAGACGTCCAGATGTAGCGAACGTTACCACGGGCGATGCGCTGCTTGATGAACTCGTTCTCCTGGGGCGTCTCCATCGAGACGGCATCCATGCAGTGTCGTCGGCAGATGTTACGGGCATCGAGCCAGTCAACCTCCAGGCTGCGGGTCGGCGCGTGTTCCCAGCTGAAGAAGTACGAATGCGCTACTCCGCGAGCATCACGGTACGTCGCATGTCGTACACCTGGGGGAAACGAAAAATAGCGCACCAGAGAGTCAGCCAATGGTAGACGAAGAGAGTTGCTTCTACCCGCTCATTACTTACGGTTGGCGCAGCTTCGGGGATCTGGCAGGGCTAGGCGACGCTGGGCCAGCACGACAGTGGCACCGATGGCCAACAGTGTCAGTGTCCGCAGTACAGACATGGCGGTAGTTTGCTGCAATGGAGACAACAGCGTACAGAGAAGACAGAAAGAAAGTTTCACTACCAGCTCATGCAAATCCAACCACCTCTCGACTCGGTGCCAGCTCGGGCGACAATAACACCAACCAGCGCGCGTTTTTCTGTGCACTCGTTTGCCCGAAACCTATCAATTCCCAGACCTCGATCGAGTGGATCGTTCGACGACGAACGAAGGCCATTAGCGGTATTGTTCGGGCCGATCGCGGGCTACCCCGTCAGCCGACTGGACCAAACCCATTTCCTTCCATGTGAAACGTGAAACTCGGACAAACCCCACCCCAATGCTCCCGGGAGTGCTGGCCACTCTTCCCCAGCAAAGCTGACCATGATTTCATCACACACACCCATGCCGCGTCGTTACAATGTTTGATTGTTGTTTGTGATTGTTATTATTTTTCCCGATGAAATTGATTGCAAAACGGACCGAGCCGGCCGAATGATCGTTTATGATCGAGTACCGGAATTGTACGCCAGCACCGACCACCACCATTGGGGTGCTTGGGAAGCTAACGGGTGGTTTCATGGTAACAATACCCCTTGGCCGAAAATGTAATGGCAACCTGGTAAATATTTTACCTTTTTCCGTGATGTTGTTCTGTTCACGGAAAAGTACGACGCACGAGCTTAAGCTAGATCGAAGATCGGAGCAAAACAATAACACGCTTCTCACAGCTTCACCAAGAAGTGCGGCCTGGTTCCGGCAATCGCTGTAGGAATCACCGTTCACCACCTCCACCTCCACACGTCACGGAAGGGAAGATGCCGTAATTTAGGCAAATAGCTCACTGTCATTGCATCAATAATGACTAATTGCAAACCTAACGAACTCGTTGCCGGTGAGCCGCACCGAGTCGCGCAATGGAACAAAACACACACACACCATTTGCTCACCGGAATTATTCACCCTCCCATCCCTTCAACTCATTGCCCTTCTTCTTCGCACCCGCAATTTGAAGGTTCCGCCGTGTCACCGAAGCAGCCAATTGCCAGGGGTCCAATCTTAATCTGCGAATCAAGCCGCGCAATCAAGTCTTCCGAAAAGTGGCATCCAAGGCTGGTGCCTCCTTGTAGTGACGGTTTGGAGGGTTTTGTTGTTGTTGTTGTTGTTGGCTTGTTCTCCCCCGATACCCTTGTACACAGACAGTGTGAGCACGGCTCGCGTGACCAATCAGCACCATTAAATCGATCCATCCATCGGTTTCGTCCGCATATCCGATCGATCGGCTTGAGGGGATGCGCTCAAGGATGAAAAGGACCTGTCTGATGATGGGCACGGTGCAGCCGTTTTCTCGCGAGCGCGCACAGCAAAAATGCTCGTTTCGAGAAGATTCGCTCCGTTTGCGCAAATGGTCGCGCTCGTGCGCTTAGATGCCAAGCAGCGCAATAAGCGCTAGCTGTTTGCGCATGCATGTTTTAACGGTTTCTTCATTCTTTGCTGCAAACTGGTGGCAACGAGTTTTACGGCGCACTTCAGCACTTCCCCCTTCAGCGACAAACGCGACTGGCTCCTAGAAAATGTCCAGCATGACCTCACGTAAACGACGGATGGCTCTTATCCAGCGACACTCTACAACGTTGGCTCGATAATGAAGCTTGTTGCGCAAAAAATAGGCTGCAAAACTACAACGAAGCCTCGAAGTTAGAAGACTCGAAGGCCGGTGACGCAATCGTGATGGATGAAGATGGGGATGGGGCTTGCACCAGCAGCTGGGGCACCCAGATCAGCAGACGGCACCCCATTCCGTCGTCGCTGGCTTGGGATGCATCGTGACCGACACACTCTTCACGCGTGATGCAATTGCATATTGCCAGGCTGGCTTTGGACCCTGCCTACCGCGTATCCGCGTATGGGACAAGAATGGGCGTATGTAAAACGGTGACAACCAGCCGCATCACAATCAACCAGCGTGCCAGCTGAAACATCGAAACTTTCTCCGCGGGTGTGCTTGCGTATGGTAAGATATTACCCGCATGACACTTGCGCACTGCGCACAAGGAATGAGGCCGTGTAGTTGAGGTCGAGAGAAAAAAAAACACATACACACACTCTGCAAGGGTGTTGTCGTGCACGTCCCATACTGAAGAAGAAAAGGGCATAAAGTACAGGGGCAAGCAGTACAAATGCCTGTCTGTGTATGTGCTCCTACTTGCAGAAGGTGTCATGGCGTACACGGTGCGCAATGCGGTGGTGGCCTTTTTTCCCAAAATTACGATGTCCACATGGTTACGCTAGCGAGGGTTGCGCATCGGTGTGCACGAAGCTCGAATATGAATGAGCTTTAAGGCCCCGGAGGGCAGCGCTTTCCCGATTGCTTCGCTCGTAAACGCAAGTGTCCCCGATTGGGACGGCCACTACATCCCGAGGATGATCGCGGAGATTATCTTAAAGGGGGAAGGGGGGGGGGGAGGAAAAAAGGGACAGTGACAATAGCCATAGAACGCGTTTGTCACAGCAACACCGACAAAATGACGCCTTTCTAAAAGGGATGCGGAGCAGCATTCCGGCTCAACCGACGACAATTGCCCTTCTGGAGCACTTTCGTTTGCAATATCAACCCTCCTCCCTCCACCCCCAAAATGGCACTGTATCGGTAAAAGTAAAAGTCATCGGTCCCCACAATACGCGCTCCCACCAAAGACAGCTTTCCCGGCTTTCCCGCTGCGCCAAACAACAGCCAACCGCACCAGGATGCACCAAATCTTGCGCGGAATGCGTTTGATTGTAAATGGGAGGTGCATTGCACTGCAATGGAACCGCTTTTACCCGGCGCTCGCACATAAACCTTGCTCGCGTTGGCCACTTTTAAGTCACGCCGCGCTTTTTGCACTTGCTTTGGCGCGCGCGCGCTCCCGCTTGCTAAAAAAACAAGAACCGGTCCCCAATCCACCCAACCACCCATGTTAATGCTCTCGAGCATTGCCACTAGCTTCACCATTCGGTTGGCAATTGTTTGACTGCCGGTTTGCGCTGCATCCGGTGTCAGACCCGGTGAGGTTGTGCGGAGTGTGTAGAAAGCCGGTTGGCTAACGGTCTTCGTTGGATTCCCCGACCGGCTGAGCGCGACGCTAGACACGGTGCGGCGGTGCAAAGGGAGGTTCGTTGACATCGCTCGCGCTCCAAGCGAACCGGTGTCTGGGAGGGTGGGCCGAACGGCGCACAAGTCCTTGTGCCAAGAACCTAACGGCATACCACTAGGCGAGGGGGCTAGTTGAGGCTGCGGTTGGGTGCAGTGGGATGGGCTGGGAACCGACAGAACCGGACCGGCGCGGTGCGGTGGGTTGGGAATCGTAAATGAATCGTTTCCAAAGAATCCAACGAATCAGACGATTTGGATCTTTCCTGCGGGCGAGCCAAGCAGTGATGATGAATGGGTTGCGCCAAGCAAACCCGGCGCGGAACTACGGCTAGCACGCCGGGACGCCCCGGGGGGGTTTGGGGGCTTGGGAGACAGCTAGCTATTGTGTGTACTCACTTAACGGCTAATTAGCCCTGTGGCCAATTGTGCTTCTCTCCCCCGTCCCCGTGGCTGCTGTTTGCTATTCAGATCGGCAGATTTGCGTCTACAAAACACGCTGACCGTCGCTATCGCGCGCGCGCTCGCGCCGTAGATCGACTTGCATTACAAAATTGCATGTGCAACTACCATCGCCAAACAGTGTAATGACTGTGACTCGCTGACCCTTCCCCTCGCTGTGGGATGGGAATTTCATTGCTACCTGAACACCTCGTCGCACCCACCACCTCATCGTGGGAATGGTTTGAGTTATGTATTTATTTATTTTATTCACCCACCCTTTTTCCCCACAATCCAGCGGTGGTGCGTCTTCGCAACCCGGATCCCCGGGAGTGGCAAAAGTGGGTGTTGGCGGGTGGTGAGGAAACGGTAGCTGTAATTTCATACTTCTCGCGGTTTGTAGCACCATTTTGTTGTTGGGTTCTGCACGCAATCGAGAAGGTGACGATCAGACCGCCCATCAAGCCGAACCGAATCATCGCACACCCTGGACGCAGTGACACACTGCCATACTTGTGTCAACGATGATAAAAAGGGCTTGGTCAATTATGTACCCGTGCGTGCGTGCGTGTGTGTGTGAGGTATAAAAAGGTATAGAAAAAAAAAGAAACCTCCGTTAGCGAACGGCAACAACAACCTTCGTATGGTAATAGCTTATAGACGACCTATGCTATGCTTTCATCAAGTGTGTCATCAAGTGTGTCAACTCGCGTTTGCTTAGGATTTTCTCAATGATCCGAGGGAAGGAATTAGTTGGTTAAAAACAAGTTGAACATTTTTGTGAGGAAATTGCATCATCAGCAACAAAATCCGTCCGGTGTCAATCGTTCGAAACCCGCCGAAAGCGTCACCAACAACTTTCTATCGTTACCCAATGGTAAATCAATGGAAAGCAATTGTTCCACCGGCGGAACCCCACTATTCCCGATGATGTGATTCAAGCGATTTGCAGACCAAAGCTTAAGCAAACCCACCTGTGCCCGCCCGCGGCATGCTTTCTCGCGCCCAAGGTGGTCAAAAGCGACCGTGTTTCAATTAGTTATGTTTGTCCATGGCTTTGGGAATTTTGACCACCATCACCGGGACCACAGCTTCAGGTAAACATAATCGATCACCCGGTAAGAAAAGAAAACAAGGCAAAAAATCCCGATCTCGAGTAATCTATCACGTGTGGTCATGGTTTTTGGACGTGTGTCTCGAGCATGTGTGCGCCTCAAGGGTGGGTCGAACGGTTGGGATGGCCATTAGGTTTCTCCATCCTCCATCCAGGACGCTCTCGTGCCGGTATGGATTGAAGGACGTCCGCCCGTACACTTTGGGGGACATCGATGGGGACCCAAAGCAGCAGCAGCAGCAGCACATGGTGGCAAAGGAACCCGTTCCGGTTCCATCTCCGGTACGCGCAAAGTTTCACTTTTGGAAAGGAACGGCTCGCACACACATTACATTCGAAAGGGGCGCCGTACTTGGGGGTCCACCCGCGAATCTAGCGGGGTCCCCCAACCCCAGTTGAAATTGGACTGGCCGCGAAGGTACAGACCGTCCGGTCTTGCAAAGCAAAAGCAAGCCGCAGCAATAATGGCGTATACACACGGAATCTGCTTTGTGACGGCGCTGTGGCGAGGAAAACGGGTTTTGTCACTTTCTTTCTGCGCCAGTTTACCATCGGCGTGACGGAACACGGTCCTCACCATGTCAGCTCTCCGTTCCCGTGATTTTCTTCCCCAGTGGCGACAGCCACCATGGGGGAACAGTTTTTCCTTTCTCGTTCGTCTCCCGTTCGCTTGTGACGAAAATTGGATGAACCGGCAACGGCATACGGCGAGATACGGAGATAGCTACACTGATAGCCGTTCATCCCGCGTCCCACCCATGCCATGGCTGTTGACGAGGTGATAGTAATAGGATGCTGATATGGGTTTTGGTTGCCAATGGCCATGTACAGCGTTGAAAGAGTGAATGAGAGAGCAAGAGAAAAAACCGACACGGAAAACCGCGATTCCTTACGCGCAAACAGGGAAGGAGATAAACGTGGCTTTCGTCGCTTTCGTCGCTTGATGCCGTTGCAAATCTTTTGTATCGCACAAGGTACCCGGTGCGGCATTTTGGCCGCGAGCGACATCCTGACCGAAAGGAATGCGAAACTAGCATGTGTGGTTGCGTTGGCAGGCCTGATAGTGGCGGAATGATTAAAAAAGGCATAAACTACAACAATCTGCGTTGCGTATTTTCGTGTTTTGAGTGCCGCACGCACGCACGCAAACCCACCCAGATGGGCCGGCGGCAGGTTCCGGTTAATGTAGGTTCGCCTCACCTGTCCCTGATCTTGGCAACCCTTTTTCCAGTGTGTGTGAGTGTGTGTAAGTGGTTATGTGTGCACAATGTTTCGCAGCAAAGGCCAGAAAGTGTTTTCACTCCAAACCGACGCGGCGGATCGTGCTTGTTGTTGGGTGTGATCCTCGGTACGGAGCTGAGTCGCGGAAGGGTGGCAAGGGTAGATCGCTTTCATTTTCAAACCCGAAACGGGCGATTCGCTGCCAAGTGCACTGGTTGAAGGGAGTACCAACGATTGATTGGCGATTTTTTGTTTTTGTTTTTGTATGTTGCCTTCGCTCTCGCGTCTCCCGGTTGGGACGTGAGCATGGGTAAGAAAGTGTTTATCGATCGTTTGCCTTTATTGGCCCTTGTACACTGGGGGATGGCAATGTTTTGTAATAGGCAACATGATCGTTTTGAGTCAATGAGAGTGGTAGCCGTAACCTCCTGTACCTTAATTTTCTATCTATCTTCATAAACTTTAACGATCAGCGATCGGTTAGCAGCCACATTGGCTATCCTTTCTAATCGATGCGCGCCTCATTGCAATAAAAATACTGTTCGATGGAGTACCATTCGCAGTAACTGGTACCGGTAACCAGTATCAGCCCCATTGCACGTGCGGTTGCAAAATGCCATGCAAAGTGTGTGAGTGTGTGCTACCGAAATTGACCTTTGCCAGCGTACGTAAAGTAGCGGGGCATTGCAGTTGCAAGGGGCTGCGCTAGTACTCTTCCAAATCGCTGGCAGGGCGAAAGTCGTGAAATGTTACCGCAGAATGGTGCTTATCTAATGGCTGTGAAAGTGCTCATAATACCAAATTGATGGCCACTCTGCACCCTTTCGCTCTCGCTCACCACGAACACGACGACGTGTCACGAAAGGCATGACATTAATGTCAGCGGCGGTACCATTCCACAGGGAGCTTCCTTGTGCAGCTTCTGCTACACCTCGGAGTGATATGTAGCACCCCGTCAATCGAGTCGCACCGAGTACACCCCCGATCAAATTGAATCGAAATGGAAAGTGTAAAGCTGTGTTCCCCCGGCCGATTTCAACAGGAAGACGTGTTGCTTGGCTGCCGTTCCCTGTCACAGCTCCGGCGGCACGGACGGCAAACCCATTCGCATAATAATCGTACCGAAATGATTGGAACGTGAATTTGTAGCGGAAATTAGCAACATCATGGCGGTAGCGTGCGATTCGGTACAAATCAAAGCGCTCGCACTATCATTTTGCGTTTTTGTTTCGTTTACGCCGCTGCCGACGATAAATGGTACGGCATTGTGTGTGTGTGTGCATGATTGGCAGAAGAAGCGCATGTAAAATTTAGCATGCAAAAGCTTTCTATTTCTTGCTGCTGGCTTGCCGATGCGATTGACGGGTGTTAGTTAATTAGGTGCTAATGCGTGTCGTCGGCTGGCAGAGAGGAAGCTCAAATTGCATCATCGTGCCGATGATAAAGCTATCGCACGTTGTTAAACGATTCGGAATTTTATTTGCTTTCAATGTATACATACATAAAGAGATGGCTGTTGCGTGCAACATAAAAACCAAATTGGAATTTACAATAAGAGGGCGAAATCGTTTAATTATGTTAAAGGTCCAATCTATTAACTCAAATAATATTGCAGCAGTGGAGATGCTATTTTTTTACTGAATTTTATCATTTGTTTTGTAACTGAAGTTATGATTTCAAAATATTTTCCATAAGATAATATCAAACCAGTTACCAATTATAAACATTTCTACGAAGCTCTGATGTGTGTTTTAGTGCTTTCTGATTTTTTCTTCTTCTAAAATTAGCAGCAGTTTCATAGAGTTCAACTTGCCGTAGCTCAAAGTATAAACTCTGATTGACAGAGTTATATTGCTACCAGCTTCTTGGTCTTTCGCAGAAACTGATTTTTGACCTGAAATGAGTTTGTGTGCACCGTGAAAAGATTTCCGTGAAATAACTTTCACCAATTAAATCGATCATGTTAATCAATCATCGAAAGTTTTTATTCATGTGTTTCATATACACATTTCTAATCACATGACGAAAAGCAAAAGATTCACGTCAGAACTTTTATCAATTAAATCAATCATGTTAATCTACATCCAACAGTTTCCTTTTCGTGCAAACTGGTCTGCTGGCACTTTTTTTTCTACTTAACTAAAGAAACCAAATTTAGCGTTAACAATACTGCATCTCTTTTCCAAAATCAAAATCTACAACGTGTACTTTAATCAGTAACAATTGATTAAAATCAATTAAAATAGAACCACGCGAACGTCACCGCACGGAAATGAACCAAAAAAGGTAGGTTGATACAGTAACCGAAACATTTAATAAACTGAAATTAAAGACGTTTTACAACCTCCACGATATTCATACTCTTTGGTATAGTGCACCACATAGAGTCGCACAAAAACTACTGCCAATCGTTTCCTCTCTTTTGGCGTGTTACTGCCCGTTGTAACTCTTTACTGCCCGTGCGAACGATCGCTACCATTACGAATCAATATCACTGACCACTGACTTTCTTTTAGACCTCGAAAACGCTCGAATGAAAGTGTGGACTTGCTCCAGATATTGTTCTAGTGTCACGTGGAAAATTCGCCATACTGCCGCCGTGTACGGAATGCCCCCTGGTTCACCTAATGTGTGTACGGAGCGCAGACGGAAAGGAGAAAATATACTGTTCAAGCTTAAGCCAAATGAACCAGCCGGAAGAACGTCGAACGTCAGCTTAACCGTACAAAGCAAACCACCCCAACAACGGCAACACGATCAACATCAGCAGCAACTTCTTCATCACAACGGCAAGTCGGTTATAACGGTTTTTCTCCGGTCGATTTCACCGTTGGCACCCGCCACACCTGAGCGACAAGTGTGGTGAGCCGTGTGTGGCAAACAACCCCAAACAACCTCACTGCACTGTGCACTTGTGCGAGATCGCACCCTACGCGGGTCGTGGAAGAGTCCTGAAGGAGTACGATGGCACGAATTGCAAAGTATGTGTACCGCACACAGCCCACAACACGAGTAGTAGTCGCGGTAGTGATCGAGTGAACGTGCTTAAAACGGGATCCAACCATATCGGATTAAACAATTGCTCACTTACGTGTTGCTAGACTCTGCTTTGGCACTTTGAGCACACACTACCGAAATCACAATGCAATATGTGGATCTGCGCTTGAGCGAGGAACCTATCCGCTTTTATGCTGGCACGTTGGCAAGCTTAGCATAAAACTGAACGCAAAACGGAGTCGCGACTTCGGTTTATAGCTGATCGCGGGAAGGCTACACCACTCTAGATCAGCCTGCGCGCGTTTCTCTTGCACGGGGCGCGCTCTCTTTTCTCCAGAGAAGATCGCCGTACTTGGACGCTCATTTCTTGGTTGCAGTCTCGCGCTCAGTGCCTCTGTGGTTCTCTTTGGCACGGAGCCAGTCATTGCTGGAATGTTCGACCCGGAGCAGTTTGGCGGGAATTTACGGTGCTTCAGAACTAACTCGTTGCAACAGTTATTGAAAGTTTACAAAAATCTTTTATAAAAAACAAGCATTGCCATTGCCATAGATAGAGTTATTCGCAACAACAAATTACATATTTTGCAAACTTCCAACAGGAATATTCAGATGGAAGACATTCCAAGTACGAAGGTTTTCCATCCTACACTCTCTATCGCGCTCTTTCAAAACATTACTCTCTCGGTGATCTTCTCTGGGGCGAGCGTGATTTTGGTGGGGGTGCTGCACAAATGATCATCACAACGGAACTGACATGCGGACATGCGAATACTTGCCAATCGTACGTCTAGGTACAGTTGGGGATGTTTTTTTTTTATTATTACGCTCAAGCTTGTGTCCAAAGGCCATTCCACTGCACCAAGAAAGCTCGTCTGGGGACCGGTCGCTGGTATCTTCAGAGAGCTTCATAACTGGCAAAGGCCACGATTGCCTGACGAATCGATGTGAACGCTACTGCGGTAAATAAATTCAATCAAAATATCTATTAAATCTTCTGTACCCGCATGACCTTACCACGCCAGTGTCTGTAATCCATCAATGGTGGATACTCTTCCAGTGCCCTCTGCCTCATCGCACTGACTGGTGGTTGTTGTTTCTTTTATTCTTCTTCTTTTGAACAGCATCAGCCAGCTATGCGGAAAGCGAAAGTGCACATTTTTGCACGCGATCAACGTCCGAAACAACCAAAACGCGTCAGCACCGGCAAAGAATGATGCGCCTTGTTCCAGATGATCGGACACGCTGATAGCTCCAGACGCACTCTTTGTCATCACTTAGGTGATGCAAAAGTTAGTGTCTGCCTATTTCCCCAATTCCACACCAAACTATATAGTGCGCTCATGCATATTCATGCAACCTGGACAAGATGCTTGCACAGTGAAGAAGAAACCAAATTCACTTTGCCGTTTTTTGATGAACTCATTCGTTGTAGGTGTTGGGTTTTTGTGTGGTGTATGGCGCTACCTCTCTGTTCACTGACTTGAAGCTTGACTTTTGCGGTCAGCTCGGCTAGGCAAACATTCCACCGGCTAGCCCCGCATAGGTGCTAAAATGTGCATCATGTATGGCAGAAGATTAGGTAACAACGTTTTTTTTCTGCTCAATAAATTAATCACATGAAGATGAACGGAGCCATGCGGTGGATCTTTCCATGGAGTTTTATTGTATAACTGTGGAGATCAAACCAACGGGATGAATTGGAAAAATATACGCTTTGGTAAAATATGCTATGCGATTATGCAAAACGGTTTTCAATGCATTTTTGTAACATAAATGTTTTGTTTATCGACATATTTTTGAGAATAGTAAAAAGTAAATGAATTAGAGATTGTTACATTGCAAAACATCTTGCTACAGCTTAGAAGTGGTCCAACATGTGAACTCGCTCCTTCAGTCCCTACACTTTCCAACAAATTAACATAATTTCAGACGCCAATGGTCAAAAACCATATAAAAAACTAGCTATTATAGCAAAATGACAAAAATATTATTCTATTAACTGGCATAATATAATAATAATAAAAAGAATGAAAATAAAAAAGAATAATAATAATAATAATAATAAAATAATAATAATAATAATAATAATAATAATAATAATAATAATAATAATAATAGAATAATAATAATAATAATAATAATAATAATAATAATAATAATAATAATAATAATAATAATAATAATAAAATAATAATAATAATAATAATCTTAATCATAATAATAAGAATAATATTAATAATAATAATAATTATTATTATATTCATAATAAAAATAATAATAATAAAAATAACAATAATATTACAATCATAATATTATTATTAATAACAATAACAATAACAATATTAATAATAATAATAATAATAGTATAGATAATAATAATAATAATTGAAACATCACAGAATTCCGAAGACTTTTAAACATTAAAATTCTAACCGCGGATCCTAATCCTTTTTGACATTCAGATTGCATGGAGTTTGTTGCAGTTTAACAAGGTCATATTAATAGCAATCAAAACAAGATGAATTATTGTAATAAATTTTATGAAATCTATGGCTTGTTCGCCGGGCACCCGGATCACCTGCAATGATTTGTTCGTACTGCTCCAAAAGTGCCACCTGTTTAGCCGCATAACTCTGTTTAGCAGTTATGTACATCAAAAATAGTCGTTATTGTTCGCCCCTGTTCCGTAAACCACTTCCTAACGGCGTGTGTCCGGAATGGAGTTTGCATGATTCGTTTTGGATTCGCATGGGCTGCTAACGATATCCGCTCAAAATCGGTTTCCTTCCACTCTCGCCTCGCATACAAACTGCGTGCGTTCAGCCACAGCTGCTATTGATACCTTAATATTTCCTTTTATTCGAATTATGCTTTTCGTGTGGTTTGCCAATTTTTAGTGGCCTTTCCTTCTTCGATTACAAACAAACTGTTGCCACAATTTAATAAAACTATTCATCGCAACTAATCGTTACCAATTTAGCGAAAGTGAATAACAGCTGATTACCATCCCAGTTCATCGGAGAAAAAAAAACCAATAGAAATGTACCACAAAGTGTGTCAATTCCCCACTGGCCAAACGACCAAAGAGTATTATGAAACTGTTAGTGTAACGGACGTCAATATCCCGCGCTCTCATCAAACCCACTATTTGCGCTACGTAAGTTTTTGCATTCGAAAGATGGAAAGGGGAAAATTGACAACCGGCACATCCTACTGAAATATTTATCGCAATGCCTGCGGTAGACAAGACCGGCTTCCTCAATGGTGCATGCTCGTTGGCTGCCATTCCCAGGAACAACTCCCAAAGCGATCGTACGCACAAAACATCGCAAGATGAAACCCACGGTGTAATAGAAAGAAAAAAAACACATTTCGTTACGTTCAAACCCGGCTAAACGGCCGTTTTTGGGAATTTTGGCAATCATTGTGTTTGGTGTGAGCCCCCAATCTCATTCCAGCCAGAGGAACAAAACGATGCCACCTAAGCACAACACTGTTCCAGAGCGTCAAATTTGACATCATCTTACACGACCATGCTTAAGCCCTGTTACAGCTTCTTCCCATAAAACATCGCGTACAAAAAGAGACAATGCGCTTTTCGCCTCCGTGTTTTGCTCGGCCACGATTGCATAAAGCTCATTTAATAATTGCTCGTTGTCGCCAGCTTGCATTCCGCACCGTTTCATCTGGACCACAAGATAAACAAGGGATTCTCCTCGGTGGGTACGAGTGAGAGTGGAAACCCATTTGTGACCAGGGAACGCGTCACGATCAGGCCGTTCAAGTGCGTTGAATAATGTTCACTGAACATCATCATTCCAACGCATCCTCATCATCCCCCACAATTGGCGGACACTTCTTCAGTGGCGTGGAATTTGGCCCCCTTCTGCCTGAAGGGCCTCGTAGGACTCGTCACGGGAACGTGTCTCGCATAGACTACGCACTTAAAAAAAACCCATCCCATCACTATGATGCAACACACCTTTGCCGGTGTGTCCCTTGGATGGAGCTAATCTCACGTCCCATGAGGTCACCAGAATTATTCGTTGATATTATCCGTGGCTGTGCAAAGAGAGTGCGGTTGGTTCCATCCACTTTTTTTCGGGGAGCCTCCGCCTTCCCTTGAGTCGAGGTCTACGATCGTACAGGCTGGCTGGCTGCGTGATCAGTGGCATCGGTCGCTCGATAAGTCAACCCAGCGGGAGCACAAGCACGACGAACATGGTGTGCGCGAGTGCTTTGAAGGGGAAATTGCGTCATCGCCATCACCGCCATATGATGACGATGGCACTTCTAACGTGGCCGCGCGGCCATACTATTGGGAAAATGGCATCAACTGTCTTCCGCATCGGATAAACCCCATCCATCTAGGGATCGGGGAGCCGTCGCTCCGCACATCGCAAGGCAGCTGCTTTGTTGTTACTATTTTCGTACGCTTTCCACACGTTCAGGCCCACCACTTTCTTTTTCTTATAGCCGATGGCCTTTGTCACCTACGGCCTACGGCGGATGGATGGCGGGAATTTCGCCGGTCGCGACCCAAATCGCGTAGGTCTTTTTCCGCCCATTTCGGGTACGGGCGGTCGATGGTGGGAAGTGCAAAGTGAAGGAGCGCATGGTAGGCGTTGTAGGACGGCCCTGGCATCACATTGGCCATCATCATCGGTGTGGTCGCACTCTCTTACACCGAAATTCGATGCCCATGTCGTTGCGTAACCACTTTCGTTTATATAGCCACCGGCACAATTGACAGCCGGTACTACTCCCGGGATGGTAAAGGCGTGTGCTTCCGATCTGGGGTCAAACCCGGTTTGGGATGGGAGCGTGTGAACCAAGCACTGTTGCATCTGTAGTGCGTCCATGCTCGGACGCATTGAATTTCCTTCGCATTAATATGTGGGTCAGTGCTACATGGCTCATCTGTTCTGATGAGTGAGCTAATCTAGTTCCACACAGTTCAGGACGCAGCAATGAAACTGAGCAAAAAGGCTTCCGCATGGTCGTAAGTGAAGGGAATGACGCTCGCCGAGATGACACACGCCAGCTAATCAGGAGTCCATTTGAATAGCACAAAACATTGCGTTAATTGCACCAAAATATGCCAGGCCTTGCAAGTGTAGCGCAATCGGTGCAGGGAACGATGAAGGAGGAATCATAATTATGGCACTTCATTACTCCCCTACAGCCACCACAACCTCCTTCGGTTGGTGGGATACTGCCACGATTGCGATACATTGAGCAATTGCAGCAGTTGCATGCGCCAGGGTAGAGGGAGGACGCATCGTAGAACCGCATAACGCTTTCCGCTGTACCAACATAGTATACCACCACCTGGCATGCAGTCATTTATCATCACACTCACGTACACACACACGTGCGCGCGCTCCAAACATACGAAGATCGCGGGCGCAAATATCTTGCGCTGGGCTAGCAGCAGATGATGATGAGACCTCCAAGAGCTGACGGAAAACAACTTTCCATTTTGTCTTAGCGCATCTTTTATTCTGTAGGCCGCCGGCGTTGGAGCACTTTAAAATTCGTTAGGCTTTGCGATTAAGGCGATTGGACAGGAGTTTGAGTTTGTTCTGAGTTCGGAGATTGCTACAGTCGCTGCAGTTGAGCTGAGCATCGTACAAACCGTACAAGTTTCAATCAGAATCTGTGACTAGAAGGGCTATTAGCTTAGATTTAATTTGGTTGTCTATGTGCCATTTGTCTTCATTGGCAACCAATAAATCAAATCGTATTATACTGTTTGATTGAACACGAACGAATTTTGTGTTCAAGCTTATATTACACAACAAATTTGAAACCCCATGCATTAAAAGGCTTGAAGATATTTATCCTATGAATTTATCCTTATTTAGAATATTTCTCCTATGCATTTTATATAAATAATATTACATAATTTGTTGATTTATTTACTCTTTCGAAAAATTAATTAAAAATTGCAACTTTTATTTATATATATATTATATATATATTTATATATATATATATATTTAGCTATATATATATGTTATATATATATATATATATATATATATATATATATATATATATATATATATATATATATATATATATATATATATATATATATATATATATATATATATATATATATATATATATATATATATAGCTATTTTATTCATTTATTTATTGATTCGTTTATTTATTTATTTATTTATTTATTTATTTATTTATTTATTTTCATTAACTTTTTATTTATTTATCATTCATTTACTAATTTATTTCCTCTATTTTTTAAATATTTTGTTAATTCTTTGTTTGTTCATATATTTGCATACTTTTTCATTTTTAAATATCGAATTGTTATTTGAAGTCTGTTATATTTCTACTTTGGATTTTTTATCTGAAAAATCATTATAAGTTAGTAACTTCCCTGATAGTATGATCTGATAAATTCTTTGTTTTTCATGTGAAGAATGTCAGATATGGTGACAGATTATAATTAGCAATAGTTATTCATTGTCATAGGGATTGATTAAGGCTTAAAATTAAACAACAATATGCTTGTACCTTTGAAAATATACATATAACTATATATGAAATCCCCGAGATACACGGTTAATGAGGGCCGAGAACGGCCGCAAAAGACAGCGTTCCTCCAATTTCCGCGTAAGTCGAATCTCGTAATTTCCAGCCAAAATATCACTAATTTTCGTGTAATTTTACTAGTAGGGACTGGTTTCATTCACATTCACTAACTACTTGATATGATTCTGACTGAATATAATAGTTTTAAACCGTTGGAAATTGTTTAAATGGACAATTTACAATTGATGTGTCAAATCAGTACAATTTGCGCAAAGAACTGTCAAATTTAGAAAACCGCGTATTTCCGAATCCGCGTATAAGAGGTACCGTGTATCTCGGGGACTACCTGTAAAACCAATTTATATGATTCATTCATTATACCAAACTAGCATATTGAAACCCCTGTTATCGAAGCTTAACGCCAAGATAGTTATTCAACAACTAATACTAAACTCACTTCCTTTGAGTGAAGAAACCACATTCTAGGATGCGTTTGGCGCGTGGTTGCGTGGCTTTGCATACTTTGCGCATTTAATAATCGAGTGATTTGTTTTTCCTTTCACCTCCGCACTACGCAGCACTTTCCAATCGATCGATTGAAACTCGCCTCGTATGTCTGCCTCATGGAGAACTGGAAATGAGCACGGATCTGATGCTCCAGTATTGTGCGCCCCTTTGCTACGCCTCGCGTACGTAGCCGTCTTGATAGCTATGCTACGTACGTAACATTAATGGCTACCCTGCAGCTACCACAATCCCAGGTAGCGCCTCTGCGGACGATGGTCCGATGCTCCGGTTTGTAATTGTGCAGATTAACGTTACGACACGCTTGCACTTTACTCGCCCATTCCGCCGCTAAATAGCGTCACCTACATAAATTCATCGCCCGCGAAATGGGTTAGGGGCTGGGAAGTTTATTGCATAAAGCGATACTACCTACTTTCGGTTTTGACTATTCACTTGCAATTGTTATGTCTGCTAAACGATTCTTTTGTTGCTGTTCCTGTCAAGGGCGTTCGGCAAGAATCGATCAAAACTGTCTCAATTAATCGGGGAATTAAATCACCTCCATAGTGAATACTCGAGACTAGGTTGTGGGCTCTAGTATTGTTTAGCAAATTATTTGAGGAATACTGAAAGCACTTGAAATAAAATTAACACCGCGACGTGTCTGTCTGGATTGTTTGCTCTTCTATGAAATATTATACCGTTGAGTAGTACATACGGGAGTACTTCTTGACGCCCAACCATCAGAAGCCTGTGTTGCCATTCTCCCACGACCCCACAACCCTAATATGGGACATATCTATCTTCGTACGAATAACAAACAGTGGGCCTGCAGGTGCACTATTCACGTTGCGCTTGTGAAGGTGGTGCAGTGTGGATGCGATTTTCCTTTCGATACGGTTTGTAAGCCAAACAATAAACACAACCCCCCCTTCTTCCACCCTCCCTGTGGATGTAGATAATATTTCATGCAACATGATTTTCGGTGTGCAAGACAATTATTTGCTCAAGGGTGTAAAATGCAATTATTTTTATTTGCTTGTTTACGCCGTCAAAAGGCCGGGTCGTTGACTAGGGAAACGTTGATCAGCGCGGTGCGATATGCAGCCTTTATTCAGTGTCTTCTCTACTAATTTATGCGAACCTTCTAGTACCTTTTCGTAAAACATCCAAGCGCTGTATGGGTGTGTGGGCTTTAGTCAAGACATTGCCGGCGGATAATAGGCAGAGGATCAATTAGCTACCTTCGTTCCTTCGAATGGTGCGTTGATACCTTGAGCGATAAAACGTAAAGCTATGTTCAAACAAGGAACAGCATTAACGCATCGGAAACAAACCAACATCAAACCGTCCAAAACGTCCACCCCATACGTGGGTAGCCTCTTAGCCTGCATCAAACGCATCAACCCAGTCAGGATCAGCGAGCATGAAAATGAAAGTCATTCTCAACATCTCGTCCCACGTGTCTGGCTAAACCAACCTCTGATCAAGTGCACCTCTCTAAAAGCGCATTGAAACTGAGTGAAGTTCAAGTTGAAATGATCCCCTTGCGCACGGAAAGCCATGCTCGCCAGACAGCAAGCTGCAAGATGTGCATCGATATAACCGGTTCCGGTTACGTGCCAGCTTCTTCAAATGTGCGCAAACAGAATTAGCAGCCCCCGATGTGGCAACCCGCAGTGACCGGTCGGAGCACAACCGAAGGAAATACAGCTTTTTCCTTTGCTCAATGTCGGGTGGATTTTGCCTAATCACGTGATGATTCAAACATGATACAGCTGCTCAGCTTCAGAAGAGGTTACCTTCGCGAAACAGCGGATGTACTTTAACAATCCCTCTTAGGATCGCACACCTCCATGATCATCCATACGCTCAGGATTGAAGGATTGGCAGAAGATTCTCGGCTATACTTTCCCTTCCGGATTGGATCCGGTCTGCGTCGGTCTTCCCAAAATGCTCTCCACAAATGGAAGGCGCGATGGAAGCGATAAGAATGGGAACATCACTGTACGAAACAGCCCAAACTAATGAGTGCGTTGCTGTTGCCAAGCATCGGCTTAGATTGGAGTTTTGTTTTTACTTCAAGTACCGCGCTAATGGGACGTCAAAATAAGATGCTACAGATGGTTCAAGGACATTTTCGGCGTGACTGAAGTGGTTCACGGTCGGCCGCTCGCTCTGAATCTCGAATCGTTCACCAAACACCGTGCTCCCTGTAGCGGTGTGCGCTCGCTCTCCCTTGAATGGATGAGCCAGCCTGCCGACACAGCAACCGATCGTCGCCAGCCTCTAACGCAGCAGCACGTCGCACGATCACGTCGGGTGATCGGTGAGCGGGCGCTGACTCTGGATCCTTCCTTCCATCAATGACAAACGGGGCAGCAGGCGGATGGCTGCTACTAGCCATCTGGTGTCGACGATGGTGAGATGACCTGCGGCAGACGAGCGCCAGTTCCTTCGTCAGTTTCGATCCGTCCAATTGCTTGAATCGTAAATAATCCGACCATTCATTATGACAAGGTCTCTCGGTAACGTTCAGCGGAGTTTGTTCAATGTTTGCACATACACTTTGCCTCCCTCGTGGGGTTCCCCCTCGCGGGTCGAGGGTTTGCTGGTTTGGTGGACACTAGAATTTGGTAAAGTTTTGGGCATACACTTTTGCTTTTATCATCTTGCCATTCACTCGCTTCCATTTGTCCTTCCGGGATGGCCGTGATACGCTGCGAGAATGCACAATGACCAGCTGCAATGTTATCGAGCTGTTTTATCCGCGCTATAAAACATCTTTTATTTGGGCGACGAGCACACTTTTTGGCAATATCAATAAAAGCAATACTTTCCAACAAAAGTCCTTTTCTGCTGAACAATAGAACTTGACTGCATAACAAAACTGCCAACCATTTTTGTATTAAATTTCTTAATCTAATTTTCTAATTGAAAGCAATTTGTAGACTCAAGTCAGAAAGAAATTTTCAAGATATCCTGTCAATTGCATGTCGCTATGCATTAGAACCAGCTGATGTTATCGCCTGGATGGTCTATTTCGCACTGCTGTCTCCTAACCGGCGAACCATCAATCGATTCGAATAAAGATAACGTTTCATAGCTGTCGATGTTTATCCGACCGTCATGTTGTGTTGTTTGCTTGTCCCGTTCAGGTAATAAAGCAAAATTCAAACACAACTTTATGTGCATCAACCACGGCGACACACCTATGCCGTTATGGTCCTGTCAGCGAATGTCCTTTCGAAGCGATAGGATCGACCGCCGCAGTTTATTACAAGCGTTTCCACAAATGACTAACGGATGACGTTACACCCGGTGGAATACGCATTAGGGATAGCCTCACCCATGTCGATTGAGGCAAAAACGTGACGGAAATATGAAATGTGTCTGTGTACCGTTGGAAAAACGAAACAGAAACTAATCCCATGTTACTCGGTGACTAAATTGGCCACACGGGTTGAGTTGTTGTCTGTGGTATCAGTGTTCTATTTGCTTTGGAGCAAACACACATACACACAAATATACGGGGAAGCGATATTTAACGATGCAAATGATATTCTTGTTGAGGCTGTTCGTCACTTTGGACACTTTGCTCATCACGACAGTTTTCACGACACGCTGGGAAACGTTCATACATGCTGGGGAAGCTATCGAAGCGGGTCATTAAACTAAACGAGCTCAAACTAGAGTCTCGTGCGATGCAATCAGCAGTTTAGTTTAGCATCCGATCCCAGCCGAGCTACACCTTGACCTCCTGCCGGAATGCGGAAGTGTTTGCGAACTTTTCTCAACCCAAAGGACTTTTATGCCGCCCAACGGCCCGTGCTGCGTGTTTCATTTCTTGTCGGCATGACGCCGTTCACTGTTGTGAAGGGACCGACCGAGTTGATGATGCTGCGCTGCACTCCCTTCGGCTACATCAACTCGAGCGTGCACGTGATCCTGTTCTGTAGCTGCTACGTGAACGCACTGCTGCAAGGAGACACGATAACGCGGTTCTTCTTCCGCACCGACATCAGCACGTTGGGCGATGTGCTACAGTTCACCATCGGTATTACGGCGCTCTTCATGACGTTCTTCTGCAGCATCTTCCAGCGGAACAAGCTGATCAAATGCTTCCACGCACTGGCCAGCATCGATCGACGCTTCAAGGAGATAGGCATGGAGACGAACTACAAGAGTACGCTGCACTACAACCTGTTGGTGATGCTAACTAAGGCGATTATCAGCACGCTCTATCTAGTCGTGTGCCTGGCTGTGTTTATTTCCTCCGATACCTACCCGAGCGTGACCACCTGGATGGCGTTCCTGCTGCCCTACTTCATGATGTCGATGGTGATCGTTTTGTTTCTGTGCTTCGTCAACCAAACCAAGCACCGTTTTCACCTGCTGAACAAGGTACTGAAGCATCTCAAGCAAGCGGCATTGGAGAAAAGAATCTCGCCCCAACGGCGACCCAGCTACTGGCACGCGATCAAAATCCAACGGCCCCTGGGCATCGCATCCGTTTACTCCAACAACGACAAATCGATGCCGGATGTGGTGTCAACGGTAGCCGAAATCCAGGATGCATTGTGCGAAGCGTGCAGCTACGCCGAGGACTACTTCACGATCCAAATGCTGACCATTGTGACGATCGTGTTTCTTATTATCGTGTTCAACTCTTACTACGTGCTGGACGCACTGCTCGGATCCACCTCCCTTGACTCACCATTCTCCAAGGGACAGTTTGCGATGTTTTTCCTCTGCCAGGCCATGGTGTACGGCTTTGGAGTGTTCAACATTGTCTACGGCAGTAGCTCGCTGGTGCAAGAGAACGACAACATCGGATCGAATGTGCACAAGCTGCTTAATGTGGCTGCCGGGGCGGACAGTGAGCTGGCGGGAAAATTGATGCACCTTTCCCTACAGATGCTCCATCGGAAAGTGCGATTTTCCGCGTGCGGGCTGTTTAGCTTGGACTTTTCGCTCATTTTTACGGTACGTTTTGTGTCCACGCCGACCAACTGAGGTGCGAACAATGTTCTGAAAAGCAATGTTCTTTTACTTATAGCTGGTGGGTGCAGCAACTACCTATTTGGTGATTTTGATCCAGTACGAGCTGAGCATGGACGAGAGTAAGCACGAAACCATTGCAAGAGCTTTCCTTGGCAACGAAACTTGGTAATACGGAATGCACTTTCGGAAGTCGAAACTCCCATTCGTCTGCATACATTCGCCATTTACAGCACACACTACAAAGCGAGAGATCAATAAAAGCATGGATGCAACAGGCCCTGTTTGTGCTAATTTACTGACGGTTTATCGCGATGCAAATGACTGCGTTTAAAAAGATTGCATATATTTACATTTTAATTCTAAAGTGGCATCAGCAGCATTTTAGTGACATCGTGACATCGAGTTGTTCGTACCGATGTGGATGTGTAAAACAAACATTCGTAAACACATTGTTTCATATGAACGATAATTTATGCTATTGTTCTAGTCATAAAGGTAGATTTTTTTACATTCAATTGTTATATAGTACAAGGATTATGATAAATGAAAAAAATGTACAAACTTTTACTTACTTTTGTTGTATGTTGTTTTGTTATAGGTTGAAAACTGTTCTTCCTCATGTGACATCACAGCACGGATGGGTTCCCAAGGAAACTGTTAAAAAAAGTTTCGAAAGGTCTAATCTCGTTTCGTTTTATTTCTTTTCTCAGCACGACTTCGCAAAGGACTGTGGTCATCCGATCGACGATGTCTTTTTCGAACATTGCTTTTATCCCTTACATCGTCAGATCGTTTTTTGGAAGCATAATCATGACTCCGATGCTCATGTTTCCGAGTCTGACTTCGGACTCGACTGCCACTTCGTCTTCGGTGGCTTACTGGCGAACCACTTTCACTACCACTTCGATATCTTCTGTTCCGACCAGAGCTACAGCTTGGGCGTCTCCGGCTTTCACCAGATGTATGTGCTTCGTTCCGTTCATTGTCATGCTTTTTTGGTCTTTCCCGTTCTCCGTGATCAGATGTTTTGGGTTCTAACTCTGGAGATTCGGACCATCGCCATTGGGCAGCATTACGGGGTGTCTGACTGCCACCATGCGATGTTATTTCATCCCATGATCTGAAAATTGAAAAAGATAATCGGAAAATTTTACCATCATGCGTTCATTCATACGAACTACATTCAATCTTACTTCTGCAGTAGCGGCGTAGCAAGATGCAAAAGCTCATCCTTTCGCACTGATCTGCTTTCCAGGAAATGGTTATACACGTAACGATGGTCTGGATTTTTCAAAATATGCAGAAAGTTACAGCCCGCACCTTTCTGGCATCGGTTCATCTCGTTGAGTCCTGCAATTTCGATCCGACAGGTAGTTTTACGTTACAACATGAAATCAATCTTAATCCTATGTAAAGTTCATGTGTTAAGGACAAACGAGCATCAATCGTTAACAGGCGCTATTGTTCAAGAGCAAAATTTTAAAAGGATACACTCAATTATCATCATTTACCGCAAACCGCCGTTGGCCACGTGAGTGTGTTCCTAAATTCTACGTGAAGTTGTTTTTTTGCGTAGAATCTTCCATTCATTCGCAAGTATGCCGCTGCTGCATTCCTGTTCAATGAGGTTGAATTGGTGTTTGAGAAATGTTTGTGGACATGCATTGCCTTTTTTTTACCTCATCGATTCATACTCTATGTATACACTCCCTCTTAAGTGAGCCACAGAATTCCGGCACACAAAAATGTGCCTAACTGTTCCGAACATTTCAAACTCTTGGATGATGTCTCGGAAAAACTCGTTGTAGCTATTTTTCAAATCATCCTCATCGAACTCGAGGCGCGCATCGTGGCCATATTCCGCGTGGACGGCTTGTTCCAGTGCTGGATGGCTGAAGAAATTCGGTATCAAGATCACCTATAAAAACATCAAACGTCGATGATTGTCGATGAATGCAAATATCTTGTTATCAACTTACCTGACTTACACCCGGCGTGGGATGATTCCCGCCACATCGATAACCATGTCGACACGCACCGGTCTTTAGGAAAAATTTGCAATCTTCTGCGTCGGCACGCGTATGCTGTATGCTTTGTAGCTCACTCAGGTAATCATCAGCCCCAGTTGCTGCAAACTCTTGCAATTTGATAAACCGCTCGTGCAGCATTCGACGTGCAAGTTCTTGCTGCTGAACACGTTCTTCTTTGGCTTGCTTGAGTTTGGTTTCACGCTCCTCATATTCTTTTCGTATCTTTTCCCTTTTTTCTCGCGCCTCGCGTTCTTTGGCTTCCTCTTCTTGGCGTACCTTTTCAAACTTTGCCTGTGCCTTGCGTTCCTCCTCTAGCCAAACGGCATGTCGTAATGCACGTTCAAGCTCTTCCCGCTCTGCTGCAATCTGTTCTTGGCATCCTTTTTCAGCAAGATACAACTGATACTCGGGACAGGACAATTTTTGTTTTTCCTTTTCAGCATTTTGCCGGTCGCGTTCCTGAGCCGTCTTCTGGCGAACGGCTTTGCGTCGTTTTTTCTTGAACAACTTCCTCCATTCCTGGTGCCTGAATTAATAGTTGTGTAACAGTTGGTTTTATTTAATATGTTAACATCTTTTGCCCAATAGTAGACACTGTTTGCCGAATACGTACTTTAATTTTGTTACCGGAGCTGTATTCATGCTGGCGCAAAAAGGCAATATTTACAATATTATTGATGCTATTTTTTATTTTGACAGTCCTCCACTGTCACGATGACAGCGACAACAAACAACTTATCGATCTGGTATAATTCAAAACACAGACGTTGTTGGCAGTTAAGCTGGCAGACGAAGGCGCGAAACCGTGAGCGGTTTCGGACACTCCTTTGGCAGGCCAAGACCGCAAAGCGGTTGTAGCGCTAGAAAAGTAAGTAAGTATAATTCAAAACATCATCAACTGAAATTCTGCATTGGCAGTCATTTTTATTTAGCCGAACAGAATCCGTAATAATTCTTCTTTATATTTTGTCTACAATTTATGTGCCTCTTCACAAATTCAATGATATATTTTAAATATTTTTGTTCCTCAAAAACAGATTTTCTGATATTGTATGCGACCATGCTAAATAAGCTTGATAAGTTTGTTTGTGGGATGATAAATCAAACTGCTTTGCTTGAACCGATTTGATCAATAAGGCACGAATGTTAAAGAAAATGTTAAACAAATTGTCAACTTTGTCAAAACTACAAAAAAAGCTTTTCTCGTGGCCGCATCAAAAATCTACACATTGACAAATCTTGAACGACAAAAAGCTCAAACCTCTGAATATTGATTAATATTTTGTTTACAAAGAATTAAATAGAAACATAAGTCAATTAGAAACAAAAAATATCGCAATACAGTCAGAATTCAATAGTTGACCACTTTTTAGTAGGCATGCTTTTTAGTTGGCATGCCTTTCAGTTGAACGCTCTATAGTTGGCTGACAGTTCAACTAAAAAGCATACGTCTGTCCACTTTTTTGTCACTTTTTGCCATCTTTTAGAAAATAACAATAATCCTACATGGGTTTTTTTTTCAAACATACGTGACCCACTATAACCCGCTAAACCTTTTAATTTCAACATCGATAGATATTGCAGTGGGAAACAGTTTTGACTTTAAACAAAATGATAGCAGTGAAAATATAATTCATAAAATAATCCTTTTCAACAACACCGTCTAGTAAGAAAAACGAACTTTATCATTCTTTATCTACCCGATGGTCTCCTCCTCCTCCTTCTCCTCCTCCTCCTCCTCCTCCTCCTCCTCCTGCTCCTCCTCCTCCTCCTCCTCAACCTTATTATTCTACTTTTTCTTCTTCTTTTTCTTCATCATCATCATCATCATCTTCTTCTTCTACTTCTCCTTCTTCTTCTTGTTTATTCTTCTCCTTCTTGTTTTTTCTTCTCCTTCTTTTTGTTTCTTCTTCGCCTTTTTCTTATTCTGTTTCTTCTTCTGGTTTATTATGCTTCTTCTTGTGTCTTCTTCTTGTGTCTTCTTCTTGTGCCTTCTTCTTCTTCTTCTTCTCCTTCTTCTTCTTCTTCTTCTTCTTCTTCTTCTTCTTCTTCTTCTGTTTCTTCTTCTTGTTTCTTCTTCTTGTTTCTTCTTCTTCTTCTTCTTATTCTTCTTCTTTTTCTTCTTCTTCTTTTTCTTATTCGTTATATTCATCTTCTTCTTTTTCTTTCTTTATTTTTCTTGTTTCTTTTTCTTCTTCCTGGTATCTTAGTGTCGTTTTTAATTTATTCAGGCATAAAATCAATAATTAGTTCTACCCGATGTCAGGGACATATATGGAAAGACAAATAAAGAAAAGCAGAGGCAATAGAAAAGGAGAGTTCATATTTTTTTCTTAGGCTACATTCAGGCTGACAGTTGCTCTTATGCAGCGCCAAATGAAAGTAACGATTTGTGATACGCAGCGTTGCTTGATGAATGAAATTATACCAATAAAAGTTGTCGATTTATGAAGTATTTATTTGCTAATAAATATGGTTTTTAATTTAAAAATGCATCTTTCTAGAACAAACTATACAAACATTTTATTTTTCCCATTCCTTCAAATCTTAAAAGAAGAAAGCATTCCATCCCTTCCAAATCATGGCTGGCCTACAGACGCTCGAACACCGTTTTAAGATTAACCAATGTGTATTTGTAGCCAAAATATTAAAAAAAAACGAATTAGACGTCCCTTATTTACTAGAGAAGATCAATATCTACGCGCCATCGAGACCTCTTCGCTCTCATAACTTACTTGTCGGCGAGAACAGGCTTACCTTATATGGATACAACGAACCGTTACTAACTATGACAATTCAATACATGGTCCCATCACTTTAATTTTAATTTAACGACCAACACATTTAAAGAAAACATTTTATTAATCTTCAATTTTGGCGACACTGGATCAAGGGAGATGTTAGAGGAATGATAAATAAATAAATAAATAAATCATAACTTTAGAAAAGTTATGCCAGGCCTTATATCACTTGAATACTAAATGCATATGCAGATGTCATTTCGGATTACCTTGATTTCAATGAATGAAACAGTCAATGTTTTGTATTATTTCTTAAAAAGTCTATTTATTCAATAAATATACATTTAGAAAACATTTTACATGTATTCCAGTGAGTGCTTGTGTGTATTTGTGTATGGATGTTGATTTACTTTCAGCGTGATTACTTTAGATTACCTGTTGTAAATTTTATAGTCGAGTGGAACAAATGGTGAAAGGATCGGAGAAAGTAGCATTATATTCAACGTTTTATAATTTACCGTAGTGTTAGGACACAAATTCAATGCTTGGGAATAAGGATGAATTGCGTTCGAGCGATTTGGAAAGGTGCCGAATCGATTGCTTCGTTCGCTTTCATTGTAATGCATATTTTCTTCTTCTTAAACAGACAAATTTACAACACTGGACGTTTTCTGCAACATTGATCTACTAAATGAGGAAACGTACTACGCCTTTCCACGATGAGCAGTATAGTAGCAACATGAGTTGGATAGGAGAAAGCAAGGAGGAGTGTTTGATTCCTCGAGTTGATGGTGCGCTTCGAGGCAGTTTCACCATCACCAGGCAGTTCTAATGCTCTTCCACGACAAGCGTCGGCCAACCGGTGCGTTCCATCTTACAGACGGATTCCCGGATTGGTGGCGCTCACGTAGTTCAGCAGCTCCTCGGAATCTTCACACACGACCGGCTTCTCGTGGTAGCAGGCCACATCGTGCCAGCCGATACCATCGTTGTACACATTGTTCAGGATCGACAGACAGGACTCGGTCGTCTGGTTGATATCGAACTCGGCGTTATCCGGCTGCGGGATCTTCTTGTGGCCCGATTTGCTCCACGGATTGTATCCCCAACCGTTCGGGATCTGGTTGGTGGCGTGAATCTTCTCACGGTTGTTCGACCAGAACCAACCGTAGATGTTCTTTGGCTCCAGATCCGGGCGGCCCTCGCAGCCCTTGAAGTCGCACAGACGTCCCGCGGTCCAGATGTATGGCACGTCGTTCTGCTGGATCAATCGGAAGATCAGGTTGTTCTCCTCCTGCGTTTCCAGCGACACCAGATCCATGCAGTACTCGCGGCAGATGTTGCGACCATCCAGCCAGTCCACTCGCTTGTCAGCAAGTGCCGGTACATGGGCACTGTAGAAGTAGTTGTGTCCACGGTAGCTGAATTGCTTCGGACCTGCGGATGGGAATGGTGCGAGCAAACAAAAGAGAAAACGTTACCAATTATACCTATCCTTGATCGTAGCTCAACTCAGCACGTCTGTCATCCCCAATAGGTAAAGATCACTGCGGATCGCACGTAACTGTGCGCTGCCTGACTAAATGTCAACGGTAGCAGTGTAGTGGTTTGTCGGTTATTTTATTCCCTACACCTGGCGGATCCGTGATCGTGCTCAGGCGTGTGCCGATGGCTAATCTTTGTAATCGCCTTCGTCAAGATACGATCAAGCACGCATCGTAACACGAATTCCTATGCCAAATCTTACTGCCTGTGAGAGCGCCTAAGTCTGTATAAGCGTCGATCGAGAGGTATATCTCTCTCTACCGGTCCCTCTCCCCTCCACTTCTTTTTTCTCTCACTCTCGCTCTCTCCCTCCCTCTCACTCATTAACTCTCAATCAATATCGTCGCGTTTTGTACTCAGTGTTCATCTTTTCCCATATTTCTATGTGAAGATGCAAAGTTCAAGTGCTTCATTAATTATTAATGAAGCACCATTTCAGGTTTACTTTTTGTGGGATAAATGTGCCAAGTGGTGGTAGTAGTGTACCGGTGGTTTGGACGACCGACCAGGAGAGGCGCTGACTTGACTGGATGGTTGTGGGCTAGCTGGGTGTTTATTATTGTCCCAATATCATCCGCCTTCCACTGCAGCGCGAACCCCCCCCCCCCCTTCCCTCCGGAAATCCGTTCCCCAAAGCCACTGAAGATTCCATTGCGCAATCTTTGTTTGCGCAGCGGCCCGTCCCATTTTGACACCTTGAGCGACGCCACTGAGCGCGGCCCTGAGCATCTGACACACAGGCAATTTCAAATAAATCAAAGACACTTTTCTACGCATCATCTACTTTGCGGCGTTGCACGTTGGAAGGGCACAAAACGTGCAAACATGCATTAGATGGATTTTTGCATTCCCGTCTGCAGACAATGTAAGCGAGTAGCGGTGTCTCCATCGTTTCGCAGCGGCTCCCGGGATCTCTCACAAGCAATAAATAAGCTTTTTGTTTTTACCAATTCATCATGATTTGGTAGAATTGTTACTCTCACTTTCGGCAGCTCGCTGCGAAGCCTAGCTGCATAACGGGAGCACTTTCCCTTTCTTTCTACATCCCTCCAACTGGCACCATAATAAGTAGGCCAACGACGATAAGTCGGTACCTGTTATTTTATTGAATGCACCTCACACTCATTCCCCTCACCGATCGCACCGATCGCTTCACATGGTACCCTAGTGCCTTGATCCGGTTATCATACGACCAACTCGCTCGTGTCAGTAGCTAATGTAGTTCGGCAGTGCAGGGAATTGCCTCACACACATCCTCCAGCAGGCACGGTGCAACTCCACGGGGAGCTGAACGAGGGCAACGGAAACGAACGACTGGCGGAATGCGCGAACCATACTCGCACGGGGAGAAAAGTCACCATCACGACCGTTACAGGTCACAGACACAGCATTAAGAAATCGTGCTTATTAACACCGATAAATAAAGGTCGAAACGTACCAGCTGAAAAACAGCGTACGACGGCCTGGCTCACTGCGAACTGCAAGACGAAAACAGCCTCCGGTCATAGGGATGACGAGGGCCTCGAAATCATCTTGCTGCCATCACACACAAGGTGATGGTTTGCAGTTCATTTATGTCAAACGCGCGCGCGCACGCGCACACTCACACTGTTAGACATCACCCTTCTACCAGCGATGGGGCGCACACTGTCGATGCTTCGTTCCCTTTGCATTCATCTCGCCGTCCGCCGCCGTGTCCGTTCCTTGCCAACACAAAATGGTGCCCAAGAGATGGTGCCAATTTATTATGAAATGCCGTTGCTTACGAAAAAGCGGATCTGTCATAATAGTAAACATTTGCCGAACCTAGCCGAACAGTCCGGGCTTCCCGCGTCACCCGTGCCCAACCGATCGCTCCGGCCGGAGTCAGAAGTCGCGGGGAATCATCATGGGCGCCACTCGAACTGGACACCCTAAAAGCCAACAAATTAGCGCAATCGTATTGGTTAAGACCTGTGTGGGGTGATCTTCTTCAACGGTCATCCTTTTTCTTAGCCGGCGGCTTCTTCGCAATCACCGACGTGTCGCTTTGCGCACAGCGTGCTTCGAGTCCCCAAAGGCACAGCCAAACCAACTCAAGGTCTGTCGAACCGGTGTTGTTAATCTTTCGAGCTGGGCGTGACCGACGCGTCTGGTTGCTGGCCTGGAGTGTGTTCCAAATATGCAAATTAGGTAGGGATTTTTCGAGAGCTGCTCACACGAACGTGAGCCTCGGTTCGATGAACTTCGTTTGTAACAAGAGACTTCAATGCGCAGGAGCGTCAAGCGCGGATTTTAAGCGACGAACCTAACATGATTTTTGTTTCAACAAATAACGATCGTATCGTTCTTTCGAAATATAATCTGCTTTACCAACGGTCCCTGTTTCTCCAATTTCCATCTTTTCTTATACAAATACTCACGTGATGCACATTTCTCAGGTACGGGTAGTGACAAGAATCGACCCGGCTTCTGCAGGGGTTGATTTGACTTGACCTCATTGATGGCAGGCTTTGGCTCGGCAAGGCATACGGCGACCAAGGACGCCACCACTAGCAGCAGCAGCTTCATCTGGGGATTAAAATAAAACAAAAAAAAACATGCAATCTTTACCAAGCATTCAATTAGCACGGCCGGCACGAAATACAAAATAACTAATGGCTCGTGAAGAGGACTACAGACGCTGGCTGGGTGGAATAATCCGCCGACCTAAGCTTAGGTGGACTGTGAATGGTTGTTACCTTCATTTGTTTTCAACCACTAATTCCCTCACGGCCAAACACGATCTAAGTAAGTAAGTAAGTAAGTAAGTAAGCAAGCAAGCAAGTGTAAAGTAAAGCATTCAACAGCTAACAAATGTGGTGGGCTGATGGTACGTGAGCCATCGGTCGTGATTGTTTTTTTTTATCTATAAGGTAACGTTCCTTTTTGTCATATATTTGTCCCTGTTCCTGTCCCTGCACGAAAGGTTTGAAGGACACAACTCGATTGACTCGACCAACGCGAAACAAATTTGCTGGCAACGGCCAATAACAAACTTTAAGCCAACATTCCATATCTTTTGGCAATCTTCACTTTCCTTTTCAACCTCGTACATTAGCTTGTTCTAGATTGTTCAGCTCCCTGGTGTTAAAAACAATGCATCTTGAGATTGTTTAGCGTTGTCCAACAATCGAATACGGCAACGGTGCAGAAAATTGCAAATTACAGCACAAAGAAATAGCTACATTCAAACCAGCTTGCACAAACTAAGCCAATGCTGACGAGCCAGAAATGCTACCGTTCGATTAAGCCACAACAGCACCGGTTTAATCACAATCGTACCATCTTGTAACTGATAGCTTCCAGTTCGACCTATTACGTAGCCGCTTGAAACAATGGTTTTGCGTACGGTTTAGCACAGGGGTAAGAGACACCACAGGGCTCTTGCTAAAATACGACACTTACACACAGTATCGCAGTCTCAATCGGGCTTTGCTCGCGAGGGACAAAACAAAAAGCAGCAACTTTGCAGTCAAACGGTTGTAAAAGTGTTCTTCCATCCATTCAATTGAAACATTGCCGAGGCTAACTCTAGAAGGTTCGCTACCCGCAGATAAGCTAATAGAATTGTAAAACAACGCAACATGGACAAAAGCACAGTGGTTGCAGTGGTTGCCGTGGTGCGATGCTCGCGGGAAGGCTGATGTGCTGGTAGGGGCATGGCAATGGCAATGATGCGACACAATGGTGTGCGATTCTCACTTTACATACGATCATTGCGCTACCTCAGGATCGATCATTGTTGTACTAAGTCTCCGCCTATTGCCTATTTCTTTGTCATCTTCGGTAGTCATCAAGCGCACGGCTGTTGTTGCTACGTATTGTTCGCTCTGCCAGAAATAGACGGTGTGGCAAAACGATGCACGATCTTCGCTGTAAGACATGAGCCCTCTCGTCGGGTGGGTTAAATGTAGGCTGCTGCCTAGCGAATGCGACCGTACCTTTGCGGGATCATACACCATCTCGCGCCTTGTGTATTGGCATACTCCAATCCTCACGATCAAACTGGATGTTCGTATCGGCATAATAGTTTCACCGAACCATCAGCACCAAGACCGGTAAGACACCATTGTTTTCTAGCTAATGATGATGACTATTTCATTAGCGTTGCCACCGCATGCATCCAAATTAACGCGTTAATCTTTTATGCGTCATCTCGCACTGTTGCTGATGCCTGGGTGGGATTTTCTTTCCCCTTCCCCACACGGATGCTACATCCGGATACATTATCTTTAGTGTGTTTGCATGCTGCAGAACTTGTTTGCTCAGCTCAAATCTGTTTCGAGAAATCAGACATTACGAATCAGACATCGCAAATATTGTTTGCATCCTTCTACACTTTAAAGCTATTGCGTCAGCAGAAATCAGTATCAAATATTTCTGATTCATTATTTTCATAGAAGAGTTATTTTCGATTCGGTGATAAAACTGATAAGAAGAAAAGCAATATTTGTTGTAGGTATGCTGAACTAGTCATCTTTTCCACTTTCTGAATGTGTTATTTAACATTTAAAATCAATTGACAAAAGTAGTCCAATCTAATGTAAATCAGCTCGATCGTATTTCATATCCAATGGAGTGATCTAGTCTAAATCATATTAAATTTATTGGCGATCAAGTCATCATTGGTTAAGAGAATAAATATTATGCTGCTCGTGATTGAGAATAGGTCGTGCAGCAATTCTGGTAAATGAGATGAAACAGTTTCATATTGGTACAATTAACATACTTACAACCTAGTACCATCAATCGACGATCGCTTTACTACTACCATACGATCACCACCAGTAGCAATTGACATTGCACAAACCTCTTGGCCTACTGTAATTCTGTGCTAAAATGAAGTCTTTACCACGCTTAGCTTGGGTCGTCGCTGTGTACCGTGAACGCTTGATCATCTTCCCTTCACTATTTTCATCACGGTTCTTAGCAGTATTTATGCAAAGCCAATACTTTCCCTTCTAGTGTATCGAAGCTAGAAATATAACTTTTCATCTTCACTTGATGGAACCAGTTTGTTTTTATATGTATAGGAGTGTTTATATCGCTGTCAGATGTACAGGTCGTCGCAATGTGGTTTAAACTGTACATTGTTACCAGCGTACTAGCTACGTGATCGTATTGGAAACATCTTACATAAACAACCGCAAGCAGTTTTCCAGCCAATATTTCTTCCTTCGCACAAAAGCGCTCGTAAAATAAAAAAGAGTATCATTAATCTTTGCCAACGGATAATCATTGGCTTACCTCTACAATTGTGCATTGAAGGCATGCAAATGATGTATCTTCTCGCACGACAGTATCGCATTGGAAGATGTTCCGTGGTCGCAAACTTTTAGGAAGCTGTTTTTTTAATAATAAACCTCAAACTTGTAGAAACAGTTTGAAGCTATAGCTTTCCACCTTCGACATTTGTTGCATAATAACATAGTGGCCAAACATTTGTGGGATTGAATAATAAAGTCATCCTGCTGCTTCCAACACATAACATTTGACATATAAAAACAGCTAAACAAAAGCCCCGAACTGGTCACTATCGGCACATTCCTCCTTCGATCCGGTCGTTTGATCTGGATGGAAAAAGCACGCTTTTTTGTTGCGTTATGCACACGGACCACGTCCATTCTCTTTATTTCGCGTCACCCGCCAGGCTTTCTACTTATCTCGCAGTCAAGTCATCGTGACGATTCGGGCATAATATGGCCAATCAGGAGACATGTTACGACAGCATCAGCAACACAGTCACCATCATCATCATAAACTGCTTCTGCAGTGCAAAGGGGAGGCCTCGCTGGACGCTGGCATTGCTTTGGACGGATCTTTGCGGCACACAAAACTTTCACAACATTACAGTCCATGATCAGAATATTTGCACCTCATGTAAGCACTTGCCAGCGGCTAGTTACCAGCACAGACTAGCCTGTGTAATTATATTTGATTCGTCACACACGTAGGTTGCGATCCCGGACACGCCAAATCCCTCGCACAGCATCGCAGACGTTTCACAAGCATATCCTGTACGGATTGTGTTCCCGTTTCAAGCACTTTCTCCAAACCAAACCATAACTGCACTTTGCATTCGTATCACATTCTTACCTTTATTTTTTTATTTGCACACTCTGTAACGACACGCTTCCTCCTAAAAGCTTTCGATTCCTGGTGTTGTCCGCTGCCTGCTTAACGCTTCACGCACAGCTCTATGCTAAGCGACACCGCCTTTTATCTAGATCGGTTGAGCTTCGAACGAAAACAAAAGTGAATTCATCAGGGTGTTGTGATTTTATAGCCAGACGCTCATTGCAAACTGCCGAACCCACACAGTGCCACACGATCCGCGATGGAGTCGCTTACTTGCCCCCAACATGCTGCAAACACACGCACACATACACTCAGGCAGCAACACGGCATGCACAAATGAGCCGGGGATCACGATTCATCCACCCGGGATAATTCGGCATCGATGATCGTGTAGTAGTGGTGTACCCCGCGTGTAGTTCCATTCCGGCTGGATAACGTGCAGCCGCCGGACCAGCGTTCAAAGTGTGCGAAAGCTAGTGGGGAGACATCGTGTGCACCCCTTCCAGCAATTCTGCCCCTATACCGCAACCCCTTTGCGCAGAACGTCTGTGGGATGGGCATCGCACTGGCGAAGCGATCGGTGCGCGAACGTTTGCATGTATTGTACACGCAACGATCCACCACGTGTGCACAACACTCCCACCTTCACAAGTGAAGAAGTCGTCACTACTGGTGCGGCTTAAGAATCCACCCTATCAGCACGAAGATCGCTGGCGGGTGTCGTTGCGAACCCGCAGCGGAGAATCTTCAATCTTACGGCATTCGTTCGCGCTGCGCACCCCCTGCCATCCCCCGCATCGATCTTCGATCTTCAATGCTTCACTTCAGATACACACTCAACACTCGACGTTGGTGTTGGTTTAGCCAGGCAAATCGTTTCTATATGATTGAGGCATCTTGTCGACGCGGGCACACGGCAGAAGCCACTGTTTTTTTGCATTACAAGGTTTCTGAGCATGGACAGGTTCTGATATCCTGGAAGGTATTTCACAATTTTGCTTTAATTGCTTCGTTTGCACAGCGCACATTTTTTTGTTTGTTTTTTTTTTTTGCTTCTGCTCGTGGTATTAGTTAGTTGGCCTTACTGGTTATTGTAAATGGTTAAAGTTTACTTTTTGTATCATCTCGTTGCGGAAGTAGCTATCTCAGGATCAAGCTTTCGCAATGGCTTTGGAATTGGTGCAAGACCGGTCGTGCTGTTGGTAAGAGGTTTCGCCATACGAGCCTAACGCATTTTAACATTCAACGAGTGCTTGCTAATTCCCAGTTCACATGCACCACGAACAAATTTTCATTTTCCATGCTCGTGATATTTTTGTCGCGACACAAACAAATTCGCCACTCAGCTCACGATTTCTCATTGTTTGCCGTTTTTATCAACATTTATTACGACTAGTCCCAGAGCTTGATCGTGTACTACAAAGCACGGTGCATTCCCATCATGTTTAGCACATACTCATCCTTTCACTGGTTTGGCACGGCAGGCATCTGTGGTCCCTGTGCATAACGCTCTGGCCCTTGCTCATCTCGTCGCTCATCACGTGCCGAGCAGGAGTAATCTCCGATGTCGGTCAGCAGCTGGGACGGATTTCCAGCGCGTGCTTTGTATTAGAATTTTAAAATAGGGAATTGTTTTATTTTCATAGGTTATCTACCACAGCGTGGCCGGATCCCGAATGGATAATTATACGTGGGCAGCCACACATGCAATGCATTCAATGTCATCCAATTATTTACTATCCTCACCCTGCGTTGCAGTCTCCGGCGATGATACGGCGAGTGGAATGGCGAATGGGAAGCTCAGCCTCCCATTCAATTACTCATCTTTAGAGTCGTACATCCAACGATCGGCTGTACTGTACTACGGCTATTTCCACTAATAATGCATTGTCGCTTCGAAGCACAGGCAGCAGGGTTGCAATTTTCAAACCCACTCGATCGATCACTCACGGGATGGAGCGCGTAAACAAATGCAATTGATGCGATCGATCGACTTTTGCAAGCAATTTGCGACGGTGTGTGTAGCATAGGGGTGAATCGGTTCAAAATGGTGTCATCGTGACGGCGCTGCTCGGCGAAAAGCCTCTCCGCTCGATCGACTTGATTCGATTCGATCACATTGTGCATTGACTGATTGAAATGCATCACGTGTCCGTACTGTACTAAGTTTGCGCTGCTGCGGCGACGCTCACGATCGACCGATGCGATCATGTGTGTATTATCTCATCGATATATTTGGCGAGTTATTAACCGAATGGAGCACTCTGCCCGTTAACTGTCGCGGTCTCCGCCGTCTCCGGAGCGTTATATTATGGTGCACTTTTGAAAGTCAGGGTTGATCTCAAATTACCTCGCACAGTGTCCTGATACTGCACGCATATAAGTGATGCGCACGGTTCAAAGCCAAATCAACTGCAAGGGTTTTTACACAAAATCCAACACTTACTATGGCAGATCCAATGTCAAATGGCGACATTTAAAGCTTATGCGTGCGTAACGGAGCTCTCGACTTTTTCAACATTTCAGCAGCACTGCTTCCAGATAGGGGATTCCTTCTAACGCCTCGATCTGCCACTGCCGTTGATAGTGCGCGATGGGAATAGTTCACCCAAAGGCGTTCTACATTATTCCGTTTGTACTGGACCCATATCGCTAAAAATGGGTACTTACTTAAATTATGGTTCGTCAGCATTCAGCAATGCGATAACTAGCTCATAGGCGCATGAATATTTTTACCTTTTGACATTTGATTGATGATCAAAGAGGAAACAAGGACGATGGTTGGCTTAAATATTGGGTCATTTATACACTACATTACAACTTTGATAACATTATAGATCCTCCCGTAGGCCGAAATCACTACAAACGTATTTTGTAATATGCAAACTACAAAATAACCCCCAAATCGTTGACTACTTAACATTTCGTTTGCTATTAATGTACGGTATATCAAAATCTACCATGTTTAATAATTCGGTTTCACCGAGAAGGATCAAAAGATTAACAAGCCATCGAATGGATCACACGTCCATTGCATGCACTCATAGTCATAATTGGTTGTTCGTGAGAAAATTGGTGACATTCGAGGTATCATCACGCTGTGAGATGTGAGACCTTGCCAGGGCAAAACGGCCCAGTCACTAGTGCGGTTGGGATTCGTTTCGCGCCTAAAGTATAAAAATCTCATCAAAAACAGTACGATATGCCGAGAGTGAAGCGAATGAAACCTCTTTCCAATCGATTCAACGTTCGATTATTCTTGACTGATTCTGACGACCGGCGGGCGCGTATGACGAAGATGAACTTGTTGCCTTGGCCATTCCCATGCAATAAGCAGCACGTTAATAGCGGCAGTGTGTCATCAATTATCTTCGAGGTCAATGTCAATGTGCACTGCAGCTGAAGCAACAGAAGAAGGTTCGTGAGATTTCGCTGTAGCCGAACGAAACGGTAGAACCTTTACATCGCCAGCACTGACCAACACGCACCATTTTCGCACTTTTGTGTATGTGTGTCCCATATGATGCAGTACTGATATTAGCGAACGGGTGCTTCCTACCTCCTCTGCAGGTTGCGTATTAAATAAAGCTTCAGCTCAATATTCTAAGGTTTTCTTGATCTCCTGCATTTTATCAGTATTTGGAGAACCTTATATTTCCCCCTAAATATTCACCGAAGCTCAGAAGCTCTCCTCTGTGCGGGATACCTCTTGGGAGGATACCAAAAGGCGCAACCAAAGTGCTGTTCATTATGAAGCGTGCAAATTTTGACAATAATAAATATAATCCCACTCCGAAGCGCTTTATAGAATATGAAAACCGGTTCCTTTGCATTCCAGCTACTTCAAACCGGTTGATAATAATTCCTCGCTTTGCCGGCAGGCTTAGTGTGCTGTTCGTCCCGAAGTTCTGAGGATTAAAGGCAAAATAAACGCAAATATTTAATTTAAGCATCCTCCTTCATGCTTCCCATTTTCCATTTTTTCCATGCTTAGTGTATATCTCCACCACTCCAGTGTTCGATCTTCCTTACAAAAAAAAAACAGAAAAAACAGCGTCTCCACCGGGATGACACTCTGCGCTCTGGCGAATTTTAACGCGCCTCGAAATATGAACGTATCCTGTTATCAGATGGCCCATTGTCTATGCTTCACACCTTTGCCAAGAGGCTGTGATATGGCGGGGGAAATAAATAAAACAAAATCGCCCCAATGATTGATGATTTGCATGAAAAGCTTTCTTCCAGTCAATGATCGTGAGGTGACAGGCGTGCGAGAGAAAGCTAACGGCTACGTTGGTTTGCAAATTTGAATAGCCATTTGAGCCGCGATTTTGCCTATGTAGCTAAAACTACCTGCTTTCACAGTTTAGATGAAATTTAAATTTCATAATTTATGCCATCAATAGCATATGCAGGCGGCGTAAGGTATGTAATGTAAAGTTCGATATTGGCGCCAGGCTTAAATGCCAAACATAAGCGAAACCGTTCGAATGTCGGTCGAACGCAAATAACCTGTTCAAAGAACGTAGCAGCATCAATAGCACTGCTCGGTGGTAAATGGTGTAGGAGAATAATCTATTAAATCAATTTGATTTATTCAACCAGTCATCGTAAAACGTCGGCCGGTGTCATTCTTTGCCTGCCAGCCAGCGGTTCAGAAGTACGCCAACCGGTACCCAAATGGCCAGGTGTTGTCGAAGACAACGGCAAGTGTTAAGTACCGAACCTGAAGGCTAATATGATTTACAACAGGAACCGCAAACGCTTAGAGGGGAGCTACAGCTCTCTCGGGGCTGCACCAATCCTCCGTCCCTCTACCCTGTACCGCCGATGGGGACGCTCAGTGGTGGTGTAACAATCAAAACATTAATAAACACTTGGGCCTGTTTGTGTTACCGGAGCTTCTTCTTTTTTTCTGTTCCTTGTGCTTGCAAATCGACAAACAATCATTACGCAACCCGAAAAAGCCGACACCCATGGGAGGTACGTTGGTGGAATCGTTGCCATGCGTCTACTGTTGATAAAAACACTTTCCTTTAACCATAATGTTGCTGGCAGATCACTCACTAACGGTGAAAAATGTGTCCTACGTAATCTTGCCATAAAATCAATACGGGGACACTGAGCGTGACGCTGGTTGAAATTGCGATACATTAGGAGTGTATTAGCAACATTCCATTGCGGTGTTGGGGTGTTGCGATGCTGCTAATCAACGTTGTGATTTCATGACACTTTTTTTTTTAAATAAATGCCAAATGTGAGGTGGAACTGCGAAAGACACTAAAATCAACATTATCAATATTTGTACGCCGGTACTAAGCAAAGCTGCAAGCATGATCATGATGGTAAAATAAGAAAAAAAAAGTGTAAGTAATATTTCCCAGATTACGTCGATCGTTCAATCGCATCAAAGCATGATCTTTCCCTTTTTCCTGCTAAAATACACATTTCTCCACATACACTGCTTCCAAATAGGACAGCAAGACGGTGTAGCAAGTGGAGCTTTCAAAAAGCTCGTTCGCAAGGGGAGGTGGTGAGGTTGCTTTGTGATGGAAATGCGCATATACATAACCCAAAACCTGTGTGCATACCAGAACAGAAAGGGTAAAGGAGCGCTACCGCACCGGACCTGTTGTTGTTCAATTCGATGATGCCACAGGGTTGGACCCGACCCGAAGACCTTCTTACCCTGGGTGCCCAGCCCGATCGATTGCAATCAATGCTTCATCTGAACGAACCATTCCGAGGGCCAGACGGATGGGACGAGACGCGCCTAACCTTGACTCATTTTCGGCACCAAAGACGACGACGACGACGACGACGGTCGGACCTGATCCGTGCGAGCTTACGTATATAGTAGTCGGCAGGTGATGATTGTTGCGATAATGCTGGCCGCCCCACCCTCCCAGCACGTGGGGCCAGTTAAACGCATGATAAACAAGTCACACTTCACCGCAACCGTTCGAGATCATCGAGATGAGAGTCTTCTTCAGCATAACAATGCATCCTCCAAACGATGACCGTAACGACTTGCTGGAGAGGCGGTGCTCGACTATGAATACATATTTATATACAACGCATCGCTTAAGCTTCATCCTGCCCGGGGGATGGGGAGGGAGTGAGGGAAAGCTTCCTCGTGGAAGTCGGTGGAATGGGTTGGGCGCGCCCTGCCCGGTCCATGTCGACGCAAACATACATATGCTATCCCCGGGGACGCATGAAGATGAAGATCGTGTGCTATAAGGCGTAGCGAACATAAATATAGTCCCCGCGGCGGCCCGGCTTATTATGCTTGGCGATGGGACGTTTCACCAGCGGAATACAAATCGGTTGACGACATGCACGAGAAACATAAACTGCGGGACTGTATCGAATGTCGAATGTCAGCCCGAAAAGAAGTTTTACCACTTTTTTCCACCGCCAGGCAGAGTTCCATCGCCAAACGATTCGACGCTCGTTGCACAGAGACACAAGTAGAGGACCGCTTCACCCACTACCAAGCAATGGCACTTGACTGCAGACTTCACGATCTTCAAAGCAAGTACCTGCCAGCTGATATTGACTGTAAAGTTTAACAACATTTACCAGCGAACCGTGAAATGTAAATGCTATGGAGATCTTTAGAAGAAGAAAACGCACACAGCATCAAGCGTTTGTGCATTAGAGGACGGGCGCTGGACAAGTCTGCTCACCCGATACGCCAAACAGATGCCATTGCCATTGAGAGTAAGAGCGAGAGAAAAAGAAGGGAAGGAGGGGAAGGTTTACGTTATTATTATTAATGAAACTGTCCGCCAAGTGCATTTAGCAAAAACCGCTACACCACACACACACGCCACACGCTTCCAATTCATACGGCAGAAGATACGACCTTTAACGACGCTCCGGCAATAGTCGATCCGGTGGAGACGATCGCAGGCGAGGGCGCAAGACGAAGCGAGACGATTACCGGCTTTTCGAGGCAGCGATGTAACCTCTGTGGCCATACCGTCATTTGGTTTGAACTTTACCTCTTCCTCGCGCCCTGTCCTGATTTTACTACTGTTCGACGTACTTTCGGATTCGCCCAGCAGCACACAAACAGGTCCGTCAGTACCCGGTCCACCGGTGGCGGTGCTAATAGGGGGAGATTTATTTTCTGATTTGTACAAGTGGTGGTCATTGTCTTGGTGTGATGATACTCGTATGGAAACGTGTTTCAACAAGCAACACATGTAAGTATGATTGCCAATGTGCGAATGTTTGTTAGCCAGGCGCTTATTATAGCAACGGTCAATCGGTAGCAGACACAACCAACAAGAACCGATCTGCATTAATCTAACTATGGATGATTGAATTCACTAGGGATTGAATGAAATTAAGATTAATTAACTTTACCGATACAGTAAAACTTGGTTTGCTGTAGAGCTGTGTTACATGGATCAAACCGAAATATTGGAAATTATTGTTGCGGTAAATCGTGAGTTAGAAGCAGTTGTACGTTATTGCGCACACACTAAACTAAACTAATTAATTCTACGCGTATATATTACAAACAGCACAAATACATTTATTTATACACACGTTGATCAATTACATTGTTTTAACTTACGCCCATACTGATTGTATCGTTACACTAAAGAAATCTTCCTCGTCATGAGTATTGGTCGTTAATCTCCTAGATTTTTCTTTCTTCACTGGCTGGTAAAAATATCATCTTGGAATGGACGTTTGCGAGTTTAAGTGGAATAGGTGGTTGAACTGGGAGAGAATAGAAAAAAAATGTAGCCCCGACCAAATTGCACTTCCGCGCTCTCGCTAGGGTACCTCTTCGTACTGATTTTCTTTGAAATATTTGCGCGGATCCTGCAAGAATTTGTCCAACAGCTTATCACAGTTCGAGTTGCTCGGTAGCACCAGCGATTCTTCGATTGTGCGAATGAAGTTACCGTACACGTCTGTCCGAAATGTAAATTCTTCTATGGTCGAGTAGATGAGGTTAAAAATTGGCTGCGCCCGTGAATGAAAATACCCCCTATTGCCGTGAATGATTTTCACCCCATCGGGAGCATCGCACACGCTCATGTACATGCAATGGTCGGCGCGGTAGTTCCAGTCGCAAGGGAACACGTACAACCGATCGGGATTGTAGTGAAACAGCACGTTAAGGATATCCTGATCGCCCCAAACTAGTTGCAAGCGATACTCGCGATAAATTGGCAGTATATGTTCCTCCCACCGGAACTCTCGCATACGCGTCAGATTCATCAGCATGACGCCCGAGTTTACCCCCAGCTCACCGTAGTAGGGATGGCGTGCGAAGCGATTATACCAGCCCGCATTCATGTCTTCATGCTCCGGGGCCATGCCAGCAAACTGGGTTGCGTTAAATTGCTGAAACATTGCCCAAATTTCTTGTACGGGCGACAGGAACACGGTGTCAGAATCAACGTACAGCACCGCATCTAGATGTTGAAGAAGAGACTGCAAAACAAAACATACTTTTACTGAAAACTACTTCTTTTCGGGGCATGTTCATCAATCTTACCGGTAGGAATAGCCGTTGGGCAGCGCAAGGTTTGAACAATTTCCTCCACTCGTCCTTGTTGGCGCGTGGAAATGTTAAGGAATGGATTTCATACGTAAATATTCGATCGGTTACCTCCTGCCAATCGTTTAACTTTTCCATAAAGTTCAACTTTAATTTCTCCTCTGCTATGATAACGAACCGTAATGGTGACTGATTACGGTTGAATATGATGGCCGATTTGATCATATTGAGGGCTTCGTTGTGCCTTTCGTTGCATGCCACCACCACCACCGATATTTCGGTGCCATTCGACGAATGTGCGTAAGATTTCCTGTAATGTTCATTAAATTACTCTTAGCCAACTACGTCATGTTTAACAACTACACAGTCACTGTTCTGGATGACTCCTTACCTACTAACAGCTGCTGTCGTGTGTCCATCTGTGAGATGTTCCGCTAAATTCTGGTCGCTACTGTTGGGTCTGTCGCCCACCCGGTAGATGTAGTACAGGAGCAATAAAAACGATGCCGCCGCCAGTAATGCCAAGTATCGGAAGGTCTTCATTGTTTTTTGGCGTCTCAGGAGCACATTCGAGCATCGTTTATTGTTTCATTAATGTTATGCCCAAACTATTCGCGTCGCGACATCGTTCTACAAACAAGCGAATGGGCTCCTATCATGGCACACAAAAAGATGAACACGGAACGTCCGGTAACCACTTCAGTGTTCTGTTCTTTTTTTGATATGGAGTGCGTTACGCATGGTTTTGGTGAAAAGATCCTGGAGCAAATACACGCGAATTTCCACGCAAGCTTTGTAATGCAACAAATGCCGCACGTAAATGTAAATAATAATAACATTAAAATGCTCTCGTTGTTGGCTGTCAAATTGCGAGCGTATTTCACCACCTGCGCACTATGAGCGATAAAACAAAACGCAGCGTCAAAAATTCCCGCAGGGTAAAAACCGTGGTTTTCACAAGCTCGCCATCGCTCCAAATCGGTACGATTTTCCCTCGCTGGCGAGCGTGTTTGAAAGACGTTGTGAGGATTTTTGAGGGTTCAAGCTGGCCGCCAAAAAGCTTGGTGTGCGGTTGTGTTGGTGGACAAAATTAAATGACAAAAAATACGCTGCACCACTTCTCCTCCTCCCCCTCATTGACCCCATCGGAGTTCAAAATACCATGCCTTGTTCATGTAATCATTAAGATAATGCATTTTGTAACAAACTTACCAGCCGCCGGATATGTTATCTGGTTTCATCCTGGTCTTTTGCCCACGCTGATTTTTGCGTGTGCCTCCTTGAATTGATGATCTACGCGTTGCGCAACTTTCCTACGACCCTTACTCATCAATTTAATTACATTTGTAATAAACTGTAATCGATTTCGATGCAAATAATTGAACTAAATTGTGCAAATTAAATTGAGTCAACCACCAAGTTTGTTTACGTTTTTTTCTCACGTCCATATGCGCGAAAGAGATGGCATGACTCAACGAGCGAAAACATACACACCGCGATATATGATGCGCGTAAATTGTCATCAACACAACGAAAAGCATATGGACAAGGAAGGGTAGAGAAAATGAGCGAGATGCAGCGCTATACGAACGTCAAAAACTCTCGCCGTGTTGTACGGGTTGTACGGGAAACAAATGGGATAACAACAAATATGGATTTTTTGCAACCCGCACGCGAAAGAGAATAAAAATACACCAAATATTGGAAAATGTGCTATTTTCTACGATTTCAGCCGAGTGCATGAACCTTTGAGTTGTTTTGGAATTGTGAAATATCCGCGCAGAAGTAACACGAGATACCATACTTTCTGAGTACGCAAAATAGAACCACGCGCGTAAGAAAGAAAGGGCGTGTTAATAGGCGCAGTGCAGTCATTGCAAGAAGCGAATATTGGTGCAACGACACTCAACGATGTCGTCTGCACAGCGAGCATTCGCTTCAAAGCTGACCAAGTAAGCATACGCCAGGAAATTGGGAAGGGCGACGCCCTTGCATTCCCAAAGCGGACGGTTCCGTGTATTGTCCGGTGGGATCTAATCAATTCGTCAATTCTTTCCGCAGACACAACTCCTCGGACATCCGGAAGAACGTGGCAAACTACCAACTTTTATCGAAAAGTGATAGCAGCTCCGTGTGCTCGTCTTCCGTGAGTCGTTGTTGTAAAATGTGAGAGTGTTGAGCTGCATTACTAATACATTTTCGTTTTTCCCCAGATATCACTGTGCGATTTGGTAGAGCCGATCGATTATGAGGAATTTCTGGCCCAACATAGCACACTGTTGCAAAAGGATCACCTTAGATCGATTCTTGACTTCCCTTCTGGGGATGTACAGGTGAAGATAGTGCCGCGTAAAATACGTACCACCGAACATGTCATCCCGAAGGAGCCGATGGAGGTGTTGCCACTTTATGTGCAGCACTGTGTCGATTGCTTCACAAGGCCCTGGAAGGTGGTAGAGTTTTCGGCAAGACACCACTCCAGTTCGTGTAACGCGCGCGAACGGAAAGATAAGGGAGCCCTCAGTCCCACGTCGTACCAACAGGAGTTTGAAATAGATCGGGACTTCAGCAACTTGGTATCGTTGGAAGAATCGGTCACTTCTACCACGCTGTATGCCAGTGAAAGCTGTACCCCGAGCAGTCGCCAGTCTATTGCGAGTCTTTCATCGGTGTCCACCTGTACCGATACGCTCACCCCACGGGGATCTTGGGCATCGTTTGATCTGAGAAGCTCGGTGAACGATCCTCTCATTACGGGTGTGCTAGAGCGAGTTCCGCCAGAAAGTGTCGATCAAAGCAATGAAAGCAAACGGCAGGAGGAGCGCCAACCGGCACTATTTGGTTTGTACGCAGATGGTGAAACGGAAGAAGCGATCGAGAAACGCATGCCTGCAGACATGCCGATGGAACATTTGGGCAATCGAATTCACGTGAAATGCCTTCATCTAAAACTGGAGCTAGAGGTGGAGCCTATCTTCGCTTCGATGGCTATATACGATGCTAAGGAGAAGAAAAAGCTGTCGGAAAACTTTTACTTCGACATGAATCCGGAGTCGTTGCGGCGCATGCTAGTGAACCATGTGCCGTTTGCTGATATCAGCACCCAGGCGCGAGAAGCTATCTTCGACATAACGAACCCGAGCAACGAACTGTACCTCGTAATAAGGCTGGAAAAAGTGCTTCAAGGCGATATCAAAGATTCAGTCGAACCTTATCTGAAGGACGATAAGGACAAATACAAGGATAAAGCCAAATCTAATGCGGCCGATTATTGCGAACGGCTCGGAAAGTATCGAATGCCGTTTGCTTGGACAGGCATCTATTTAACCGGCATCTTTAACGGAGACGGCATGGAAAAGGATGACCGTGAGAGCATTGGCTCGGCATCAAGCTCCAACAGCTTGGACCGCAAATCGTCTACTAGCAGCTTCGATCAATTCCGTAAAAGAGCCACCGATATGGGCACACTTACACGGCGGGGATCATTGGAGCGGAAGATGGAAAAGCGCCGCTCCTGGTCGCCGGATGATTTTGCCAACAGCATTGAAACATTCCGACCGATCACAATTACCGTAGCAAGCTTCTTCAAACAAGAGTCCGACAAAATGAAGGACGAAGAGTTGTATAAATTTTTACCGGAATTGAAACGGCCCGCCGCGCTCATGAAAAAGCACAAATGTATACCAGGATCGATAAAGGTAGAGATTGCTCCCGCTCCAGAAGAGCTGAAGTACGCACTGACACCAGAGTTGGCAAAAATCGACCCTTATCCGGATGATCATTCTCGGCCGGTGAAGGAAATTCTGGAATTTCCATCCACACCGATACTGAACCCATATTACGCCTACCGTAATTTGCTGTTTGTTTCGCCAAAGGAGCTTAATTTTTCGACACGTGCTGGCTCGGCTCGCAACATTGCCGTGCGCGTGCAGCTAATGGGTGGTGAGAAGCAGTCGGATGCACTTCCGGCCATTTTCGGCAAGAGTTCGTGCTCGGAGTTCAGTACCGAGGCCTATAGTGCGGTCAATTATCACAATAAGCAGCCGACGTTTTACGATGAGATTAAAATTGAGCTGCCAGCCAATCTGAAGCAGAATCATCACATCTTGTTCACTCTGTTCCATGTTTCCTGTCAGAAGAAACCACAGGAAGTGCAAACAACAGTAGAAACGCCGGTAGGCTACACCTGGCTGCCGGTGCTTAAAGATGGCGGCCATCTAAACGTGGGCGAATTTAATCTTCCTGTAATGGTTGAAGAACCACCGAACAACTATTCTTTCATACCGCCGGACGTACAGCTACCCGGAACCAAGTGGTTGGACAACCACCGGCAGGTGTTTTCCGTTACAATTGATGCCGTTACCTCGGTGCATGCCTTGGATGATTATCTGGATAAATTTATTTATCTGTGCGAATGTTTAGACATGCGTAAGGTTCCACCGCGCATCGGTGAAGGAAACATGGAAAAGGAGTTCAAGAAAACGCTGCAGGAGCTGCAAAGTGCTGACCAGGAACAACTTGTGAAAAATTTGCAAGTAATACTGGATAAGCTGATCGAGCTGCTGGTAACGAGCTACAAGATTGGCGGCGAAGCATTGTCCCTGGGACAGACAGTATTCGAAACAATCTGCCAGATATCTGACAAAATCTTCGTAAGTGTCAATTGTACTGTTACTATTTCCTTTTGTTTGCTATCTAAAATATTCAAGCATATCGTGCATTTCCATTCATCTTATTCCTACATGTACATTTATCTATTGATGGTAAAATAATTTGATTTTGCTTTTCATGTTCTTACACTTTTACAGTTCCTACAGCCTGACGAGCGCTACGGCCGGCAAAACATTCTGAGCACTTACATTCAATATCAATGTAAAATACCTCATCCAATGGATCCGAAGTGCAAATTGGCCTCACTTCAAATGCCTATCCGACGGCCTGCATCGGCCGAGGAAATCAATCGTAGCACAAGCAACCCAGATTTGATGGCACTCTCTGATCTAAATTCAAGCCGTACTGTTGATCGTGCCCTTAGTATGCGATCGGACGGTTGTTCACCAGGCTCAGGTGTAAAGGATGGACTCGTACGTCTATTGCACGAAGAAATTGCACTCAATTGGGTAGTGGCTAGTGGTTCCGCTGCTGAATTATCGATGACCAACTCGTGGATGCTGTTTGAATTGATCGTGAAAAGCATGGTCGAGCATTTGGAGCTTACGAATGCGCTTAACTCTCCTCGTAAGAGCCGCTTTCCGCATCAGTACACTGATGATATAGCCACGTTGGTACATCTGGTTACGACTAAAGTGGTGGGCTACAACAGCAGTGACCAAAAGCTGGCCCAATCCATAAATTCTAGTTTAGCATTCTTCATATTCGATCTGCTAAGTATAATGGATCGTGGGTTCGTGTATGGACTCATTAAAACGTACTACAAAGTGATCATGACCAAAAGCTCACCAACTCCGGACATGATTCAATATAAGCTGGACTTTTTGCGTATCGTGTGCAGTCATGAGCACTTTGTGGCGTTGAATCTACCTTTTGGCACTCCATATACGGTGCTTTCGGCTCCGTGCAGTCCAACACCGAGCGTTACATCGAACCACAGTCAGAACTCGTACATTAGCGCCATGACTGGTAACGATCGTGCTTTGTACGCAGATTTGAGTGTAGAGTTCCGCCAGCAACATTTTCTGGTAGGATTGGTCCTGCAAGAGCTCTCTAATGTGCTGGACATCTCCAATACACAGCTACACGGTAAAGCGATCCGTTGTCTAAGGAATTTACTTACTTCCCATGATCTGGATCCTCGCTACAGCGAGACAGATGCAAGGGCCCGCGTCGCAGCTCTCTATCTACCATTGCTGGGTATTGTAATGGACGTTATACCTCAGCTACACACCCCTGTGTCGCAATCTCACGATCGACTGAACACAATCGGCCAGCTGGATGATTACCAAGGTCCGGCGGCTACGGTTCCTGCGACGAGCACCATTAGTCCGGAGGTAGCTTTTGCGATCTCTGGCATTCGTCGCTACAGTTACGTCTCGGAAACGCCCAAACCAAAAACGGTCCTAACGAATGATACCCGCAATCTGTTGGCCTGTTTTTTGTGGGTGTTGAAGAATCTCGAACCAAACACCCTGGTAAAGTACACGATGGGGTTGAGCCCGCATCGAGTACATCAAATGCTTCAGGTGCTGAACATTTGTATACCAAATTTTGAATATCGCGGAAAAAAGCAACCGACAAACACATCCAAGCGCAACACCTCAAGCTTCCGCAAAACACCGGATATGCGCGAAAAGCTGGAAGAATTCATCCGTGGCACGGGCTCAGCAAGGAACGATCTCATCAACCGGCGTAAGGATGGACGCAACTCTACGGATAAACTTCGCTGGAAGAAGGATCAAATACGCACCCAGTTTTACGATAGCAATATTAAGAATGAAGCAGAACTGGAGATGTGTAATTACATTGAAGGCTCTCTGGCGACAGAGGTGTGCTTAATCATTCTCGATACGTTGGAAATGATCGTGCAGGTTGCATCATCTTCAGAGATGCATCACAACCTGCTGGGCACTGTGCTGAAGGTGTTACTGCATGCTCTTTCCCGTAACCAGAGTACGCTGGCATTGCAAAATCTATTCGCCTCGCAACGCTCCCTGGTGTTTAAGTACCATAATTTGCTCTTCGACGAAGAAACGGACAACTGTGCTGATCTTTGTTTGTTGCTCCTCAAACATTGTGGTTCGCAGCTACCGACCGTACGCTCGCAGGCGGCAGCCTCGTTATATCTACTAATGAGACAGAACTTTGAGATAGGAAATGTAAGCATGGCTGTGTGCTCCGGAGTGTTTTTAATGATTTTAATACGTTTTTCTTTATTATTTACAGAATTTTGCTCGTGTGAAGATGCAGGTTACAATGTCACTCAGTTCACTGGTGGGCACTAGTTCCTCATTTAGCGAACAGTCGTTACGTCGTGCGTTGAAAACGATACTTGTATATGCTGAATCTGATACAGATTTACAAGAGACATCATTTCCCGAGCAAGTCCAGGATTTGCTGTTCAATCTGCACATGATTCTGTCGGACACAGTCAAAATGAAAGAATACCAGGAAGACCCTGAGATGTTGCTCGATCTCATGAACCGCATTGCCAAGGGATATCAAAATTCTCCCGATCTTCGCCTCACGTGGCTTGAAAACATGGCAAAGAAACACACAGAACGGGCAAACCACACCGAAGCGGCTATGTGCTACGTCCACAGTGCCGCGCTTGTAGCAGAGTACCTAAGTATGCTGGAATCTCAAACCCATCTACCGGTGGGAGCCGTCTCGTTCAAGCACATTTCACCAAATGCACTCATGGAATCAGCCGTTTCGGACGATGTGGTAAGCCCGGGCGAGGATGGTATATGCCTTGGCAATAGCTTCACCGAGGGTGGATTGAAACAATTACTCGATCATGCGGCTAGCGCCTTCCAGGCTGCGGGCATGTATGAGGCAATGAACGATGTCTACAAGGTGCTCATACCGATTTGTGAGGCGAACAGAGATTTCCGTAAATTAGCCCAAATTCATGGTAAACTGTTGGAGGCTTTCAATCGAATTGCACAGCTGCAGGGCAAACGTGTTTTTGGCACCTATTTTCGCGTTGGTTTCTATGGTGCAAAGTTTGGCGATCTCGACCAGCAGGAATTCATTTACAAGGAACCAACACTTACAAAATTGCCGGAAATATTTAGTCGGCTGCAAAATTTTTACGCGGATAGATTTGGTCCAGATGTGGTGCAGATTATAAAAGATTCGAATTTAGTGGAAATCTCAAGCCTGGACCCGGACAAGGCTTACATCCAAATTACCTATGTGGAGCCGTACTTTGAAACATATGAACTACGTTACAGGGAAACGTATTTTGAGCGCAATTTCAACATAAGTAAGTTGTGCAAACTTCTCCCACGAAGTGTTTTGCCATCTATTAATCATATTTCTTTCCCTCTACACAGAACGTTTCATTTTTGCTACGCCCTTTACGAAATCGGGAAAAGCGCACGGTGATTTACATGAACAGTGTAAACGCAAAACAATTTTAACCACCGCCAACCACTTCCCGTATGTGAAAACACGCATCCAGGTGGTGCAACGCCAACAAATTGTGCTGGAACCAATCGAGGTGGCAATTGAGGATATACAGAAAAAGACTGCCGAACTCGCTGCAGCTACCACCCAGGAACCGGCAGATCCGAAAATTTTGCAAATGGTTCTGCAAGGTTGCATTGGCACTACCGTCAACCAGGGTCCAATGGAAATGGCGCTCGTGTTCCTCTCCAATATCGCTAATGGTAACACAATACCAACAAAGCACCAGAACAAGTTACGACTTTGTTTCAAAGATTTTTCTAAAAAGTAAGTTTTTGTGAATCATTCCGTATCAGCAAAGATCCACGACCTTGTTATGGTTGATTTTACTTCTCGTTTCAGATGTGCTGATGCACTAAAGAAGAATCGTAATCTAATTCTATCTGATCAGAAAGACTACCAAAAGGAGCTGGAGCGGAATTATCAGGTATTTACCGAGCGCCTTGCTCCACTGATCACTATTAGTCCAGCACAGGCCCAGGGGTTAGTAGCGGTGAAAAACGACCTCCACAATAACAACCGTTTGACCTGTTCACTTCGATTCTAAAGACTGTTTTAATCGTTTGTGCTCTCTACATATGAATTGCAATGGAGTTTGTCGTGTATCACATAAGGAATATGGATTGATCAATGGCTAATCTTCGTTTCGATTATGTAGTATATTCATCAATACAGACAGCAAATCAAAGATGAAAGTAAAACTACAAGTTTAATAGGAAGTTCTTGGCTATTATTCTACCAGTAAATGATTTACAACTTGATGTGTTGCGTGTAATGATAATGTTTTCCGTACATTTTTTGTACCATTGAATAAAATAGGCATCGCTCTCTGAAACATTAAACATTTACCTTAGTTGAATGTACTAACTAACTCCTTTATCTAAGATTTTCTTTAAACCTCAGTGTTTTTGAATCAGTCTGTGCCAAAGATTTACTAAGTGAGTGATAATTATCAATCTCCTATGTTTTATGGTATGATTTCTTTGGGTTCATCAGTGTGGCCGTATCATACGCATTAGGATCAAACACTCCCCATCTCCCATTTAAGTATAGCATTTAGCTTTCGTAGTACATGTTAATAAGTGTAGGTATCGTAACGTGAAATATTTTGCGGAAATGCACAATAAGGTTGATATCATATGACCATGATAAAAATACGAATGAGCAGTAATAACTCTGCACTATTATATCCCGTGACTCCGAGCTAAACATCGGAATGGTACTGAGCAACATTTTAAAATTCACTACTACATAACAATGAACAAATTATCTATGAGCTTTTTTATAAATATCATTGCAATAAAGTACTTGCAAAAAGTGAGATAAAGTGGCGATAGAACGTACGAACACACATGTATCCGAAAACGATTATTTATGGATAATTTAAGGGAGACAATTTAAATGTGGCATCAAGAAGAACTCCAGCCAAATTTATTTTATTACATTTTAATAATCATACAATGAAAGAACATAAGTTATTTGGCAAAAATATGTTAGGTACGCTATATAATCTCTATCTAGTATATGGCAACTGTTATTGATAGTTGTGCAAATGACACTATAAAAGAGTACGACAGAAATTAGTACCGATACGATAGAATAAATTAAATAGGAGCTATTCGAGAGTGCTTTTGTAGAGTGAAATGAAATACATATCAGTATGCGATGTGTATGCGCCATTTATACAATGGCCCGACGACTGGTCCAGCAAACCATTATTATAGTTCATCATCGAAATGATGAATGTTTTGAAGATGATCGCCGTAATCGGTTGCTTCACTACCAACGAAGGTGTCATACTTATCAATGATTTCCTGATGTGACAAACGGTCATCATGATCGTCATCGCTGGCAGCAAATAGGTGGTCTACTTCATCGCTAGCTACCTCGCTGCAAATTGCCGGAAAGGAAGGAAATGTATTTGGGATACATTAAATGATACAATAACTTTAACTATGCATTAAAATGGATGCGTTCAAAAACTTACTCATTGCTTGGAACAACCCATGACAGGATTTCATTGCCGCTCAGGAAGCCGTCGTTATTCCTATCGAAATCTTCCTTGAATTTGTCCATCTCAACAATCAGCCACTCCTTGTCGTGATCTTTTGCGTTGTCTCCTACAAACTCCTGGAAATCGATACGACCGTCCTTGTTCGTATCCTTATCGCGAAGGGTTTGTTGCAATATTATGGGAAGCATTTGGGGGAATTCTTCCGGAGAGATGAACTGCACAAACTCGGTCGAGTCCAGCTTTCCGTCCCGATTGGTATCAGCAGCCTCAAACATTTCTTTATCGTCCTGAACGAGCTTGCGTTCTTCCTCATTTCGGGGCTCCTCAAACGGAAGGCGGACACCTTCCTCATCTTCGCTATCCATTCCATATGTTTCCTGCAGATATTCTTCCCACGTCACGGATTCATCGTTGTTCAAATCGACGTCTTCAAATCGCTCCGATGCTTCTTCTTCCGCAAGGCTCTTAAAGGACCGTAGAATCCATGCCTTGAGCTCGTGACGATCAACGTAACCGTCGGAGTTCTGATCCATCTTGACAACCAACAGCGCTAGCCGCTTTTTGGACTCTTCCGGCGACAAATTGTCGAACTCCTCCGCTTCCTTAACGCTTCCGAGGATCGCTTCGTGGTCAAACTCTGAAAAGTGTTCTCCGCCTTCCATATGATGTGCATCCCGCGGAGCATATGCTCCATCCTCGGTGCGTTCCTTATTGACCGTGTGCGTGTGGGTATGCTTGTGCGTAGCCGCACACTGCACGCAAACTGCAATCAGCAGTATCGAACAAACCGATAGCCACATAACGCGATTCATGGCAGAAGCACTTCTTTTTTTACTGTGACCAATCCTGTTTCAGCTTCGATGGTGTAGGATTCCTAGCCAACAAAAACTCCACTATCTTATCACCTACTCCATCCGAAGCTATTAGATGCCAGGAATGTGGCTATCTAATGGAGGCTGCGGAAAAATAATGTAAACAGAAATATTGGATGAAGCTTGTGGATTCGTCCGGAATTCGTGAAATTGTGTCATTTTTTTCGTGTATCCAATGTCAAAACGGAACATGCATTTTCATCTAAGAAAAGATACACGTACCAGTTGCAATACCGTTGCCGACTCCTAGTTCGAGTGGTGCATTTTGACAAATTCTAAAAATGTTTCAACAGCTTCAGCGCTGTGGCGTAGTTCTCGCCAAACTTATCATTTATTTTTACGTAAATATCAATTTTGTGATAATGATTATAAGTTTATTAGCCACTAGAAGATAGTGCACGTGTTGGATTATTGAAATGTCGGTTATAAGACGATACTATTTCATAAAAACCAGCATTATACTTTCGCTTTTTCAGGATATGTTTACAGGTAATTTCACGTTTTGTTGCTATCATTCTATTCGATAAAAACACTGCACTACTCAAGCCGCTCCTCCATTGCCAGAAATTGGGCATCATTTTCCTCCCGCTCTAATGCTTGTAAATATTTCCTACGCTCCTCCAACACTAACTCCACATCGGTACCATGCTTAAGTGCTACCTCTAGCGCTTTATTCCATCGGTGCATTCGCATGCAGAACCGTATCGCTTCGGGGATGCGCTTATTGTGCATAAGAATGATCTCTGCCTCTTGAATGCGACCATTCATTATCGAGTTTTCGGCCATATGCTCGGGACTCGAAGCGGGCAGCGACTTGATGTAGTTCAAGTAGTTCACTTTGTCTATCTGCAACGAAGCGGAAAATGCTTCCTCGCTTATTTCTAGCTGATTGCGCTTCGAAGCCATCGCTGCCAGAGTCGCCCACAGTAGATGGTTCTGGGCTAAACGACACAGCTTCAATGCCCGTTCCCACTGGTTTTCTGCAAACAGTTTGTGCAGAATCACGCAGTATGTTTTGACCGATATAGTGAATATAGCTCCAGAGCTGCGGAAAGTAATGTTTGCCCCTTCAAAGTTCTCCAGCGTAATGTTTTTACCAAACTCGCTAGTATCGTAGGTGAATGTGGTGAGAGCAATTAGCGTAGGGTCAGCACAGGCTTCCCCCGGACAGTACCAGACGGTATAGCTGAGATCGTGCAATCCGACCAAAATATTTGTATCAGAAGACCACATCACTGTCGTTATCTGCGTTCCGATCTTGTGCATCACATACTCTGGTCCGCTATGAACGCTCGTGATGTACAGATCTTGGTTGGCGTCTATATACACCAGATATTGATCGTCCGGGTTACCAAACCGACATACAGCCACCTCCAAAACGGACGATTTGCTTTGGATGCTGTAAGGTTCTTCCTGTCGTGTAGCCCCAGGTAGCAGGTCAAATACATGGATTATAGTTTGATCCGAATGATCGCGCACTGCTAGCGAATCCATGCCGAGCGATATGCAACGTCCGTTCAGATGGGGTATCTGCGCTTGGGATCCTGGAAAACGAGGATTCAAATGCAGCCTTCCTGTATATGTGTAGATCCAGATGGAGTTATAGTCGACCAGAATGAAATGTCTGCAAAAAAAACGGGACATTATTTAGTGCGATACACGGTTGGGCTACTAGCTAACATACTTTTTCCCAAGCATAATAATTCGAATATCACTGCGTCCATCTATAATGATCGGGGTGTTAACATAATGCTCGTTGAAGATATGTACTTGATGGACTGTAGCCACAACTAAATGCCCGTATCCTAATTCCCATTTAATAATTCGCTCCGAGAAGTCTAGCGTATCGTTGGTGCGTGCGACAATGTCTTGTAGTTGAATTGTTTTCCGTCCCGTGGTAATTGCCTTGAGGTTTCGATTTCTAAGCTCTCGTTCGATGATGTGTCCAAAGAGCAAAGATCCAGTGCTAGTTGAGGATGCTATTTGTGTACTATCGGCGGACCACACAATATTGAATAGTGATCCTGTCACTTGTTGGTTGAATCGTACAATACTGTGGCTCCACTGCAGGGAAATAGTACAATTTCAATGAATTGTAAGAATATAACGCCAATGTTACTTACTCCTGTGTAGTGGCAAAGCTTCAACATATTAAATCCACCTATGGCCAACAGCTCTCCATCTGGACAGAAATCAATGGATGTTATGGCATAGTCATCGGCCACACTAGTATACACGTTCGTTCCTAATGTATCCCAAATCTTATAACGACAATCTTCGCCTCCGGTTCCAATCATACCCGTGTTGTTAGACCAAGCCAGGCAAAGGATCATTCCTTCATGCGCTCTCCATTTCGTTAGCTTACTATTTGCGGCAAGCGGTTTGATGGCTACAAACGGTCCTTGGCAGTAGACGATGGCTGTAGCATTCGGAGACCATCGGGCACATCGGATTTGACCTTCGTTCTGTACAACCGTAGACCGCAACATTCCCGATCGGGACCAAATTTTTATAATGCCATCTTCACCGGCAGATAGCAACCCGGCCCCGTCTGGGCTCCAGCGGGCCGTCACAATCGGCCCAGTGTGTGCCGGCACGTTTCGCTCTATTCGTGCGCTTTTATTTAGTATTACAAAGCGGCCATCAGCGCCGGCTATCAGTAGCGATTCTCCTCCTTTGCTGGAACCCGGGGCACTAGCACCGGGCGTTCCCATTCCTGGACCTTTGCCAACGAGCCAATGCAAATCAGTTGGTATGAATCCTTCGGGAAGTTTAGCCACTTGCACCATTTCCCGATTGGTCGAGCTCCATCTGTACACCTGTTGATCTTCACTGCAACTATATACGTCCTCATTGTTGCTCCAACCTAGGGCGGCAACCGTTTCCTTCAGCTTCGAATCCTTCGTAATATATGTTTTAAATTTCATCTTTTATAGCGGAAAAATATTGCCTATCAAATTCACAGAATACGTTCCTCCAGACACCTAAAGAAAGTAAATATCGTTTGTTTTGTGTTGGATAACCTGCTGCCATGGCAACAATAATTCCGCTTCCAACGACCAGCACAACGTGATGTTTTAAATTAGAAATAATGAACCATTAAGAAAATCAGTTATTTAAAATGTTTTTGTATTAATTTTAACTTTTGGCGTAGTGTTGATATGAAAGCAAGACTAATAATTGTTAATTACATGTTCTTTTTTTTATTCAAATTTGTTGCTTTTTTCAATAATTTGTTATTAAATTGTATTTGTATTAAAATTCTTTTTATCTAAAAAAAGATAGTTGTTAAGTTATCAAACATACATCGTGTGCTAAGGTTAGAGATGAAAGCATAAACATTTGTAATTGTTGTATACTTATCCAAGAGCTGGAGTATGCTTCGGAACAATTGTAGATGTATTAAATATTTCTGGAGTTGCACACACCTTACATTCGCCTAAGTTTGACTACTCTGTGTGGAACGTAACAAATCACAGTGGGTATAGGGTCAAAAACTGTTGGCAAGATGTTTGAATCATTGTGCGAAATCTTGTTGATGAAATATTTGATAATAGAATAGATTTGGTCTTGATTGAAGCATTAGTTGGGACCCTTTTTTCTCTCTTCATAAAAATTGTTTAAGTGTCTTACCAGCAGCGACACGCGAGTGACTTTTCAAATTTTGTATTTATGTTTTGGTTTTATAACGACATTCAAGTTACAGTGCATAAAAAATGCAACAAATCAAGATTTTTTTTTATGCGCCGTGAAATAATTGTACATTGTATAGCAAACATCATGTCCTTTTTTGCATGAATAATACAAAAATAGAGTTTATGAAATGTCATTTTCATGTGCCAGCGCAGAAGAACCCCTCGATAGCGCAGAAGAAAACCGAAGAAAAGGCTCATTAAACAGAAGTGCGAAGGGATTTCAGCCCAAAGTGTTTCGAGAAGCGAGCTACGCCATTTGAACTACGTAACACAAATTGAATTATAGTTGCGTATGCGTTTGACTCAAGTTGTTGTCGCCACGTAAAGTACCGAGATAACGGTGAATAAAATACACATCAAACGTGATTGGTTTAATAATCTTTGAGAAAGAAGGTGAACGGGTTTTTCATCTCTATTTTGCGAAGAGTGCAATGTTTTTATTCTAATCCAGTCTGTTTTCTATCCCTCCTCCCTAGCGTAAACATCATGGTGTGCGTGACAGCGAGCTGTTCGTCAGTGGTGTAGAGTAGTGTGCGTGCCTGTGTGAGGGTCTCGGTCTCGTTCACTTTCAGGCGCTTTCGTTTTGTTGGTTCGAGCTGTCAAGTGGCAAAATTCAAAGGTGGTGCAGGCGAATGAAGAAAGTCTCTGTGTTTGACCGGACTTAGTGCAGTGCGTGCAGGGTGAAAAAAGAGAAAGCCGTCCTCGTCCGATGCAAGAAGTTGTCGTGGTTCTCGGAAAATAAATTACCCAGTCGTCCGCGCGGTCCGTGCTCGATCAAAGTGCAAAATTTGGCGTAATGCAAAAGGTGTTGTCCTCCGTGGTGTTGTTTTCCTGTGCTATTATGTACCGTCATTGTCGAATCTGTGTGCAAGAGTGAGAAAAGAGAAATGAAAAATGCAGTGTTTCGTCTAAGAGGTCCCAAGTGAGCGTTTGTTCCGTGTTGATAAAACAAAACAAAAAATACGCAGTAAAAAGCAGTTTCAAATCTTTACACTGTGGATGTATTACAGTGCATGCTAGAAGTGTAAAGGAAAGTCGAATAAAAACGTCCAACACTATCGTAGCGGAGGTGAAATTCAGGCCGCTATCATCATCTTCCCCATCAGCCGGAAGTGGTCAAATCACTACTACTGCTGCTGGTGCTGCTGCTGCTGGTACTGTTGATAGACGGGCAAGCAGTGAGTTGAACGTGGTGAAGGTTTATTTCACCGCACCGGGAACAAATAAACCGTAGCCAGTTGTGCGGAAAAAAAGCACCACCGAAAAGCAAAGCACCGACCCCACGACGATGGCCCTGGTGCGGAAGAAACTCGATGACAAAATACTGAAAACGTTGCGAGAGCTAGTAGGCGTTGGCGGTAACAAAGAATGCTTCGATTGTGGCCAGAAAGGGCCAACTTACATCAACATGACTATCGGGTCGTTCGTCTGCACCAGCTGCTCCGGTATATTGTAAGTATTGTGCAGCATATAACTCCTGATCTCTTTGGTCTTTCCTTTAGACCTATTGATAATGAAACACCCGAAAAGTCATTTGATTTACGGTATGACGGTGTCATCACGTTCGCGCTTGTGTTGTTTTGTAGCCACTACATTTAAAGCACATTCATGGAGCCAGTGCGTCACTTTCAGTACCAAGAAAATCTACTTGGCGTAGGGATTTCCCGGCGTCTATTATCGCATTTATTGTGAACCTAATTGGGGACGATTTTTTGTTAAGATCAGCTGACATTTAAAAACGAAACATTTATGTCGGGAGGGACGAATCCAGAGGAAGCTGGTCAAGATAAGAATAGCACGAAAGCGGGATAGAATGAACGGTGAAATCATTCGTTGTAGGAAAAACCCTCCGAAGTTCTATGCTTGTCTGCCAATTATGTTACATTAAGTTCGATTCGGTAGCATTTCTATCTATGCAACTAAAAATTGTATCAAGAATCGCATTATTCAACACACTTATTTGAACACTTTTCGAGGGTTTAGTCTTTTCTGGTGGAGCACACATCGTGAGTTCCAACCAGTTAGTAAAACTCGTGATGTAATTATTCTTAAGCAGCATTACCTAATATTCCTTTCAATGACTCGTTTGGAAGACATTGACGCGTCTCTCTTTCCTATCATCCTGAGAAAACCCTAACCTTTACGGGTAATCCTTCGTGACCCAGGGCGGTCTTCCTTGGCTTACCGATTTCCACAATTACAAGCCGAGCGGTGGAACTCGTGCACCGAACACCATCTAAGGCGCGGATTATCTAAGCATTACCGTCGCGCCGTGCCGGCCTTTCCGGGGGCTTCCACACTGTGTGCGGCCCAGTGTGTCTCGAAGCATGTAAAACCCCTGGCGGTTGCTGCGATCAGTCTCTTTTCACTCCGTGATCGCGTTTGCTGTGCAATACCGCGCGGCTGTGTGTACTCGAACGTCGCTTTCATGGCATTCCTGTGAATGGAAGCAAAGATGATGTCGGAGGTCGTTCGCCCGTAATTGTCAATTCGTTACAGTGCGATGCACATAGACACACACACGAAGACGCTTAAAACAACGACGACAGTGACGGCCGAGGCGACATCAATTCTGTTTTGTGAAGGCCCTTCACGTCGTTTTGTCGTTAACGTTCGCCGCTGCTCTCCTACATTCCATCACTCCATCACCTTCCGTCTACGCTTTGATCCGGTCCTTCTGGAGCCCATGCTAGGCTGCGCAGAACCGCCCGTTTCCGGGCTACACCACCATTACCGTGACAGTGCTTTGGGATGTGTATGTGTGTGTGTTTTTTTCTTTCCTTTCTCTCTTTCAATTGATTGATTTCAGCAATCGAAACTACTGCTTCACAGTATATTGTGCTCCTCGCTTGTTCGCCCTCTGGGAAAATCGTCCATCCTCTGTCATGAACGTGCTCTGTGAAGTGTACTTGACTGGGTGACTGAAACCAGCATTTCTGGTCCGAAATGAGTGCAAATAACTGCATCATACACCCTAGATCGTGTGAACGGCCAGGCATGATTTTAGCCAGGGGGTTTATCACAGGTAAAGAAGCTTAGATGGGCCGATTGAGAATGGTGTCATATGAGTGTGGAAACCAGTGTATGCATCCCGGAATGGGCACCAGCAAAAGCTATCAACAGGTAGAGCCAGCAGGACTAGCACTCTCTGCGTTCCTTAAAGCCCAGGTTGCCTACGATCACCAAGTATGAATAGGGAAGGGCGATAGAATTAACACAAGCAAATGGTTCACTGTACGCAGCATACATTGGCCGTTTATGGTTAACTAGTTTTTAACGAGAGTGTTGGTTGCTTTTTCTACCGATGATGCGACAGGGCTTTAAGATCACTGTAAATACCGTTACCATTTAAAGTAAGAACGAGTCTGTGCGTTCATTGATCGGTTGGTCAAAGATGGTGAATACTAAAACATTTTAAATCAAATAACACTTATTCATTGTTCCAATAGTTGTTAACAGAATAGGAAAGTCGTAATAGACTGATAGCAAAACTAATGTAATCTTAGTTGCTTGTTTGAAATCGTAGGAACTAGACCAACTAAGATGTTGATTGCTGATACCCGTGTGTACCAGGAATTAGGAAGTAATAGTCATTATAATCTGGCTAGTGATGCTTCTTTTCAGTTGAACATTCATCAATATTCACGGTTGTTTTTGCTTTTGATCAATTTTATAAACATTGATTACAGTTATACGTCATGTGTGTGTGTGTGTGGTTTTCAATAGGGGAATGTGGGGCAAAATGGTTATGTAGGACAAAATGGCCACTTGCATTATTAGAAAATTAACACGTTCAAAATGAATTTTGATTATTGAAAAACATCCAATGCAATAAAAGATGCAAACTATGAGCATTTCTTAACCTAAGATTCGTAAATAAAAGAATAAATTAAGAAATAAAGTAAGTTATCAAAACGATGCTATTTTGACCGTCTCGAAATTAAGTAAATCATTAGAGAAGGAAAAGGATGTGCATTCAGACACATGAAAATCATCTATGATTTACGCGAAAAACCTAACTATTTTACTTTGACGTAAAGTATGTAAAATGTTCCACTTGGGGCAAAATGGTCGCTTCACCTTGAGGTCAAATGGTCGGTATGGTTTGACAGGAGAAAAGAAATAAGGCTGAGGTGTAAGCAAAGATCGCAACATTATATTTGTTTTACATAAATAAAACTAAGCTATATGTATACTCTATCGACAAGAAAAATTATATTACGGGAAGTATTCCAGCAATTTACTTCCCTTACAAATCCTTGTTGACAGAGCTTAAACCAAAGCCTAAAGTACAATGTTGTGGTCCATTTTGTTGACCCTTTGTTTTGATGTGTATGGTAGTGATAGGAACTCCGGATTGGAAATCGTGAGTCCACTTCATCTCCGAAATTCTTAGTCCGGATCCGATTACAAAATAATAATGGCTTCGAATCCGGCTGCCCCGAACACCCACTTTAATCCTTCGATTTAATCCGGACCACTCCGATCGAATCCAAATGGCTCCTATTGAATCTGTTTTACTACCGTTGCTTATTCGTAGAGCAAAACACTTAAACTAAAAAGCAGGCTTGCAAGCAACCCTAGTTCCTAGCCAACATTGCTGTATTCATAGCTCCACATATAAGCATAAATTCAATTATCTATGTGCGTACAGGCAAAACCCGTGTAATGGGTTTTCCATGAGTTTCTGGGTGTTTTCAGATTATTGTTTTGATAAATTTGTGATATTATTTCCCGTCCTAAAATGTTTGGGGGATTTACTAGCAGTTTTCCGCATATTTTTTAACAATTCCCACAATTAGTAGGCATAATCCTAAATTGTTTTCAACAAATAATTTAAACAATTTGGAACAACTTGCAATACACTGTTGAATAGTTCAAAAAAATAAATTGAATTTAATTTTTTTTGGTAGCTAATAAATCGTAACCTAATCGCAAAAACAAATCGAAAAGCATGAAAAAATCACAGAAAATGTATAACCTATAACTACGTAAATATACAATGTATAGTGTATAAAGTCGGATTAATTTAAATCGGGCTGCTGGCCCAGTTTGCCCATCACTAGTATATTGAAATTTCGAGTATGACCATTTTTCCCCATAGCGATACCATTTTACCCCACACAATACATTTTCACGACTTTTGATGTTGTTTTGGAAATTTCATTTAATACATTTATGTTTGTTGTTACTACATCTACTACTAATTTTGTTTCTAGAATAAAACGTTGAAGCATCAATTGTCGTCAAAATATATGTGTAAAATAGTTTACCAATGAGATACAGAGCAAAATCCTTACCAGTGCCATTTTGCCCCGCTCTCCCCTACATGAATCAGCCAGCTCACCCCGGTTTTGCCGTCTCTGAACGGATTTGCAGCTCTCTTTAAGCGCAATCAACATGCGTTTAGGTCAGCATATCTCTGAAGGATCGTATTCAATCAAAACAAACCTCATTTAGCTGAGGGAGTTGAAGGCAGAGTCCAGCAGTGCAGTGCAGTGCTGCTTCTGGTGGTTTCGTGGCTCCTCGGTGGAAAAAGTACTAATCAAAACATAAACAAACACATGCACAAGAGAGGCTACCGACAATTTTTACTTCATTTTTTTATTTTTGCAATGGCATTCGAAAGGGGTTTTTTACGCAAGCTGCCGATCTTCAAGGCGGAGAAGGGGGTGATGTTTTGCTGCGTCTTCAGTCGCTTCTGACTTGGCGCATTCCAATTGCGTTTTTGTGTTCGATGTGCCTTCTGCTCGAGATTTACCCCCGACATCAGTAGAAAAACCGGTTTTCAATTCCTTTATGAAATTCCACACCGCAAATAGCGGCGGCGGCAGCGGCCCATTTTCGCCTGTATCGCGGGAGAGGGCCATGTCGCATTCTAAAATACGCGATATATTGCCGGGGTTGATGCGTTTTTTTATTCATCCGTTGACTCATGGATATTGGAAGACTAAGAAACTGGGCTTTCCATTTCGGCATGCTTTTTTAAGTGAGTATGTTAATGCTCAAACTTACAGCAGTAAAAATAGTTGCAATTAAAGTCAGGGCAATGCGAAATACACAAAGAAGATCCAGTATAAACAGTTGATAAAGAACCACAGCAGATTCTTTGTGTCAGCAACGCAACTGAGAGCTACAAGCACAGTTGTAGTTGTAACAAGAAATAAATGCCATGAGTCATCAATTAACCGGCATTCAGTGGTATTGGTTGATTCGGCTTGAGCTGCCTTTGCTTCTTTGATCAGGGAACGTAGGTAAAGAGGGAAAATGGACTCTATTCATAATTACAAGATGATGGTGAAGATAAAAGAATTATTAAACAATTTCAAAATGTAGCATCAAATCTGAAGGTGCGACAACACATTTGAGAACTATTTTGCATTATTGCTAGCAATTGGTCAAACATTTGATATTGTCAATCGTGCGTGTTAAGCTTCACAAGTGCGTTCTTCTATCTCTGCGTTCTAAATTCTTTTCTATCGGGTTTATTAAGCAAACAAGGGCTGAAAGAACGGCAATTAAAGCAATAAAAACTCATTTTCTAGTGGTTTAAGTATAATGGCACGAAAGAACGATCAACGTAAGATTGACACCCACATTTTTGAGGTATTATGTTTTAAATTTTTGATTACTGCATGTCTTAAAATTACCATAAAAAATTGCAACCGGAAGTCATGGGCCAACGGAATATCTTTAACAAAACATTTCTCAGAAATAGATAGAAATTCTATAGCTTTTCAAAAAGTGACTATTGCAAGATTGATTTTGACTTTGAGGAAAAATGGCATATTTCTATTAACAAGTTCATCAAACATGCTGGGGTGTAATGTACTTGTGTAATTTTATGTAATGAAATTCTAAATTGTCCTGCATAAAAATTAAATTGTATTTTATTTATAATTGTTTATTGTAAAACCGTAGCTGTTTACGCAAGAGATTTCAATAATGCCTTAGTTTCTGCTTTCTACTATTTATCGAAACGGCGCTCATATTCTCTAAATTTACAGAGCGAGCCACCGTAATACTTATGGTCCAGGAAACGGAAAGGAATAGATTATGTTAAAATACTATAAACATCTTCCTTTTCCCATGTTTTCTATAAGTATCTATCTTCTTAGTGTCACAGTTATTTCTATATTTTCTCATAAAATTTGATTGTATGATAAGAGGCTTGCACATTTTCATGGTCACTGTGTTTATACATATATCGCTAGATTTTTAATATTTGTCTTAATGTGTTCACCTTTACCTAGCTTTTCCCATATCTTTTTGATATTTTTAATTCAATTTCACTGTATGTGTTGCGTACATAACGAAGTATATAGTCGTTGCTTTTACCATCTTTGCATATCAATAATATATTTCGATTCATTCGCGAAATGATCTAAACTAATCAAAAAAGAAGAATTTTATCCATTTTATCCAAAAACTTCACCGAATGGCTGAAAAATCAGTATTGCATGATATTTTGGCAGCTTTGGGTGAACACTGAAACAAGTGCCAATTTTTGTTCTTTTTGGTTGTGTGTGCTACTGTTCCGTTTCGATCGGTTACCGATAAAAATGCTCATGAAATCATCATGTACACCTGCAGAGAAAATACCGGCTCCCAGAGGAAGAGGGTGCATGTGTTGTATGTTTCTGGGGTGGCCAGCAGACGGCTATACCATGGTATAGTTATAGCGAAACTTCCATTAGTTTGATTGACAGGGTAGGTGCGCGCTTGTTGGTGTGTTGTGTTAAATAGCCCGAAAATGTTTGCAATTGGCTCATCGATAAATGCCCTCCCTGCCGCCACTTGGCGGAAGCAGTTCGATGATTTGAAGTGGTAGGCAAAACATTGACGAATAAAAAAAGAAATTTGTTTACAGAATACACGGAAATGCAGGCCTAGTGCGGTGGTATGAGTCGGTTCTGATATCGATTGGCAGACGATTATTTGTCACGTTCGCGTTCCATACCCAGTGTTTTTAGTTCTAAACGGGTTTCATTTATGTAATCTTTCAAATATTAAGCTCTCTAGATTTGCGTTGGGAATATGTTGCAATATTACTAACGGGACAGAACTATGTAGATGCATTCCAAGAAGAAACGGAACGGAATGGGTGTATTAATTGGAATTGGTGTAGGGTGATAATAAGTTTAGACAAAAAGAGTAGGAAGAGAAGGAAGGTTCTTACTGTTTTGTGGTTCTTACTTACATTTATAACTAATTTCCAAATTATTTCTAACATTCTGATTGTTTCTTTCCCACAACATTCCGATTGATCCTTCTGATCGCTCTAATTGTTCCAATAGTTCCGCACGTTTAGATTAGAGGTTTGCCCCAAGAATCAGAACTGTACGATGTATTCAATTCATCCTAAAGAACGAACGACCTACGTTCATCTAATTAACGTTGATCGATAATTGTCGAAATAAAAAAGTCTTAGTACGCCAGGTCGTTAATTTCCTCCATACAAATATAAACGTGAACCGGATGACCAGAACGTTCATGAAAAGAACGTCCTACCAATTGTAATGAAGATCTTCCTGCTCTGCCTAATATTTTTTAAGATGTAATGTACTAATTATATTCTTTTTGCAAAATGAAACAATTTACACTATTTTTCTTCAAAAGAAATGAACGAATGAATCGCGATTCACGTTCAGTTAATCTTAATGAAAGAACTAGTACGTTCACTTTAATTAAAATGAACCGAATCGCCCAAGCCTAGTTTCGATCGTTCCTGTCATACCGCTCATTCTGGCTGCTCGTATCATTTAGATCGTTTCTATATATCCGATTGTGCCGTTACATCCAATCGTTCCGAACGAGGAACGGTACAAATCTATTAGATACATTTCGGAACGCGCGCCACTACGGCATCACTTGCATCAAAACATTCCATGCAACCTCTATGCCACTGGCCGAAGCAGATTACGACGACACTGAAAGTAGCTATCATCCACCATTAGCCTTCAGTTCAGTTCCGAGCAATCTGCAAGGTTATACTATAGCATCAATGTACCAGAAGATCTGAGCATAATAACCTTTTCCGAACATCGTTTAATTATGAGCGTTGGCCTTCACTTACCAGTGCATGGAACTGACCACAGAGCACAAGTCACACAGACACACGCTCATTTAAAACTCGCGTGGAAATTGCATTTGCCTTGATGGTCGTATGCGGGAGGCAGCACTGAAGGGGAGGATATCAAATTATTAAAATTTCTCCTCATCTTCATCCGCGGACATTGGTGCGGGAGGGGAGCTTTGATTCCGATGGTTGTATATACCATCCGGACACATATATGCGCTAGTCTCGTACCACAAACCGGTCAATTTACAGTTCGCAGTTTTTACTTTCCTTTTTTGCTTTCCGCATAGCATACTAACCAACAGATTGTTGCGTTCCAGGCGCCTCTCTGGGCAAGGTTTTTCGTGATATGAAGTTTTGCTTTCATCGTAAATGATATGTGAAATGCAATGAATGGATTCATGGAGCTTCTTGGTAAGACAGGCACTATTAACCGCCATTATTTTTAAGGCCATTGTTTTTCAACATACCGTAAGTTGTGAGTTAGTTAAAAACATTGCCAAAAAGAGAAAAAAACAATCAAATAAAGAAGAGATAACCTAACACCAACTATATATGCCCTAAAATTAAAAGAAGCCAATCTCTTCCGCCTACAAGCGTGTTACCGTATTAACATGCTCATTCATATCAATTTACAGCTTACGAATGGGTTTAATTTATAGAACAATCAAGCAAAGATCACTGCCATTGCTTATTCAATTTGTATGTTGCTATTTGTAAATATTATCTTCAAATATTTCATTTTGAATGACGCACTCAACAACAGTTCGCGAAAAGCAAATTGAACGTTAGGAAAATTGAATGCAAAATTATGATTTTATTTTTGGAAAGTTTAGCAAAATGCATTTTGTTTTTCTATAAGCGAGAGTGTAATCAGAGTACAGAAACCTACCAACTGTCCAGTCTCTGATGGTACACGGATGGCTTCCTTTACGTTAAACAATACTATGCATACACCACATCACCCGAAGTCTAGATGAAGGAAGGGAAAAATAACTTTTGTTTACATATCAACGTCTTACGAAACCATCAAAGTCGTGTTGTGGTGGTTGGAAAGTTAAAGTTGCTTTGCTGAAGAAGAAAAAATAGTAGATTTCTACATCTTTACGGCTAGTGTACAGCTACGGCATGACATCAAAAGCGAACCGTTGGCAGATTGGATAAAATGTGCCTGGATAGTGGATTAATGAACTAATTTGCATGCCAAATCATTGTTGAGACGCTAGAAAGCGGTTCGAGAAAGTGTAATGTGACGTTTCTTTTGCTGTCCGTTGTCTTGAAATTACAGCATTTCTTATTCATTTTCGTAAATTTGTTATGCTGAATCATGTTAGCAGAGTTTTCAGATACTGAGATGTTATTTAAATGACGTCGAAAACTTTGTTATAGACATAATAGCAGATTCTGAACCATCTGCAACACCTGCAACTGTTCAAGCAGTTCGTTGCGGTTGTGGTTGTGAATTAATGTGTCAACCTCATACTCTAAGCCAGGGGTATCCAAACTTTTCAGTTCGCGGGCCGCATTGCTTCACAATCAACATTGTCGAGGGCCATTTTGACGCTACCTTTAGAATGAGTGGAAGTTCAAATCTCGTTTTAATAAGAAAATACAAACAAAATATATAAAATTTCTGGAGCTTTCTTTTATTGAATCTTGATTTTCGTCTTTCAGAATTAAAAAAATAAATTATGATTGGTTAGTCAGAAAAGAAAACTATTTACTTTAACCTTTACCCAGTCATCGCGGGCCGCATTAAAGGCTCATGAGGGCCGTAGTTTGGAGACCCCTGCTCTAAGCCAACTATCATTGATAAACTTCTTAATAAAACTATTCTTAGTATAGTCGACAGAAAATGGACTGCCGTGGAGGACTATTGAAAATAATGTTTTCAACTCGGTGATTTATTTTAAAATTCTAGCATTTTTTATTTCCTTGATTTGTGTCGCTATAGCCTATACCAAGTAAGAATGATAGTCACCAATTTAAATTCACCTGTTAACTGCCACAGACCGCCGGTACCGCCATGGCTTTACGAGTTTGCGTGCGATGCATCAATCAACAGCCTTGATTCGTGCTCTAGTACAATCTGATGCAGCACAGTGCTGCCGTGTGTATAGTAAGACTACATCAGTTTCAGATCATTGCGCGCGCGTTTTTTTCCAGGACGGTTGAAACTATCGGCCTTTTAGAGTATTAACCATGACACCTGTACGCGCTCAGGTGTCGGCGAAGCGTGAACGTAAATTAACAATGCAGGCACTTCCTTACCGCTCGAGTGTCTTAATTTGTGTCTTGTTTTGTTGCGAATGTCGGTTTTCTGTAGTACACGACTTACAACAGTGTAAAACGCCTCACGAGTATTGATATAATGAGGGCGTACCCACCCACCGCCTGTTCCATTCAAGATTTGTGGTGCTGATACTTAACTTCACGAGAACTCTTTCAAAGTAAGCTGGGAAGGAAGGCGTATTCCGGACAACCAAGTAAAAAATACGTTTGCACTCGACGAGTGCATCGTTTATCAATGGACTGTGCCTGCATACTTATCGTGCTTTGCTCTGCTGCTGTCTGGTGGTGGTGCCCTTTCCGGAAGTTGACAACAATATTCTTTCATGTTTGACGTATTTGCAATTATCAGCTACATAAATGGCGCTCTGGATGATACAAGCATATCACTAAAGTTATGTCAAAACAATAATTCACACAGAATTCGATACGAAACATTGCAAGATCATAACAATACCAAGGTCATAAAGGCCCTTTTACTTTACTCTTTTTGAACTTTTGTCAATAGAAAGTGCTTATTTTGAACGACTCATTTACAAATTGGATATCAATATCATTTGGGGTGATCAATAGGGACTCACTCCAAATTAGACATCGCCCATTCTACACCGTAGCACGATCAATACATTTGTGCTTGGTGATAAATGATCACCAATGATGATAAAATTTACAAAAGGTTTACCAACGTATCACCAATGGTGACGATCGTAAACCATTACAAAATTGGGTTTTAAAGGCTACAAGCGAATGGTTTGTCCTTTACCGTACGTAAAACAAACACTTAATTCTTCACCCTATCCTTACATGCGTGTGTGATGTGAGTGGAAATTTAGTTTGCATTATGTTTCCATTTCCGGTTTTCGGGGGCCGCTTTAGGGGTGAACTTTGTGGCTTGCAAGAAACCCCACAATCACTCGAACAAGTAGAGTTTCAAAGTCACTCAACTTTAGCACCATCATTGCAAACTTACGACCAAATGGAGGTGACATGTTGCGTGCGTGTATACGTATGAGTGTGTTTTGGCTGTGAAGGTAAATGTTCTGCAACGACGGCTAAAATGGTTGGTAAGGGTTGTCTGAGAGGATACACAACACAGCGTGAGTAAACAGCAACCAGCATTAAACTGCGTACAGATCAACGGGCTTTCAGCTGAGGTTAGAAGGGAAGTTAGTGGAAGCGTTTTTTTTAACCGTTGCCGTAATTATTGTATTCAATTCTTCCTAGCAGCGAAGGCAGGTGGATTGTAAAGAGCAAGCGCCTTCTCTAGAGACATTGTTATTACGCCTACCTAAGCACTGTACAATGGATTTCCAACCGTATTCTTGGATAATGATCGTGTGTCCTACAGACAGGAAACCGGGTTTGTCGCCCGTGACGCATGTTGCGGTATTGGTCCTATGAATAACCGGTATTGCAGCAACAAGAGAGCAACAAATGCTAACTGCGTTCTTTTAAAACTTACGTTTGTACTAATATTATAGCTTTAATTTAAGAGTGATAATTGCAACTTACAAAAAACTTACGAATCATACGATACGACTTCTACAAAGATGGTTCGATAACTTGCATATATAATTGTTTATGGTTGCCTATTCTTAACTTTCTTACATTTTTCATTGCGTTGGTACTCTATTATGATACTATATTGGTGACTGAGTTATTGGAACTGTTCTTGAATTAAAAAACGTACTATCTTCGGCCAGTTTTGGCAATATTTGGTTCGTTCTAGTTTATTGTCTACTAATTACTTAGAAACGACTTTTGGAGACACTCTTCGATATTACTATGCTTTTAATTCAAGTCCTTGTTCCCCGCTTGGGCAGTTATTCCGGCTTTGGTAGTGAATGAGGTGATCGCCCACCTCAACATTCAACTAGATATGGGAATAACCACTAAATAGCGAGAACTAACCCATATTAAATGATTTAAATTATGTTCATACTTTACCTCTCTTTAAGAGTCATGCAAAACTTCTGTCTGAATGAAAAATAAACGCTACCGGACATTTTTTTTTAATAGGGCAGATGATTGAAATGTCCGTTTTCTTGTTCCATTTGATTACTAGTAGTCCCAGATTCTCGTAGAGAGACTTTTCTATAAAAAATATAAAATTTTATAAAATATACATGTTTGTTGGTAATTTTCATTCAATTTATAAATAAAAAAAAAGTAATGGCTGCGTGGTACTAAATAAGTATCGAAAGCCTTTATGATCGCCTGTAGCTCGTTAAATCGCCAAATAGAAGAAGAATTCCAAACTACAAACTCAGGCTTCATTTTTCGATACACTGTTTAAGTGTTGGATTGAAGTATTGTTAGTAATTTGCGATGTTTAATAATGTAAAATGTGCAGCAAACAAAGCCTGAAGTGCTTGGCTGCCAGAAGTTCGTTTAGTTTGCCCATTATTCATGTACGAAACAATGGAAGTAAATGGCCGCACGAATGGTGCGAAATGCAGTCTAGGTGGTGTTGAAAAAAATGCAATATCCACTTTTCTAACCCACAAGCCCTTACCGCTATGGCATCTTTCATTCGCGCATTCGTGTGCCTATGGTGCCGTACCGTACATTCTGTGCAGTGGAAAGCAAATCCGGGCCTAGAGCAGCGAGAAAACAATTTCTCGGACGGTAAAGCGTGTAGCTTTTTATTTATTTAGCGTCTCTCGGGGTGGTGCCATCCTTGGTTTGTTTTGGTGCGTTGCATGCGGCAAAACAAAAGCAACGACTGGCAAAAGTAAAAGTTTCCCACATTGGTGGTACCGGCAAACATTGGCACTTTTACGCGGCACACATACTCACACAAATATAAAGCAGTGGTCAAATGAGTCATATCGTACCATCAGCCAGCAGTAGCGAAAGGGAAGGGCTGGAGAGACGGCTGCTGCTGCGTCCACGTAGTGTGGACGGTGGCCCGATTTGAATTTAAATCATGCGGCTGCTATTATATGGTATGTGCTTTGCAGTAAGTGCAACATATCGCCTTTACCCGACCAGCATCGATAGTGTGTATGGTTTTACTGCGGTTTGTGGACGAGTTTAGCATTCCCATGGGGCTCGTCTAATCAGTTCAGGCGATTTTCTGCCTACAGATATGTACACTGATTCTGTCATGTTTCTCTGTGTGGAACGGAGAGTTCTCTGCCGCACCAACGACGACAGTAGGATGATGCTCATCTCATCTCCAGTTTCGATGTGCCATGGACACAAAGGTTTACGTGTGGCAAGGCGTAACCAAACTGTCTCGCAGACCGTGTCACGACTTTCGTACGTTCCGCTTTGCGACGATGGCGGTCGCCGGGTCGAGAGTGAAAATACAAGCAAAAAACGCCGCGTGCATTACCATGCAGCCGTAAAACTGCGACTTAAGTCGCTGTGTGTTTCGGAACCGTTTTGGTAACATGGCGCTGTATTCATCCGGGGTGATTTGAAGAAAAAGACCTTCATCGAATTCATGATGGCGCCGATGATCTGTTTTCTCTAGATTTCGCTACTTTGAAATCTGCTATCGTCCGCAATAGGTCAAGCTAACCAGCAGCCTATTTTTTGGGCAGCACTGGCGACAGCCTTGTTTGTAATTCAATGTCTTCATAAGGCTGCAAGCAAAAATCAAAGATGTCGTTTTTAGCGTAAATATGGCGTAAATATGGCTCTATTATGTGTGTGAAAGTTGTGCATAAAACCAAAAGAAGAAGAAAACCACATATCGTTATTTTAGTCGATCGTATTCGATCGCTTGAATGAAATGTGCCACTCTTGTAAACAGGTATTTAAAAATAGTCCCCCCCCCCTCGCCCACCCACCCCATTCCCCCTCAGGGTAATCCCAGCAGTAGCCACTGTCCCTACAACCGTGGCGGGGGGGGGTCTTGTGATGATCGGCGGAAGAATGGTTTTTATTTTAAGTGGTGTGTTTAAGCTAATCTAGCTAAAGTTGCCCTTTCACTGTCGTTTCGACTTGCTGCTGCCCCGCCCGGCCCTAATATTCGTTCGTACCAACCTCGGTTCCGTTTTTGTTGTAATAAAGCTAAAATGAATTGCTTGCCAAAACTGTTGCCAATTTGGAAATCCATATCGCCATTCGGCTTCGAGAAGGGTCTCGTGATGGCGACGCCGTTGCAGAGCAGAGCTGCCGAAAGATTATTATGTGATCAAACGTTACCTCACCAATACGGGGTACGAAAGTATATTGGATGTTTTATGGAACGGGGCAACGTTTGACGTCGTTCGTGGTTGATGTGTGTAGTATTCGGCGAAATCAATCGCGTATTACGTATATGAACGTAAAAGTAGTAATTGTGAGACGATAAAACTACAGCAAAGATTGATTGCATGCAGATGGCAGAAAGGTACTATTGCTTGAAGTAGTTTTATGGTATCCTTAGTAACCTTAGTTTTTTTCCTACCTGTCAATTTTTTTATGTCTGTTAAAGCTGTTGTTGTTAGTTTGTTTTTTTTTAACATTTCGTCGATATGTTTTAAATAACCATTTCGTTAAAAAAAACGGCTCTTAAGGTTTGTCCGGGCTCCTAACGAATACTAACAGTACTATGTAGAATTCCAGACATTCAGCAGGTCTAGCATATAAATGTAAACAAGAAGCTCGTTAATCGTGTGTAACGGTCATGTGCTAATCCCATGCTTAATTTTATCTTCCAAGTCGTGGAAAATTTCGCTAGTCTATTCATCTACATGCTACAACTAATACTACTAATACTACTACCATATGTCGGCATCTGCGCATCATTCATTCATCAAGTAATGCCGCTACTCGATTGTGTTGTTTGAACATGCAAGCATTCCAGACTAATTACTGTCTGTTAGCATTGCTTTAATCTTTACATAAGTTCTTGATGGTACTAGTGATTGTAGATTAAGGAGTATAGGCCTTTTTCCACCGTTAACAATACGCATGGCGTTTTTTTTTTTTCAAATTTGTTGAGAATTTAGAATTTCCAACCTTAAATTCATCCTCAATTAATTAGCTTTATAAAGACGCATGAAACACATGACACAAAACATCATGATAACTTCCGTCGTTTGTGTCAGATTATCAATCACATAGTATTTAACAAAAAAAGACTAATGCGCAGTTCAGCTCCTAAGCAAGTGTAAATAGTCGATCGTGTACAAATAAACCAAGGGCGCGTACTATGGCGAGTGGTGGTTACGTGAGCGGCGTGATTAAATTCCTTGGTGCTTGCAGGGCTTCTTATACAAATCAGGCCTTTGTTTGATATTTTCTCATTTTAACTTTCAGTTTTGTTACCAGCAAAATGTCACGTATAAAGATAAGCCAGCCAACCAGCCAGTATCTTGATCAGACGTTTACGTATATGATAATGCAAACGCAACTTTCCTGCCGTAATTACAATCAATACAAACAACCATATTGTGGAAATGTACCGTATTTTAGCGCGCGTTTTATGACCTTCCGTACATACCAACGCTTAATGGCATTAGAATTTTAGTGGAAAAGCGTTTGTGAGATTATAAGGATAATGTTTTAACTAGGTGTGTATCATCTATTTGTCTTGGCTAGCAATATTTAATGAAAAGGGTGTATTTATAAACACCGAGATCCGGTACATATTTAACCTTTGGCGTATTTTTGATATATACCAAACGTATGATATTTACCATTTATAAATAACAATTTTGCGTACTTGAGTAATTGCTTAATTAAACTCATAATTGCGTAAAAAATGTGTTTTCTTTCAACTAATAATTGATAATCTATTATGATTAAATAGATATGCAATGACGATGTATTTACGTGTGACAATTTTGCTAACATGTTATTCTTATTTCTTTTCATAAACATACAGAAGAGGACTCACTCCGCCACATCGCGTAAAATCGATTTCCATGGCCACTTTCACCCAGGAGGAGATTGAATTTCTCAAACAAAATGGCAACGACAACTGCAGCAGAACTTGGTTGGGCCTTTGGGATCCAAAACGTGCAATTAAGCAGGAACATCGAGACTTTATGATAGACAAGTACGAAAGGAAAAGGTACGTTTGAAATGTGGCTGTGGCCATGTCAACCACCGACACAGTAACACGCATAATCAGTGTCAATTGTGTACAGATGTATTATAATCAATGTGTGGGTTTCTGTTATCCTGACGGTTTTATATTCCCTTCTAGATATTATCTGGAGCCTGCTAGTCCGTTGAAATCGCTGCCCACGAATGCATCGAGCTCGCTGACGTCACTGTCGGGAGGCAGCAATAAGAATGCCAATGAAAGTTTAGTTCCACTCAAAACGCCAACGCTAACGCCTCCGGCAACGTTACGATTAAATCGTACCAACTCTGGCTCGTGTAATGGACTGAACAACGTAAACGCATCATCATCATCGCTGCCTGGTGCAATCGGTGGCGGTACGCAGTTTCAGCAGCAATTCACGCCAGACGACAGTGGGTTTTTCAGCGCGGATCCACCGAAAATTTTGCCACCGACACCGCAAAAGAGTCACATTCTTCAGCGAAAGAATGGCATTAAGATGAAACAACACCCGGCGAACGGACTGCCGGCAACGTACGGGCGTAACCAGAAGAATGGTTTGCTGAACAACAGCAGCGCCACCGGGCTGTCGGGAAGTAGCGGTGACATTAACGCCAATAAGTTTACACCTGATGCCGACTTTGTGGCTGACTTTGGCAGCGCTACAATAGTGAATAACGTCAGCAACGGAGGCAGTCATTATGGAAGTACTAGTAGTTTGAAAAACAGTAATGCCGTTAGCGACAACGGGACCGGATTGTATGCGCAGCACAATGGCAACAACGGGGAGGTATCGGCACGAGAGATGGAAAATTTTGCCGACTTCGATCACAATCCCATCTTTAACTCAGCAGGTAATGGTAATATTATTTGTGGTCGGATATTCGGTACAACAGCGTTATTTAGGCTCGGTTACAGGGTTACTCTGGAGAATCTCGGTGCAAAATGGGATCGTTTTTCTCTAAGCCAGATAGACGTGTTACGTTTTCTGATTTTGAACTATATTGGAACATTGAGATGATTATGTGGTACATGTTAGTGTTATGATATTAGAAAGTCAAACAATAGATGAACTACGAGAAAATTCCTTCGTGTACATGGGTCACAAGTTATTGATAATTACATGAGTATATGGTTTTTCTTTACTTTCTCTATTGCGGCGTATATACTGTTATATCGGATATGGCGCACAATTAGAAAACATGAAGTCATACTTCAGCAGCAATAGTATTGATAGCAGCACTACAAACAGTGTTAGCAGCACGGCCAGTGTGCAGAGTTTGGCCGGACCCGATCCATTTGCGAGCTTTTACTCCAATACTGTCGCTGCTAACAATTGTGGTAGCAACTCTACGGGATCTACCGTTGGCACACCAACCGCATCGTCCGGATCAGCCTCCACTGGCATGTCCATGCACGGTGTTGGCTATACGTGTATTTCGCCGGAAGATAACTCACGCGCAAAGGTCCATACGAATTATGGATTTGGTAACACTTTCTCGGAAGAGCCGCGTTATGCGACTAACGAGGGTATCATTAATGGCAGCGCTGGTACCGGGCCCAGCTACGCACATCTGCAAAATTACAAACAACCTTGGGGAAACAGTAACGGTGCGCAACCGGAATTCAATTTCGCGAGGTATGCTGGGAGCACAAATCAATTGAATAATAATGCCAGCACCGAAAGCTCCCAACACGATACCGTACAGTGGAACTTTTGGCAACAGTTCGGCAACAACTGTTGGTCGACTGACGGTCGCCTACAGTCGCATCACCAACAGCACCAGCAGCAGCACCAGCAGCATCAACAATTTTCCAATGGTGGTGCCCTGCAGATGATGAGTCCACAGCATCGGGCATCAAATCAAGTGAATTTTTACTCAGATCAAAACCGATGGAGTAAGTCCGGGATAGTGAAGAACATGTCAACAGTGTATTTGTTATGTATATTGACTAGTTTGCATATTGTTTCTGGCTTCAGTTGTTGAATAATCCTGTCCCTCGTGTGTGCCTAGCTTTGCAGTTTGATTTAGTAGCTTGTTGACTTGGTTTGCTACATACATTTTATATTTTTTTTCATTAGTAAGCTACCTATTCCTTAGGTCATTACAGTTTTTAGGGATGTTGTTAACCACAATCATTTGAAACACGATTTGCTATAGCTGTACGAATTTATTTGTAACCTAAAATGTTGTTTTTTGCGTTGCAATCATTTGCTTCTGGATAAAATATTACGTAAAATGTGCATTACTTTACATTCAATTTTGTTTTATGGTCATAGGTCTTCCGATGCTGCATGGTACGAACAATGGGGATAGCAAAACATCCAATGGCAAACCTAGTAACGCGTCCATTAATTCAACACCGTCCGTGGATCGATACGCCGCACTGAAAGACTTGGATGAGCAGTTCCGGGAGATAAAATTAGAGCAACAGGCTGAGGCGAATAATAACACAATAACGTCAAACGGAACTGCAACCACCATAAGCGATTCCATCACGCCAAGTATGTGTTTGCGTAGGGACTGCTGCGTAAGAGATGAAACTAATTCTTTCTCTAATCTGTTCAGCTTCCTCGGCCAACCCGTTCAAAACGGCCAATCCGTTCCAACCGCAACAGCAGCAACCGCATGCACAACAGCAAACGATGGCTTGGCCTATCAGTGGTGCCATCAACGGTACGACGCCGGATGCACGGCATCCGGTAACGAACGGCGGGACTGGATTCTATGCTACATCACCCTATCAGGGAGGATTCGCTCACTCTGCCAGCCCACAGCTTTACAACGGCAATGTTGTGAATGGTAGTAGCACTATGGGAGCTACGATGGGTTATCTTCCTGCGATGGGCTACCCTCCCAATCATGGCAACAATGGCTATCCTGGAGCGCAGGGAATGAACGGAGTTATGATGGGAGGACAGTTCAATGTAACGGCGAACGGCGGTGGTGCTTCGATATTGGGCAACGTTGCAGGTGTCGGTAATCCGGTGCATCATTTTGCAAACTTTGGAAACCCTTTCATGGTATGTTGAGAACACGCAGTTTCATCAGCGTCGTGTTTGAATAGCTAATTTGAACACTTTTCTGTCCTACCTTTTTCAGGCTGCCGGTACTACAGCGGGAAACTCAAATAATCCTTTCTTATGAGTAGCTTCATAAGCCGTATGTATAGCTAGTAAATTATACATTTTACAAGAAAATGTTTGGATGTGTGTTTTAGCATACGCTTCATTGTTTTTACATAGAAAGAGTTTATTCTGTTTCGCTCTGTGCTGAACGGAGCGCAGCAAGAAGATGCATACAAATATTCAACACAATAGGAAAATGAAGCGATAAACTGTGACGCAAAGAGCGCACAATATGTGTGCAACACATATGCGTGAATCGTTCAAGGGATGTACATACGTTTTAATGTAAACTAATTAAAAGTAAAAAAGAAAGCGATAACTGATACATTCAAAGGAGTAAACATTATCGAAAGCGTGTAACATTAGCTTTATGTTGCTAAGCTCTGTATTCATTTTATTCAACCCATGACATGTTGGTTTGGGTCCCCCGCTACTGTTCGATAAAAGTATTGGAAAACAGGTTACAGCATGGCGGTTCATCCGTGAATTGGCGGGACACGCACGTGTTTCACAACCAAACCAGTCAGTGATACAAAGCAGTGTATGAGGAAAACAATGTAGGAAAACAAAAATAAACCAATCCATCTCTGCACAAGGTTTCATTTTCTCGGAGGTTTCTGCTCTAGCTTTGATGGCAGCCAAGTAAATATAATAGATACGAAAATCGGCATTGCTATGCATAGCTAGAAGTAATAATTCTGCAAACCCGATTTTGAGCATCATTCAAAATTGGAAATTCGTGCGGATGATTAACACACACAGCTGGGTTTATCCAATTACTTAATCACTGTTTCGGGAAAGTGCGTATGTTGTGTTTGTTGGCAGTGATTGTGAAGCAATTTTCGGTTAATTTTTAAACAAAAATTAGTACACGAATATGCACCAACAAAACGAGAATGGGATAGAGCGTTGTAGTGATGGTCATCATTACTAATACTACTATTACTATTGTTACTACTAACGTCACTACTATTACTAAACTCTTTCGAAAATATGGAACATTTTACGGCAACCGTCGTTTGGCGGGCGTGTAATGTATGTGTATGTAGATGAACAGTTTGATGAACAAAGCTCTAACACTAACGATCAAATCGAACAAAAACTCCGCTGTATGTTGGATTTACCAATCGATAATAAAACGAATCCTCCATGACAAACTCGTTACACTTCGAAACAGTTCCGAAACCAAACCGAACCTACAAACAAACCTACTCAATGTACCGACCGAAACGTAAAACGAAATGTATCTTACTGATGGTTGTAAAAAAATGAGACAAATGATACAAAAACAGCAAAACGTGTTTAAAGTTTTATGCCTGTAGTAGCCACATAGATACGTGAAAAGTGATAAAGTACAGAAGTATTAAATGATAAATCTTAAGGCGTTTTTCTGTCCTCATATACTAATCAAGTTTAGCTCGATTAACGCATCCTCCTAGTACCGCCCCGGAAAATCAAGATAGATCAATTTGCCTCAACAAGAAGGGTCGGTTTAAAATTTTACCGTACAGCAGAACGTTTTAATCCGGCATTTTGCTCTTCTTATGCATATGCAGCGGAGCAGTATGTGATGTGCCACCCGCAAAGGCTCGATGGTAAGCAACTAACTAGATAAAAAGGTGTGCATCATGCTCTGTAGAGTGGATCAAGGGAACGAAGCCTTTCAAATGCAGCAACAAACAGAAAAAACTGGCCGTATTACACATCATACAGAACCGCAGAAGGATAAAAAAGTAAAAGATTCGTATTCGTTTATTGGTAGTGAAGGGGGGGGGGGGGGGGGGGAATCGATGATCGATTGACGAATGAAACCCTCCTCCTCTAAGATGAAATCAAAGAAAACGCTTATGTGGCCTTACATAAACAAAGAACTAAGATGAAAGTTAAAGTAAATGTTCTTTATTTAAATCTGCATTGCGATAGAGAGATATCAATTAGCAAAAACTAATAAAAGAAAACAGTTCTGCATGCTAAAAAGTTCAACCAACACCAAGCGCGGTACCTACGAGATACATTGAAATTATCACTCCCTACTACTATAATAGAAAACGATGGAATTGTAGCAGATTGTTAAATGAAAAAGAGAAACAACTAAATGTCTGTTACTTCAGACATTATTTTAAAGATCACGGTCATCGCTATCAACCGATGCCGTTTTACTAAATCAAAAATTGAAGAAAGCTTCAGAGAAGGTAGGTCGACGTGATGGAAAAAACGAAAAAAAAAATACACAAAATTATTCAAAGGAATCATATAAAATGGATGTCCATACATCCATACATCAATATACTTCCTGGACAAATGTCTAAATTTAATAAGTGATACCAAACAAACAATGTGAATAGGTTTTGAGAGGAAACATTCGCCTTCTATGGAATAATTAGCAAAAAAAAAGGAAAATCAAATACAGCAAACAAAGCTGATTACAGAATATAAATGTTTGAGCGTCGTATGCATAGTGTAGTGGACTATACGCACGGGAAAACGTTGGAAGATGCTTCAAATGTTCTACAACAACATCCATTGCCCACTGCTATCCTTATCTAAAGTAGGATTAGAGGACAACATCTTACTACTTGTCTAGTTATGCGTTGAAGTTTTTTTTTTCTTTCTTTGTATTCCTGTCTCTAATGTCTCTAATGCTTTACCAGCGCACAAGTATCAATGTATGCACACTCAGCGTTGCTGGTAGAATGGTAAACGATTGTGCGAACGAATCGTGCATCGTGTAGCGTCGTAATAGACAGAAATGTGTTACTCAAACTCAAAAAAGTGCTTTTCATTGCCTGTGTTGGATGCCGCTCCGTGCTGATAGTTTAATGTAAAACATGAAACGAAGCTCTGCATGAAAATGGATTAGAATGTGTGTAGCGCATGCATCTGTTGTGCCTTAATTTGCAAAAGCTCTGCTTTAACAAAATACCATGTTTGCCGGATTTGGTTTCTTTCTCGGCTGGCCAGCGTCGTTGATGTAGCAGAATGAACTTTCGAGATAAAGCTCAAAATTGGGATGCAGGATGATAGACCGTTTCGCCAGCGCCTGGTTACCGTGAAACGGGTTTTGTCAGAATCCGTCCTGTAAGAATTTGCCTATTTGCTGCGCTTTTCAATTGCATCTCACTGCGAGTAACGGTTTTAAATGTAGAGCGACCCCCGTTATGGCCCAAGGGGGAAGTTAAAAAATATCGTACCTCTGTAGTACACTAACAGTGTTTGTTTTAAAACATACACGAATACGGTGAATACGGATACACGTGAGAGAAGGAAGGAAGAGCTTGCACTACTACCAATGTGAAGTGGACGAACACTACAAATTGTTGTGAACGTTTATGCCAGTACTGGCTAAATGATTTTAACTCAATATATATAAAATAAAATAAAATAACAAAACAGTTTAAAGAAGTACCATAGCGTTCTAGCATTACGGAAGCAGACAGAAGTTATAAAACTAAATGCATCTAAAACAACGCAAACACAACAAACGGTTTGTCTGAGAACCGATGATACCAATCTGTAGCATAATGATAAAATTAGCAGTTCCAATGCGGAAGCAGATACGATTCATCTTTATATAAATACATTCACTTATAAGAATGGCAAGTTATGCGCTAATTATGTTTCAAAGATCGTAAATAAAGAAAAACACTATTTAATATTTATTAGGTGACAACCGTTGTAGTTTAATGATTTTTTTTGCGTCTCTACTTAGAATTGCATTTCTTCAGCACATTTTTTTTAAATCCGAAAGATGACGCATTACAAAAGTCCAGAATGAATAGTCGATTTGTTTAACCACATTTCAAAGAATGATCACGAATGTTCGAGAAAACATGTTTCCTTCTAAGCATGAAACTATGTCTTAGCCCATATTGCTGCAGCTGGTATCACATGTTCTTCGTCCGTTGATAGGAAAGTTCGAGTGATTTCTCCTTGTTTCTTTAATGCGCAGTAAGGCAATGTGGGTGTGGAACGCTTTGGCGTTTTGACAATGCTGAATGTTTTTCGAATGTTCGAACGCAGTAAGAAGATAAACACACCCGATCCGCCGAATCAGTTAAGATAATTTAGTTGTAGAAATATTTTATTTTCTGTCTCTCGCCTGATGATTAATCACCTTTTTCTTTTGCAAATCCTGCTTACCGCACACACACACACAAAGACACGCGCCTCGCTATATTTCTTTTAATTTCTACGGAACTACTAGTAATATGCTTACATATCCTACGCTTATTCGGATTATTAACCGTTGTTCTTAGGCAATTCTGAATGCGGTTTGTTAATAGTACGATCGAGTTTGGATGCTTACGATGCTGCGCGCTGCTGTGCTTTGCCAGTAGGGACAACTTGAAACCAAAAAAAAAGAAAGATAGTAAACAAACAACTCATTCTTTTGCGCTATGCATTTAAAAACTTCATGGCTAGGATGTGTAGAGTTCAATATTGTTAAACCTCAGGTTTGGAAATCAAAAACCAATAGTGCGCAAAGTAGACAAAATTCAACTGGCTTGGCGGCAAGGCGAGAAAAAAGGCGGGAAGCGGTGGAGTGTAACCATTCAAATTCGCCAACGGGGAAATCTCGACCTTTCTCTCAGTCGTCTGCAGTTTGGTTTTCTCTCTCTCTCTCTCTCTCTCTTTCGTTATGTCCACCGTTCGCCCGTAGTCACTGTCTCCTTCACACTGGTGAACATTTTTTTACTCTAAGGATATTTTCGGCTGATGGTAGCAGAGTGACGAAACGAGATGTTTCATGTGTTGCGCGTTGCTCCCCCCCCTTCTCCCATCGGATGCACAACATTCGAGAAGTCTGTTCAGTAGATTTGTATGATTCCGGACTCTAGCAGTTTCTGAATTTTGGATGCTACTTGAGGATTCTTGAGATGCCTACAATGAAAGTGAAATGGGACGAATGAAATTAGGTTAATATATTACATATTTAGCGCCGCACAAATATTGCGTTACTGTGCACCATCACTTACTCTTGCACTGCCTTTGGATCGTTTTGCATCTGCTCGAGAATGACACGCATCGCCGGATCTTTGAGAATCTGTTGCACTTCCGGATCGTTCATGGCCTTCTTCCACACCTCTTTCGGGTCGGCGTGCACTGCCATTGTGCATGCCCGGTAGCCTTCCAGCGCTTCCGCATTGTTCGGATCGATCTCTAGGGCTTTCTGGTAGGCAGTGAGCGCTTCGGACGATTTCTGCATCACCTGCAGAATTTTGCCCTTGCGGATCCACCCTTTGATGAAAGTTTCGTCTAATCGGCAGCACGTTTCGCAATCCTTCAGACCCAGATCGAAGGCGGCCAGCTTCGTATAGCAGGCCGCACGGTTGCTGTACAGTTTTGCGTCGTCCGGATTGCGCTTGATCGCTTCGGAGTAGTGCTTGACGGCTGTGCTGTAGTCGCCCTGCTTGAAATACTCGTTGCCCTTTTCCTTCTCCTCCTCCGCCTTTGACGGATCGATGTAGGCCAGTCTTTCCATCTCCTTGATTTTCTTCTCGGTGTCACTGAGCAACGACTTCACCTCCGGGGTCCGGTGTTCCGAGAGCGACTTCTCGAAGTAGGTCTTGGCGGATTTGTAATCCTCCAGCTTGCGGTACGCATTGCCGGTGCGGGTGAACGCCTTCGCGATAAGCTTGTAGTCGGCCCGGTTTTCACGACCTACCTCAACCGCCTTCTCGCACTCCTCGATACACTTTTTGAACTCCTTCTGCTCGAAGTATACTGCCGCAATGTTGTTGTGGAATGTAATGTCCGTCGGGTCATGCGTCAACGCCGTGCGGTAGTGCTGAAGGGCTGTCTCGAAATCCTTCTTTTTGTACGCCGCATTGCCGAGATCCTTTTCCTGTAATGCCAGCTGCTTGCTTTCTGGAGTGGCCATTTTTGCTTAAACAGTCTTTCGTTGTCCAACCACGATACTCAAGCGTTGGTTGTGATGGGGGTTAGAAACACCCGGTTAGAGAGATCAAACGTGATAGAAAATATATGCACTTTTTCGCCAAACACGCGTTCGTTAGATGAATATCGTCAAGCCAAATCGCACTTCGTCACGCACAGTTCGTCTTTCACAGTAGCTTTGTTCGGAAAACACTGTTCACCGATGCAGTAGTGCAGAGACACGTTTTTCTTCTCGACACTGACGATTGTTTTTTCTTCTGTATCCGAATGTTCGAGAATCTTCTGTCCTGTGTTTCAGTGTGTGAGTGTTGCCCGGTGGGCCATGAAAATGCGGCGGTTGCATGAAATGTCAAAACGCAGACGCATTGAACGTCAAATTCGGACGGTCTGTCAGTTTTGTCCATAGAACATCAGAATATGTGCGACAAACATTTGTCGCGTGTATCAACAACTATTATTAACGCGCAAATAGACGTAGTGCGAAATCTCTCGCTAATTTTCGATTAAATTTTATCAGGTGGTTCAAAAACACAACAACGCTGGTAGCTCCATCTGTTGAACCCTAACCCAGTGGAGCTTTTTGCGCTCTGATAGCTTTCACGTTCCTTCAGTGCAGTTGTATGGTTTCGCGTTGAAGTGATGCATCCTTAGGAAAAGGACGGAGATACGATTATTGAAATACTAAACTTCAATGAGATTCTATCAGCAACGAAACGACCCTCCGAGCATTAAACGGCTTTGAAGGCATTTAGAAGGTATTTAAGGCCCTAGTCGTCTTAGAAAGCGAATAAAGATTTCAACCAAAACTTTCACGACAATAACGATTCCTCTTCGAAATACAGTCAGAATTCAATAGTTGAACGCTTTTTAGTTGGCATTTTTTTTAGTTGAACGTTCGATAGTTGGCTGACAATTCAATTAAAAAGCATGCGTTTGTATGGAAACCTCGGTTTTTGAAAAATACACAAAAAATCTCATTGTCGTGAAATTTTTTAGAAATTTTATGTATGAAAAAACGTGCCAACTAAAAAGCACATATTGAATAGTTGGCAAGGAATCGAAGTTCAACCAGCAGTTGCGCTGCCACCGGTCAACGTCCAGGAGGACGACAGTGTGTCACGCACACTGTCGCACACACTAAGCAGCGCAAGGCTCAGTGTGTGCCGAGCGCCGCACGATCAGAGTGTGTTTGCGAACCGATCGAGCAGGAGCTCTCGGCAGGGGCGCTCGGTGCGGCTGGTACGCGGCCACCGTTCATGTATATTTTAAAGTGTATTGTGCATTGTGTGTTTTATTTATTATGTACGTTTTAAGTTTTTGAATAAAAGCAAAAGTATCAAACACAACAACTGGAAAATCGAATATCCATAGAAAAAACGAAAGCTCCATAGCTTCATTGGTTTGCTCAATAGATGGCGTTACAACTCATATATTGCTGTCCTTTTCTTGCAATGTGTTTCGACAAGTTTCACGATCATCGGTCACAGGCCCTAAAATTGTTGTCGCCATGAAGGGGAGGGGAGGTGCAAATGGTTCTTCAGCCACGGAGCCCCAACGACCATCTTTCCGGGGGCCCTTGTCGCTAATACTCTTTCCACTTGTAGACATACGGCATACTACAGACTAGAGATCTTCGGCAACCGCTTAGCCGCACGGCGTCATGATACCGACTCTAAGCCAACAAGCCGCCAGATTCTGAACGGACAGGTGCAGCACCATACGCGCACCGTACTAAACAAATCCAGTATCCTCTTTTGTATGAATTCAATTCAAGTTTTGTTTCCACTTGCGTCCGCTAGCTGAATTGGAAAGAAATGTGCTACATATCACACGCACGTTTGCTACAACATACGAAAGCAAAAGCTTAGTGTAACAAAGTTATGCTTAATGCTTAACACGTTCAGATCGATGACAGGCCCCAGGGACTGGCCAGTGAACTTTCCAGCCTGTGTTCTAGGTGCTGGTGGAAAGGAAAGTTGATGAAAATCAGCGCCGGCATGAACGTGTTAATGCGAATTAGGATTCTGCGCATTTCACATCAAACCCTCCAGCGTTAGCTAGCGATTCCTTAGTCATTTTTACATTGCAGCAATTGAACTTATTGCGCTTTTTGGTTTGATTTGTGAAAATTAAATTTCATCGCCGCAATGTGTGTTAACGGTTTTTTAAGCGCCACAGCAACTCATGAACATTGTCCACACGCGAGAAAGAGATAGCGCTATGGAGGGAAAAAGCACGGACGACCGCTGACAGCGATTGGTCGTCTCTGACCGTAGCAATAGACGATGCGCAATCTCAGATTGCGCATATATTTATCTGTCAAACGGGTCGGTTTGATATATTTATCTGTCAAAAAATATTTATATATCTCGGACATATAATCTTGAAAATTTATGCGCAATCTTGGCGCAATCTGAAATTGTATGGAAATGACGTTTATAGCTCAGGGTTGGCTACGCGAAATGACGTATGTTTTGATAAAACGAATATATGCGCAATCTGAGATTGCGCATCGTGTATTAATACGGTGACGCACTAACACATGCAAACCTTCGGCAGCGCGCTCAGGCGAGGGGTATGAGGCGGAGCCAGGGACGGCTAAAAAGCTCGACGAGTTGCTTGACAAATTTGTCGTTGGAGAGAAAAGGAAGGCATGATAAAATTCTCCGACCCAAGCGCCACAGATTAAGCTTAAACGACTGGAAAATTGAATATCCATAGAAAAAAAAGAAAGCTCCACAGCTTCATTGGTTTGATCAATAGATGGCGTATTAAAACTGATTATTATATTGCTATCCTTTTCTTGCAATGTGTTTCGACAAGTTTCATCTTATCATGATCTATATAGCCTTCTAACTTTCCGAGCAAAAATCTATATGAATGGTCGTGTGGTCAGATACGTGGGTACCGACACCAACGACCATTACTCAAATCTCACTTGCTTCAGTGCTGGTGGTTTCGGTTGGAGTTTAGTATTTAAACAATCGTATCGCCGTTCTAGTTCTAGCGATGCATAACTTCAATGCGAAACCATACAACAGTACAGAGGAAATGAGAAAGCTCTCCGCCAAGCGATGAAGCTCAACTGGTTGGGGTATCCCACCAACAGAGAGCGCCACCAGCTTTTTCGCTATTTTTAGAATGCATGAGTCGTTTGCCGTCTGCTAAACGAAGTCTTTCTATATTCCGTTTAGGTAGATAACTTGAGTCGTTTAGAAGCCGTTTAGTGGTCGTTTAGTGGATTTGTGGCACTTGGGGAACGCCTTGATTTCTTCCGTCGCTTTGCACAGCGGGGACCATGTGGTTAGATACGTGAGTATCGACACCACCGACCATTACTCAAATCTCACTTGCTTCAGTGCTGGTGATATTCATTGAAGTTTAGTATTTAAACAATCGAGTCGCCGTTCTAGTTCTAGCGATGCATAACTTCAATGTGAAACCATATAACAGTGCAGAGGAACTGAGAAAGCTCTCCTCCAAGCGAGAAAGCTTTGCTGGTTGCGTATCCCACCAACAGATGGCGCCACTAGCTTTTCTCTATTTTTAGAATGCATGAGTCATTTGCCGTCTGCTAAACGAAGGCTTTTTATATTCCGTTTAGGTTTGAGAGCTTGAGCCGTTTAGAGCCCGTTTAGTGGTCGTTTTGTGCATTTGTGGCACTTTGATAAATTTAACTTGACGCCATACTCCTACGATAGAAGAAATTCTAATATAGGAAAACACATTCAACACAGTTGATCACACACAAATTCTTAATTTCAGGCGTATTGAGCATTAGTGGAGCAGATATGGAAAAATAATTGCGAACAAAATTGGGGTGTAAGAGGTTCCTTGTATCTCGGGGACTACTTGTACTTTCAAACTTTGTTTGCCAAACATTTTTATGGCGTATCTCTAAAGCTTACTGTACAATGATGAGCGAGCTGTCAAATAGTTAAATTCATGTGGCCAAGGCTTAATGTAGACAAAAGTTTCCTACATTTTCATAGATTTTTGCGATTTCTCAGTTATGTTTTCATTCATGTAGGCTAGCTTTGAAAAAATCACGGGAGAAATTATCATAGGGTAACTGTACCAGTTTTCGGCAGGCTAGTGCAGCAGTTTCACAAAAATTGCTCACACATCAATATTTTTCATTATTTTTCTTGAAAGTGTTGTTATTCTGGTTGATAAACTATCATAGTATGTTACAATATTTTTAATTTGCCGGTTCAAAGTCCTTTTTCATAAATATTCGTGAAAATGCAAACATTGATTTTGCTCCTATTTTCGGCAGTTTGTTCCTATTTTCGGCAGGCTGTGTTCCTATTTTCGGCAGCGCGAATACGGGTCAGAAAATGTTTGTATCAATGTGAATATGTACAAAAAAATGTTTAAAGCAATTTAACACTCTTACTTTCCTAAGATTGGTGTTAAAAAGCACTTTAATTATTAATTTTATGTTGCTTATTTTGGCCCGTTTTGACAGCCATTTTGATGCGACGTTTAAACAGAGCAGCCATTGACAGTTTGATGGTTATAGCGTACGGTGCGAACTGGCTTACAAATATTTATTTTTCTCTTAAGTTAGTGCATTGTTTGTCGTAAAATTGGTGATATTTGGTACAAGAAAGGTCATATTATGTGTCGACATACGCATTGTAGTGTTCTGATCAATTTTAAAAGGAATATTCAGCCAAATTCAAAGTGTGTTATTGTTCCGAGTTTCGGCACGAGCCCACAACATTGAGCTGTCAAAAATGAACATTTACTGTGTACCTATTTTCGGCAGCATTTAAAGTGAAAAATAACCTGTTTATCGTGATTTTAAAATTCCGAACAAGTTAGAATAAATTAAATAAGCATAAAATCTTTAATATACACCACTTTTTCATTGTTTTACTGTTCTGATTCTCTTAATCACAAAACCTGCCGAACGAGTGGCTGACAGCAAAGCTGCCGAAAAAAAGCACAATTTATTTGATATTTTGGAAAATACGTAATGAAATGGTGTGAAACTTCGTATGTGAATATCAAATAAGTACACCTTCACTACAAAATTGTATTTTGTGAAATTTTTTACCGCATTTGTGCAGAATTTCACGTTTTTAGCTACCCTGCCGAAAATAGGTACACTGCCGAAAACTGGTACAGTTACCCTATGTTGTAAATGAAAAGTTCGATTTGCGTTTGATTGTTTTTTCCACGTTAATGTTAGGCGAAGTCTTAGGATTTCCGTATGATCTCATGCGATTGCTTAAATGTGTTTGCCCGGTGTTACCCCATATTTCGCCACCGATTGTTATACCTTCCTGTAATTTTGTTCTAATATAATCACTCTTGCATTTTAGGTGCAGCGGTTGCTTATTCTGAAAACGAGAATTGTCAAAAGTCTCAGTTCGCGCATGGATGCATAACATGGAATGATGTTGTAGTGAATGCAATTTTTCTTCTTAGGCTCGCTCACTATTGTGCTCGTCGGTCACGATCCATAGATACGGTATGGTTGATTGATGCAAACGACTCCGACCAGTGCTGAACGACGCATAAGAGCTAGTGGTGGTCTATACGACTCGAAATCGATGCACCATCGAATCGAGGTCGCGTATGCCTTCTTGCACCTGCTGATCTTCCGGGTATAGTCGAACTGCGACCTATTGCATCCGCTGGACCCACGGGACGATTCATTTAATGACCGGACCCAGAGTCGGGGGCGAGCCAATCGGAATCAAATTCCGTGGTTGCAGCGAGTTTGGTTCGACCCGTCAGGCCACAAAACGTTTAGGTGGGTCCGGGCCATAAGCCTACTTTGGCCCAACCTGACCCGAACTCGCTGCTGCAACGGGTCCGCTCATGCTTTCTTGCATGTACTGAACATACTTACACCTTACGGTTCGACCCGGACGACTCAGGGTCGTTTACGGATGACTCCGACTCGGTAGGTGCGTGTCGACCTGCATATCACTAATTTGCCGCAAACGTTAGCCGCGACACTCATTTTCACTCATTTCACAGACCTCTTGATAAAAATCGAAAACTGTCTAGGTTTTGTACAGCCCATCCTAGTAGTTGTTGTTGTTAGTATTGTTTAGAGAGGCTTTGGCTCCTGCGGAGTTCTTTCGCCTAAAACCCCAACCTAGTAGTACTACGCTATCTACTCATGAGCGACGAATGTTTTTCGACGAACAAGTTCACCGGTACGGATGATCGTTTTGCATAACAGCACCCCCCTGCCTACCGATAACTACCAAAAAACTAAAGCTCCTGCCGAAAACTACCGTTAAAATTATAGTGCTCCTGCCGATAACCGCCAAAATAAGCTGGCCACATTGAATACTGCAACTCCTATGCTCTGCTGTAATTCTAGGTTTGAACCCACAATGGGCATATTGTTAAGTTCATTTCTTCAAATGCCCTACACATCGAACTACGAGGATTGTTGTAGCCGTTATCAGTTCGACGACAAAGAACACTGAGCTATTGTTGAAATAATGTCCTTTCGTTTCCGGTAAAAAACCTATTGTTATGTCCGAAAAACTGTTCAGAATATGTGACAAACTGTTTGAATCCCCTATACCAGGGGCCTCCAAACTTTTCAGCTCGCGGGCCGCATTGCTTCAAAAATAACTATGTTGAGAGCCGTTTGACGCTACCTTTAACTGATGAGTGAACGTTTAAATCTCGTTTTTATAATAAAATACCAACGATACTTGTACAGTTTCGTGTTACTAAAGCTTGATTTTTGTTTAAGAAAAGTAAAAAATACATTTTAATTTTAAAAATTCATACTAACGTAATATTTATATTAGCTCAGGCAAAGTCATCGTGGGCCGCATTATAAGCTCTTGAGGGCCGCATGCGGCCCGCGGGCCGTAATTTGGAGACCCCTGCCCTATACTATTTTCATCATATAACCCTTGCACCCTTGTGCTACTAAAAACTTCACATAACCTGAATAACTCATAATAACATAACCTGAATAACCTTTTTGCAGGGACACTATGGTTCCATTCCATCAGGGCTCAAACACGCCCCGAGCGTTTGCATCCTCCGCTCGGATGGGCCAAGACTCATGTCCATAAAGTACCACCGAACGAATCAATGTACGATATATATCTACTACTCTACCTTCCGTAGGCTGTCGCCGTCAACTAAACGAGCGCTGAAGCTCTGGCAAGCAGCTAATTTGTCTTCGTCGCATTCTCATTCTCAGTCCAATTCTTGCTGCTTCGCGCTTGAGTCAGGTGTTTGCACTCCACTCCGTTGATGGTGGCTGGTAAGTGGTTGCGCTGCATGATGTTCCATAGCTCATTCCGGTCCATGGTGTCGTAGGTCGCCTTGAAGTCGATGAACAGGTGGTGCATTATTCATCCGTATGCCTTTATTGATCAAACAATTTTAACAAAATAATATTTCCTGGATGAACCTCCCGATAAGGATTATACATTATGGAATTCACTCAACAGGTGTAACCGTCCGAATGCACCTATTGTGTAGCTAAACACTAATGTCACTAATTTATCCGACGCTACAACTGATTTGCAGTCGTGGCTGCCTCAGGAGTGTCCGAAACCGCTCACGGTTTTCTTGCAACCTTAATTTGGGGATTCCACGCCTCTTCTGTTCTTGTCCCCCCTAAAAAGATTTTACGGGTTGGGTTGTCTCTTTCCATGCGTACAGTATGGCCAGCCCATTGGAGCCTGGCGAGCTTGATACGCTGTACGACAGTGAGGTCGCCGTACATCTCGTATAGCTCGTCATTATAGCGTCAATTTCCTTCCACACATACGGGGCCAAGTATCCTTCTGAGCATCTTCCTTTCGATCGCGGCTAAGAGGGGTCTTCGTCATATTTGAACAGTGGCCATGTCGCAGAGACGGCAGCGTCTCGTTTATCGGCAATCTGCCGCCTGCTCGATCTGGTAGGCTTCAGCTACATAGAAGAGTCGCAGATCGACTCCGAACGACTCCGGGCGGATCTAGTTGTTCCATTTTGCCGGAGTCGAAATCGGACTACAGTGAACCCTCTCTTATTTGAGAGGCGATGGGACTGTCGAATAAGAGGGGTTTTCAAATTACAGAGGTGGAAAGTGAATGAAAGGTCCATCCAAACAAGAAAGAGACAGAACATTTAGTATGCAGCCTGAACTGTTGCTATAGGAAACTGCGAACAGGATTGCCAATTTGAGCATACATCATTCAATAACCACGGCAACACCATACACAAATATGAGGGACACAGATTTCAGAGGTTTTCCAAATTAGAGGAACAAAAATGTACTGAAAATCAAGGGACTGTGCAAAATGTTCAAATAAGAGGGGTTTTTCAAATTAGAGAGGTGTCAAATAAGAGAGGGTTCACTGTATTAATAGTCGGAATCGGACTAATAATAATCGGAATCGGAGTCGTGGGTGCGCTCCATACAGCACCTCACTAATCTCGAGGTCTACGCAGCTAGATCTCTATCGAGCCATTGGCATCAAGGGATCCAAACGATCAACAGAAACTCAGAACCTTCGCGTCCTTGCTAACTGTATCCTCTAGATAATATTTTCTGTTTTACTGACTTGTACCTTGTTCCTTTTTTACCTTTCCTTTTACGCTTGTTTCACAAACTCTTCTCACTTTATTTCTCTCTTAGTTGTCTTGTTTAGTTCATTCTCAGTTAAATTTTGTTCATATTAGCCTACTTCTCTTTTTTGTTTCATTTCTGCCTCATTTTTCATTCATTAATTTATTGTGGCTTCTTTGAATGTTAGGGCATTGGTTTTATTAGTTCAATTTCGATACTGTTAAACCAGTGGCGGATCTAACGGTAGGCGGACTAGGCGGTCGCCTGGGGCCCCGCCGATTTAGGGGCTCCGTAGATCGCTAGTCCTTAGTATGCCGTATGTATTACATGTATGCCGTATGGACAGAGTAGCGACAAGGGCCCCCGGAAGGATGGACGTTGGGGCCCCGAGACTGCCGCATCATTTGGACCCCCCCCCCCCCCACACAAAAAAATTTAAAGTCTCTGACTGATTATCGTAGGGCCGCCCCAACAGCATTTCAAGTTTACTGTTCAATCTCCCTACAGCAAGTTCAGTGCCAGTACCCCCTCCCCCCCTAAAACACCATTTACCATTTACAGGGGGCCTCAACACGTCTTACCGCCTAGGGCCCCCGATACCCTTAATCCGCCACTGTGTTAAACTGTCAACCTCGTCAACTCGAACGACTTAACAACATATGGGGGGGAATCAATAAGTCACTGAAAGTCAAACCCACAAGTAGTGGTACAGGCAGGCCTTGACCGACACCAGTTGTTGAGCCAAATGAAGAAGAAACTGTCAGCCTCAGTTCATCTTTATCCTAAATACATTTTCAATAACTCAAAATGATAATAGATAAAATTTATAAAAATCAATTGACCGAAATTGGAAAGCGATAAGTTCAAAATAAGCTAGTAATGCTGAAGAATATTCGAATCGTACAACATTTAACCACCATAAAACAACTTTAGTAAAAAATTGCATCAAAACGCGGACAAAATACATTTAAAACACAATACAACGATTGTTTATTTACAGTTCCTCAAGATCAACCAAACACAATAGCTCCGGTTTATCCCGGTCCAACTAATTAATTCACGGTTTCTACTCGCTGCCATTCTTCTACCGCGCACTAACCTCCGAACCTCGCCACATAGACATTCACAAGGTTAAGGATCATTGGCCATGATGTGAGTTGATTAAATCCTCGCGTATAAACTTAATCAGCGTGATTCAATCGAATGATTAGCGTGGAGTGTACGGCGGTGATTAACCTAATCCCGGCCGAATGTCAATTGAAAGTGTCCCCACGTGTGCAAAGCTCGCCCGTTACTCACCGAACCAAACCACCCTTAACTTTATTAATAACGGTTCATAGTGTATTCAATTAAGTATTTTCACCATCGTTAATGAGGGTGCCAGAATCTAGGATCCTGCGTACGTTTCCAAAAGCGCCAGAACAATTTTCACAGATGATGAACTGAATCGGTACAGAGTGCTATTGCTGGTGGTGGTGGTGGTGGTATTCGTTGCATGAAGCAATAGTGCTCGCTCTCGGTACTCGCTGGCCGGAAGCACATTAGGACATAATTAAAGCGAATATGTGTATAGTAGTTGTGTGTTGATAATAGAATTTTACACGCACCAGTGCAATCCTTTCACTGGACTGGAGTCGAAAATGGCATCGGATGAGGGATGGGCCACGAAGCTGCTTGGGGCTTTAATTTTAATCAAACTCAAGCTGAAGCAGGGCGTTAAATTACACCTACCCTGACACACACACACACACAAACCACAACCACCCAGTAGGACAGACAGACCCGTGATACATTTATTTGCCTTTCCCATTCTCACATTTCCTCGCGCACATTTCCATCGGTTTAGTATGTGTAGAGATGTTGGATGCAATTGTGAGTTGAAATAAATTAATTTCATTCCTTTATCCTTTTTTTTGCTGTTGTTGATCGTTTCTGCAACCTCGTACATTCCGTCCGGTGCATTCCTTCCACTGCAGCCAGCACCGCGATGATGATGAACTCTCACATATGCACTGCCCTGCACCGATGACGTGCGCTTATACGTGCGCTTCTTTGTGATCGTTTTTCTTTTTATACTTGAGCTGATTTCCGTTTAACGGTTCCACGGGCATGGATAATTGTACGCATGTTCGCTTCATTCCTTCTCTCACGTTAGTAACCCGAATTTGCATTCCCACTAACGCATCAACTGGTTATTTTGTTTCATTAAATTTTATAGCACTTTGCACTCGTTGGCACAACTATTGGGTTGCCTCTCACAAATGGGTGGAAGAAATCAGAATAAATCTGAACTATTTTCAATGGAGGGATATTGAATGTTGGAGAGGGGAAGAAACAAACATAGTCTTATTGAAACATTTGCCTTACCCGCTCAATCCATTTTTCCCTAACAGAGGGATGAAAGCTGGGAGGGGTCGGTGGTTGCAGCTACGAATGCGTCATCGCTGCAACGGTTTCACATATTAATTTGACCCTTTATTTTTTGTTTGGCTATGGGTGGCGGTGGGCAGCAGTTTGACCCGCAAAGCAATATCGAAGATACTTTGGATTAGTGGGATAGGAGCATAATAGCAAAACGGTACGGTACGAAAATACTAACTATTATTTCCTTGTTTGTCTATGCCCCCTCCTCCTCACTCCAAGCCATTGTGTTGTCGTGAAAGTGCCGTCGGATGCAAGCATTCTAGCAACTACTGGCGACAAAATAATATTTATAGGTTTTTGGGGGAATGGTGCAAAAATTGATTCAGCTTTGAAATAATAACAGCAGCATCATCAATAAAAGCTACACATGCGGAAGGGATGCTGCAGTGTGGGGATTGTTTTAGAACTGCACAACGCCCGGCAGGATGGCATAAAATTGGCCCTATTAATAATCAGTGAGTGCGGCGTCACAGCCCAGCCGATTGGTTTAAACAGAGCGACAGAGAGAACGAAACGGGGTAAAAAACACATTCCTTTCGCGCACCAATGTTGCAAAGGCACAAATTCAGCGAGGTTATAGTTATTTATGGTCATTGATACCTACCGATGTTGCCTACCACTACACACGCGTACACACACACATACACACACGAAAGGTTTTTACTATTCCGGGCAGCGCGAATGTATATAGATATAACCCGCATACCTTCCGGATGAACATGAATATTTGGTTTCCATTATACGCATGAACACAATCATTGTTGGTATTGATTGTTTCGCTCTTTAAGTACGATTTGTTCTGGATTATTTTTTATACGCAACTTTCATTTGACCCCGGTCTTTTTTCCATACACCATCAACTGTTATCCGAATAGTCATCAGAAATATGAAGAAAGTATAATTTTACATTCGTTTATTATTAAACCACATATAATTTAATAAATGTGGTTAACAATTGGCATAGCTAAGGTAAAACTGTACGACGCAATGAGCTTATTTAAAATCCCCGTCATATTAATATAGCCTGAGAAAGCAGTTTCATTAATATAGGGTTCAGCAGTGAGAAAGAACCCCCCCCCCCCCCCCTCAAAGCTGAGACTATATCGCACCTATATACTGCGCGAAATTAAAATAGCATTACAACGTTTTTTTTTGTTGCAAGCATTGTGGATATACCATACCTATTGAGATGTTTTATTATTTTCATTTAATTTTTGAAAAGACGAATCATAGAGCATGTCGACGTGACATGCCCCGGTCAACAATCATTCTCCGACATGCTCAGTCCCTGGCTGCAGCCTCCCATCCATGTAGATACCCGATTTCCGACAGATCTCGCTTCACCTGGTCCACCGCTGTGCTCCCATGCGCCTAATGCCGAACTGTGGGTCGCTGTCGAATACCTTCTTGGTGAGGCATGAGTCCGGCATCCTCATGACATGCCTCAGCCATCGTATCTTGCCAGCCTTCGGTTAGCCGTACAGCTCAGCAAGCTTGTGGTTCATCCTTCCGCTTCAAACTCCATGCTCGAACACACCGCCAAAGATGGTCCGGAGGATGCGTCGCTCAAACACGCCCAGAGCGTTTGCTTCCTCCGCTCGGATGGTCCAGGGTTCGTGTCCGTATCAATGTACTATATATCTCACATATTGTTGCGAAACGATAAAATAAAGGTGAAAAATGTAGATATTTCGGTGTTGAAAAATCACAAATTTAGTTTTTATTCCTTCTTCTTAATATATGGCGCAAACAAGAGGTCGCTGGCGTTTCCTTCGGCTTTATTTATACCGCTTCGTTTTCTGCACAATGCGTATCCGGATTTCGCTGCTGATATCGTTGTCCGAAGTAACGACCGTCCCAAGATAGTAGAATTCCTTTACTACCTCGAGATTGTCGCCGTTAATTAGTACACTGCTTTCCAGTTGGTCTCGGTCTCCGGCAAACAGGTACTGCGTCTTCGTCACATCGATTCTCAATCCTAGTCTCGCTGCTTCGCGTTTGAGTAGGGTATACGCCTCACATACCTTCGCTGTTGTCCTGCCGATGATGTCGTTGTCTAGTCTCGCGCTTCGAATGACACCTTCTAGGGCGATGCTGAAGAGCAGACAGGAGAGTCCGTCACGTTACCTCAGACCCCTGTGAGTTTAAGACACTGTCACCTTGCACTGCACCTCGTTCATGGCGGCCTCTAACAGCCGGATCAATTTCCCAGGAAAGTGGTACAGCTTCATGATGTTCCATAGCTCATATAAGTATATGGTGTCGTAGGCCGCTTCAGTCTGACACGTCTGACAAGTTCAGTCTGACACTTTCGACATTTCTGGAGGATCTGCCGAAGAGTAAAAAATTGGTAAGTGCAGTAACGGGTTTACAGTCTCGGGGGCCTTAAGCAGTAAGAGTTGTTGAGGCCCGTTTTTACATGATTACAGGGGTACTCGGCACCCGTCATTGATTATGTAACATTTTAACTTAAATTTTGTTGCTGCCGGGGGGGGGGGGGGGGTGCTTATAGTTCGTCTAGCGCGGGGCCCCAACGTCCATAACCCACGGGACCCTCCTTGCTAATACAGTGCCATATTCTATCAACTGTTATGGATTATGTACTAAAGATTCCGGGGCCCCTCATTGACGGGGCCTTCCGCAATTGCTTACTTTGCTTACCGTTAAATACGCCACGAGGTAAATGGTAGATTTGTCTTCAACAAACCCAGCTTGGTAGCTGTCGATCAAATTTGTAGCAAGGGGTGCAGGTCTGCAGAACAGGATCCATTATTGCACGAAAAATTCGAGTATTTCTATCTGTTGCCCTTTGTGCAGACTGATTGAATGACATCCAGCGTCTTTTTCTCCGATAGTTCTTCCTGCTACCAAATTCTTACGATCAGCTAGTGCATTTCGACGGCAAGCCTCTCCTGCCCCATCGTGAAGAGCCCATCCGGCCGCCAATCCATCCGGCCGCCAGCCCATCGTTCCGGCAGACTTATTGCTCTGCGGTTCTCCTATTTCCTGTCCATTGATGAATCCTGTCCTGATGAATCCTATCCATTGATGAATCAATGAAGACTATCCAAAACTGACAAAACCATCGTGGACGCTAGTTAGACATGGAAAAGTTAGATATTTTTTTCTTATTTGATGCAAACACTGTTGTCGGTATCACCTCTGATCTGGTCAGCCGCACTTACGCATTAGGTTATCTGTAATTAGATTGGTCTACTCAAAGCAGGATCGTCGCTTAAAGCTTTGAATCCATAACGAAATCCATTTGAATCCATCTTTGTTAGTTGACATATTTGACGATATTACTAAGAGACAGACTTTTCGTTTATATTTCTTTTGTCCTTGCTATGAGAATGGCTATTTAAAGTTCTCTGGTGAAATTCCATGCACTGCATACATATTATTTCATCATTCACACAGTGTTCCACTTAAAAACAAAATCTTTCCTGCGGCGTTCATACTCTTTACAGGCTGTGCGTTGCGGCATGTTCAAACTAAATAACATAATATAACAACGCTCGCTGAACGTTTGTAACATTTTTCTTGGAAATTAACTCACTACAATCAGACAGTGAGCTGTGCATTGCTTAATAATTAGTTGGCGGCAAAGTTTCGCTCACTTTCCATGGGCGTCTTGGCAGAAAACGACGACGACGACGACGACGAGGAAGACGCTTTCTGCGCTTCGCGGTGCGTTAATTTGTTTCTTTCCGGTCCCGGCAAGGTTCCGGTTAGCAACAGCAGCAGCAACAGCTCAGCACGATGCACTAATAAGCAGTTCTTCATTAACATTGCCGCTGAGGCAGCTTTTGTTGTACGCGGATCGCCTTGTCCTGGCCTGCGCCGGTGCCGGGATTTCCATATCAAGGATTATACCGGCTACCGGGTAGCGGGTGGGCACGTGTACTGGATCGGGGTGCAGCGAGAGCAGTACCAGGCATATCAGATGCAACACATACACGAGTGTAGTGAACACAACGCGACTAGATGCAGAGGTACCAGCTTCCAGCAAAAGGTTCACTTACAGAACCGAAAGGTGTTGGAGGGTCCCGGGATAAGCCTCGGGTGGATTTCGCTAGTAGCTGACGGTGGCACAACAAAATTACACATTTTTGGTAGCCATAGTGTGCACTGTAGTTGGGTTGGGCGGCATGAGGATAGACAGTGGTGAATCTTGCGGGCCATAGCAACATCGAGCTGGAGGGGAATCGAAAAGAACAACAATATTTTAACATTTTATGTACCGCTCTTGGGAGCTCGCTTACGTTTACCATCAACATCCACTCATTTAGGTTGAACGGGAATGGTGCCGGGAACTGAAACAACTAGAACCACATTCGCCCCAAGGAACCCCTTTTTCTCGGGTGTAAGGTTGAATAGAAAATGCTATGGAGGTCTTACTTTGTTTCGTACAAGATTTACTTGCACCACCCTAACCCGAAACCTAACCTAACCCGAACGAATCTGGAGCAAATATTTTACAATTCCTGTGTGAAGTTTCCGATGTTGTCGTTTTGTTGTAGTACACAAATGTTCTAAATTGAATTGATTTCACTTCCTGTAGAAGTGAGTATCCGCTAAAGGGTTCAATGTTTAACAAAGCATAGTTTCTTCTTGAGATAGACCTAAAGTATCGAAAATGGTGGTGATTTGCTGTGTGTTGTAAAATGTATGTAATACACAAAATACTGTTTCTTTGTAGCTTGCATTGTTGCTTGCTCACACAAATCAGAAGCTGCTATATTACACAAGGATAAGAACGCAACAGACCTCTCACCGTGACAGATAATAAAACCGAGTTGGCGGAGCATTGTGCAGAGTGTTGAATTCGGTGGGAAATTTCATCGCTTCATGCTTCCATGTACGTTTGCCCGGTGATATGTTTATGCTATCCCTACTGGCGCTGACACCGGAACAACAAGGAAAAGGTTGCAGCCTGTACGCGGCGTGCAGCAACACCCCCAAGCGTAAGCTACTCGAGAGCCGTTCGTGGGTAAGGAATGTTTTTCTCCCCGTTTGCGCCCCTACAAACCACCCTTTGCATCCTCCTCCACACACCCATTTACAGACATTGCGGAGAGTGCTATTTGGTGGTTGCGAAAGTTCTAGCCGTGCATTCTAAGCGCAGATTGTGGTTGGATCGCAACGCGTGTGTTTCCCCGTTGGGGCCACGGTACGTCAACGTACGGTGGTTTGTCGCGATGGCAAAACAACAGCCCGCCTGCAGGGTAGCATAAGTGATATTATATTGTCTATATGTTTATTATGCTGTTAGCAGATAATGCTTGACAAAACTGAAGAGAAATTGAAGATCGTGTCATGTCTTGGCTCGGGCGCTCTCTTGCCTTACCAAACCGAATGTCACCCAAAAACCCGGGTGCGACTACTCGCTAACACCGCAACGATAGCGTCATAGTAATGTGCATCCCTGTGGAGTACAATTTCACGGGGATCTTTGGCAAAAGAAACGACACCCAACACGTGGCACGGGATGGGAATGGAACGGTGTGAGGGTAGATAAGCAAAAGTGTTACATGTCGTGCGCTGTTCGCTGTCTGTAACGTAGTCGTATAAAATAATAATGATGCTAAAATGTTCAAAATTTGTGCCATCCCCGGGAGATGATGTTTGGTGATGTACCCGCAAGAAGTTAGACTTTACATGATGACATTGCGGACACATGCTGCCAAGGGGTAGAGAAGAGATTTTCAGAATGCAGATGTTTAGAAAGGGTTGTCTTTGAGTGTGGTAAATTGTAATGAATTATATGACTGTAGCATTTTCACAGTAATTACAATGATTTTATGCAGACCATCATACTAGACAATCATTCTGTAAATAGATTATAAAGTGTAATACTGACGGAAACGTGTAATATTTATGACTTCTTCTTCTTTGGCTCAACAACCGTTGTCGGTCAAGGCCTGTACCTACCACTGGTGTAGGGGAACCTGGGGCAAAATGGTTAGGTGAGGCGAAATGATCACCTGCATTATTGGCAAATTAACACGGTTATGATGGTTTCTAATGGTTGAAAAACATCAAATACAATGTTTAAATCCCACCTAGAAAGTTGCATAACATAAGATTTCAAAATAAATTAATAATTTAGCAAATAAATTAATATTTGCTCTAAGCGATGTAAATTTCACCGTCTCGAAAATAAGCTTTCGTAAGAATTTCACATTTAATTATGTATGTATACTATATCGCCAAGAAAAAATACTGACAAACACGTGAATTAATAAAATATCCCAGCGTTTGACTAAATTATTCAACAAAACACTTAAATACTAAACTTAAATTTATACTCTCACAATTCTACCGCGAAACCAAAGCCTGAAGTTCAATGTTGTGGTCCATTTTGTCCCTTTGTTTTGATGTGTTTTGTGCACATTTTGTGTAAGACAATTTTGCCCATAGTTAGACCATTTTACCCCACACAATACATTTACACGATTTTTGACGTTGATTTTTAAAATCCATTTTAAACGTATATATTTGTTATTATTGGGGCCCTTTCCGTTTGAAATCCGTAGGCTGAAATTTCAGCCTGTCAGCTGTTTGCATTGTATAGCAGTTTTCGAGCAGCTATCTAATTGAGTATAATATACAGGTGGGCTTATCCCAAGGTGTATGAATTTGGAAGGCTGATTTTTATCGCTTCTGCTTCTGAATGAAGATAGTGAGAGTGTTTTGAGTATTCGTCAAGCCTCCAGAAAGCTTGTTTGAGAAAAAGTTTTCACCCGTTCTGCCAAAAAGTGATGTTCAAAATTGGTTATGAAAAAATGCTATGAGACCACCAGGACTACATACACTTTGATTCTAGATTCCACCACCTGATCTCTTTAATGCACCTTGGGATAAATGTAAACAACACCGTGTTTTCGAGCAGGTACTCGAATCTAATTCTAGCTTTTAGGCTAAAATTTTCTAGACTGAAAATCGCAGACTAGTTTTATGTGTGGTTTTGTATGGATTGTTTACATGATTTCAGCCTCCAACTGTCAAACTCCATACAAAAAACTAACTAGAATCGTGAAGGCCCCCATTGTTTGTTTGTTTGTTATGATTGTTTTTCATGAAGAAGAAGTTGATGTATGGATTGATGTCAAAGTATCAATGAAAAGTGGTATCACCAATAAGATACAGACCAAAATCCTTAACCTGTCCATTTTGCCCCGCTTTCCCCTACTTGACTTTTAGTGATTTACAGGGTTTCACACTTTATCTCAAGACCGAGGGACCCCTTCCCGAATCTGTCTTAGTCAATGCCAAGACTGCGGTATGATGTTTGAAAACGTTGATGATACCTGAATTCATCGGATGCAATGCTGAATCTGCGGCACATTTCTCGAACACACTGTTCCGCGCCGAGGACATGCGGTCCAATATTTTTTAACATACATTTATTTACAAGCAAATAGGCTACAATTTCTGGGTCAAACGTTTTATCGTTCTCTCATACTACAATTTGTGCAATTGCATTACAATATTTGAGATTTACAGAGCATTTTAGAGGCATTTTGTGGGTCTGTGCTGTCCCGTAGTACAGTCGTCAACTCGAACGATTCAATACAGGGTTTCACACTTTATCTCAAGACCGCGGGACCCCTTCCCGAATCTGTCTTAGCCAAAGCCAAGACTACGGTATGATGCTTGAAAACGTTGATGATACCTGAATTCATCGGATGCAATGCTGAATCTGCGGCACATTTCTCGAAACACACTGGTCCGCGCCGAGGACATGCGGTCGAATATTTTTTTACACGGATAACCTTTGTGTACATCAGTGTACTGAAAACAGTGAATTATTTTTTCGTGTTTTTACCAGAAAATATTATTTAAACAGTTCAAACTACTTTCTTAACACTTGTAAATATTTTAATTAAACAAATATGCATTCACTCATTTTATTAAACTGTTTTTTTTTTGGTTAAAAGACGAAAAGGATAATTGAGTGTTTCTAATAGACTGATGTACACAAAGGTTATCCGTGTAAAAAAATATTCGACCGCATGTCCTCGGCGCGGACCAGTGTGTTTCGAGAAATGTGCCGCAGATTCAGCATTGCATCCGATGAATTCAGGTATCATCAACGATTTCAAGCATCATACCGCAATCTTGGCTTTGGCTAAGACAAATTCGGGAAGGGGTCCCGCGGTCTTGAGATAAAGTGTGAAACCCTGTAACATGCCCGTCATGGGTTTACAGGGTTTCACACTTTATCTCAAGACCGAGGGACCCCTTCCCGAATCTGTCTTAGTCAATGGCAAGACTGCGGTATGATGTTTGAAAACGTTGATGATACCTGAATTCATCGGATGCAATGCTGAATCTGCGGCACATTTCTCGAACACACTGTTCCGCGCCGAGGACATGCGGTCCAATATTTTTTTACATACATTTATTTACAAGCAAATAGGCTACAATTTCTGGGTCAAACGTTTTATCGTTCTCTCCTACTACAATTTGTGCAATTGCATTACAATATTTGAGATTTACAGAGCATTTTAGAGGCATTTTGTGGGTCTGTGCTGTCCCGTAGTACAGTCGTCAACTCGAACGACTCAATAACATGCCCGTCATGGGTTTACAGGGTTTCACACTTTATCTCAAGACCGAGGGACCCCTTCCCGAATCTGTCTTAGTCAATGCCAAGACTGCGGTATGATGTTTGAAAACGTTGATGATACCTGAATTCATCGGATGCAATGCTGAATCTGCGGCACATTTCTCGAACACACTGTTCCGCGCCGAGGACATGCGGTCCAATATTTTTTTACATACATTTATTTACAAGCAAATAGGCTACAATTTCTGGGTCAAACGTTTTATCGTTCTCTCCTACTACAATTTGTGCAATTGCATTACAATATTTGAGATTTACAGAGCATTTTAGAGGCATTTTGTGGGTCTGTGCTGTCCCGTAGTACAGTCGTCAACTCGAA